>NW_024412377.1:81876069-81950464 GCF_014898765.1 Herpailurus yagouaroundi
AAAAATAATATATATATTTAATATATATATATATATATAAAATGAAGTATTACTCGGCATTCAAAAAGAATGAAATCTTGCCATTTGCAACTGCGTGGATGGAACTGGAGGGTATTATGCTAAGTGAAATTAGTCAGAGAAAGACAAAAATCATATGACTTCACTCATATGAGGACTTTAGGAGACAAAACAGATGAACATAAGGAAGGGAAAAAATAATATAAAAACAGGGAGGGGGACAAAACCCAAGAGACTCATAAATATGGAGAACAAACTGAGGGTTGCTGGAGGGGGGATGGGCTAAATGGTAAGGGGCATTAAGGAATCTACTCCTGAAATCATTGTTTCACTATATGCTAACTAACTTGGATGTAAATTTTAAAAAATAAAAAATAAAGTAAAAAAAAAAAAGAATTGTTGTCACACTTTAAGCATAATATACCTAGACATCGATGCACACAAGTATGAGAGAGCAATGTGAACTGTTTAATATTGCAAAATACTCATCAGCCATCATATGCAATAATTGCAAATATTGAGCATATCTGGAGTAAGTCCAGAACAATAAAGTGCTTTATATGGAGAGGAGCAAGAAAATGGATGTTCAGCACTAGTGGGACATAAAACTTCATTATGCAGATACCTAATGCATTCACGTTATGAGAAGAAGGATTTGACAAGTTAATTAATTTGTCTTTTCTCTTATTTAAGTTTCTCTGCCGTTCCAATCCTCCCTGGACTCTGAAGGATTCTCTTTTTCTCATGTTGGAGGTAGCATAACGCACGCTACGTCACAGCATTCAGATGTAATTGCTTTTTATTTCCAGGAGGTAGTTAAAAGATGTGGGAAAGCATTTCCCTGTAGCATGATGAGTGTTAGTCTACAAGCACAAATGTTTAGTGACAGAAGAGCCTATGGTTTTAAAAAAAATTTGCTTCTGTGTTGTGTATATTTGTGACTTGAGAGCTGTCAGAAGCACAGGGCTCAGAGCCTCTTTTTCCCAGACCTAAGTATTCCATATTGCTTCTACTTCTTTCTTAGTCCACTGCCTCAGTGTACATCAAAAACCCCTACCCCCACCACAGCCCAGTTTAAGACCCTGGCTGAATAATTTATTCTCAGCCACTGAATTTATTTAGAATTTCAACTGAAAAAGTTCAGACTCTCACATGTTGTGCTACACTACTCGTGAGGAGAGCAGAAGTCTCCGTAGGAAGGATGAACACTCAAACGTTTATACATGCTGCCTGAAACACTGTGCTCTCCTCTCTTTCACTATTTAACTCTTATTTAGATGGATGCTCATTTCTAACTTCCATAGAAGGGTCTTCCTTGGCAGCCACAATTAGTTCAAATTCCCTCTGTCTTTGTTCCTCTAGCATCTTGGTCTATTTAAGAGTGACGATTCTACACTAACTTCTGCAATTTGACTAGTGTTTGTCTCCCTCAATAGAGGAGTACTAACATGAGGACCGTGTCAGAGTGTATTTTGATTGGCCATTATATCCCCAGAGCTTAGGCCATGTTTTGCACAAAGAAGACACACACAATTTAATTAATTGCTAGCCATTCAGCTGCATCTCACACTCTGTTTGCTTCCTTGCTTTTAGACCTCGGTCAATCATGTGGCTAAAAAAATTTATTTGCCTTTTAGATCTCAGCTTAATAGCGCTTTCTTGGGAAAGCTCCTAGACCTCTCTGGCTAATTCAAATCCCCTTAATTTTTTTTATGTTTGAAAAGACTGAAAACTTCATTTGCCCTCCTGATATGATTTCATATCATGTGTTTATACTTGAGCACTGTGCTCCAGGGAAATCTCCCCAAAATTGTGGAAAATAGTGTACTGAAAAGACCGGCTTCATGGGGGGCATGTGCATTATTACAGCAATCTTAGAAATATTTTCACTGGCTTAGCAAAATCTTAAGTGTGGCCACAGAGCATGGGCAATTTTAGCAATAGGTGTATTTTCTCAAAATCAATTATTTTGAACACTGACTGACATGGGAATTAGGAAGTACATTTTCTAATGTGATCACATTATTTTGAAGTAGTTCAGGATTTATCCTTAGCATTCAGTTTTACCTGGACACTAAGCAGCCCAGGAAACACAAATATTTCCAGAAAGTTTCTTGACTCCTTTTTTGTAAGGTTTAACTCCATCACCATGAAATCATTTGTTTATTATAGAATAACTTTCATCCTGGTTCTGCTGAGAACTTGAAAAACTAGAAGAACCAACAAATGATGATGAAGTGTCTCTCTACATTTTCCCATTACTCCCAGTAACTGGTGGACATGGAACCAACCTTAATTTCGTTTCCTGCCTCTTCAGCTTTCCCACCCACATTTGCAGGATATCTGGTCTCTGCCTCTTTCCACAATTTTCCTTGTATTTTAAAAGAAAATACAGCAAAATTGGACTATAATAGACATTGTCATCACAACACACAAAATAACTGTTAAGTTGAATCAGCAGTGAAAGTTTTTCAGGAGATAATTTTTTTTTTCTCTCATTTGAGTCTTCATCTGTTTTAACCAATGGCAAAATTAATCAGAAATGACAAGTCAAGTTGGAGACCATCAAACAGGGCACCTCATTTTCATGAGTTTCTGAGTATCCATGGCCTGGGGGCTCTGGCTGGATCAGTCTCAAACAACTGAACTTTCCACCCAAAGTGTCCCATAAACAAAGAAAGATTTTATTAAACTCAGCTCAGCTGGGGGAAATGTGAAAAAGCATCAGACTAATTACACTCACTCACATGATCAAGTACTAGTTCTTTGGCTCAATCAGAAGCTTTACTAAGTGAGATTCAGGAGCAGCTTAAAAAATTTTAATGTGTCAAGACATAAATTAGCAAAAATATGACCTGGAATAGGACATTTAACCATGCCAGAAAGCCTGGCCTCCATTTGGAATCAATGAGATTATCCTGGCAAAAAAAGTATACCATCAAGTTCTGAGAAAGTGAGCAATGGACACCCTGACTCTGTGGACTTAGAAACAAAAGGGGGAAATACACATTTTTTTTTCCTACTCTTATTAAGACAATGCTAAAATGTGCTTTGAGGTCGTTACTTCACACAAGAGAGCAATCTGTTTTTAGTCAAGGCAATATGTTATAAGTAGGGAGCCTAATTCATCTATTTTTATCAGGTAATAAAGTGGAAGTAGAGGTCCTAATAAATGTCTATTATCTTGCTCACAGCTGTAAAAGACATACCTCAGTAGTTTTATCTGCTGTAGAACAGCAGATGTTTCTGCTGAGATTCTGTATAAATTCTCTTTGGAGCAAACAAAGCACTTTTCTTTGTGGTTGACAGGAGCCAAACAAGGAGACCTAAGGGAAATCGCGTCCAATCCCCAGGGATTCTAAACAGCACTGCCACATTGCTCCTACTCAGCTTCAACTGGCAAGTGAAGCATTATTAAAAATTTTCAATTATTTTCAAGTGCAGAAATGTTTTTAACCTTTTGCCTTTACAAAGCATCGTGTAAGTATGCTTTTCTTTCTCCTCCCCCAGCTCCCACCTTTGGATTATTTGTTTCTTGGTTATTTTTTAACCACAGGTAAATTTTTAAAAAATGACTGAACTTGCTAAGTGCTGCTCCTGACACAACATGGGTAAATTGAAGTCTTTTCGTTAAAAATAATAAAATAAACTTTGGTGGTATTCTAGAGGTAGAGATGGCTAAAAAGTCACTTGGGGCAAATACTACAAATCTTTCTGCAGAAAATTCAGTTTGTGACAATTTGGAGGATTATGGTTTTAGTAAATGCTTTGCCTGCATTAGATGATAGTAACTCTGTGGCTTTTGTTACACATTTCATTTCTTGGCTGAAATTAGTCTGAAATAAAGGAAAGTCTGTGTTTATTTTGTAACAATTTCATTAGTAGGTTTATGTTACATTTTCTCATTAGTAAAGACAGGAAAGTGCTATCTACAGGATTGTATTAGCTATCCATGTAAAAATCTTAAGCATGGCCACAGAGCATGGACAATTTTAGGAATAGGTAAAGTTGGAAACAAAATTTACCTCCTTATCATATTGCATAAATCTTATTTCTTATTTCCACCCTTCATTATTTAACTGGCCTGTTGTACAAAACAGGACTATTTAAGATTATCTCATAACATTGCTATGCCCTTAAAATTTTCCTTGACCCATATTTTGGATTATACCTTCAAGACTTTTAAATAGTGAATAATTTTATGCTTATCCAGGATCTATCTTTCCATTACTGTTTCTGTTCTCTGTGTCCCCGTTAACAGGTTTTTTAGCATAAGGCAGCCATAAGAAGAAAACATATTTCAGAGGTTCTGAAAACAAGAGAGATCTGGAAACCCCAAGTTCCTCACTAGTCTTGAGCCTAGCTACTAGTCTAAGAGTGTTAACTTATTATTGGATATTACAATTTTCTGCCAAGATAGAGGAGAGGCCCAAACAGCTTCCATAAGTGGCATTTCAAAGTAAAACCTTATTTAGACTTTCATCAGCAAAGTGAAACCAAGGCTACCATTTTCACCAAAAAATGATGCCCTTCACTCTAACGCCACAAGAGTTATTTCTCAAGAATCATACTAAAATCACCTAGATCTTGACCTCTTACACCCACGTTTCCCAGAAATGATTAAACCATCATTTCCTAGCTTACCTAGAGCACAGCTTCCCCTCTGCTCCACCAACACAACTGCACAATCACTGGGAAAGTAGTGTGGCAGTGGTCTTGAGGGAAGAAGGGGCAACAGGTGACACCTGTCCTACCTCCTTTCCCAGCCACCCTTGGGCAGGTTGGGCTATGTCTGAAAATTTTCCAGAGACTTCCTTCCACCAGCAAGGCTGCCACATAGAGACTGAGGGATGATTGGTTTATGTGTCAGCTTTGCTACACTATAGTACCCAGTTATTTAATCAAACACTAATCTAGGTGTTGCTGTGGAAGTATTTTTGTAGATGTGGTTAATATCTACAATCAATTGACTTTAAGTAAAGGAGATTACACTCAATAATGTGAATGGGAGTCATCGATCAAGTGAAGGCCTTGGGAGCAAAAACTGAGGTTTCCTAGAAAAGAAGGAATTTTGCCTCAAGACTGAATTTCCAGGCTCTGGACCTGCCTGCCCCACAGATTTTACACTTGTCAAGTCCCACAGTGTCCCAAGCCAGTGTCTTAAAAGAAAGCTCTTTGTATATATATTTATGTATGTATGTATGTATGTGAGTATATGTATATATTATATGTAATATATATAATACATATTGGTTCTGTTTCTCTGAAGAACCCAGACTCACAGAGGGCCTTATTCCAGCCCTATTCCCTCCAAATGAAGTTATATTTTGTGAATTAAGAGAAGGAGTCATGAATAGATAAGCCTGTTCATGTTGGACAAGCATGGTTCTAAGAACCACCCTTAAACTTGGGAGGTTTCCTGAAGAAAACCAAAACATAGCGGTCCCCCATTTTTGGCTATGTATACATGGGGACCACTGTACTTAGATGCCTTTTCTATACTTCCCCCCCCATGTTAAATATGTAGTTTTATTTGAACTGCAGGCAAGGTCTCACGATTCTGCCTCAATTTTTTTCACAAATAAATTTTACGAAAGAAATAAGATTTTTCTTGTTATATGAATCCATAATCTTTGACAATATTACACACATTTAGGCATTTCATTTCAACAGTGTTTAGGTTTAGACGTCCTGGTATAATTATACTTAATTAGATCATTCAAAGTAATTAAAAGTCAGTAATTCTTTTAAGATGAAGTAACATTTCCTAGAAAACTTTGCACAAACTTTAAAAACAAATTGAAGTGTGAAAAATGGAAAACGCTGACCAACAAAGTTCTTTAAATAATACCAGCTTGAAACAACTGAACAAGGATGCTCTTTAGGCACAAATCTTGTTTCCTGGATTCTATTAGAATCCTAAATACTGAGAGGCATCTATAATTTGTTTTAACTATTCTTTCACGTAGAAAAAGTTTCATCATGTCTACTAATTTTTCATCATAAAGTGTTTAGAAATTTATGAAAGCATGCAGTTATACTGACCAAGCTGTCTCCATTCCTTCTATGATACTAAAGTTAATGATTCTTAGTTGAGGGGCACCTGGGAGGCTCAGTCGAGCATCCAACTTCAGCTCAGACCATGATCTCATGGTCTGTGATCTCGAGCTCCACATCAGGCTCAATGATGTCAGCCTGTCACCGCAGAACTGGCTTCAGATCCTCTGTCCCCCTTTCTCTGCCGTTTCCCCACTTATGTTCTCTCTTATAAAAAAAAAAGTTTAAAAACATCAAAAATAATCATCAAAAAATAAATTAAAAAACATTTAAAAAAAATTATTCTTAGTTGAGCAATCTCACTACTCCCCTGCTCTGTATTAGATGATATACATCCTAGATTTGTGACCGTTTATATAAAGAAACAGGAAAAAAAATACTAGATTATAACAGAATAGGAAATGAAATTCTATTTTTTTTAATGTTTATTTATTGAGAGAGAGAGAGACACACACACAGAATCCAAAGCAGGCTCCAGGAAGTTTAACCAACTGAGCCACCCAGGTGCCAACCCCCCCTTTCTTTTTCATTTTTTTAAAAGACTGTGATGAACTCTGTGATGAAACATTAAAATGTCTTTTAAAACATTTTTTTAATATTTTTATTTATTTATTTTTGAGAGAGAGAGACAGAGTGTGAGCAGCGGAGGAGCAGAGAGAGGGAGACACAGAATCTGAAGCAGACTCCAGGCTCTGAGCTGTCAGCACAGAGCCTGACTCAGAGCTCCAACTCTAACTCCATGAAATCATCACCTGACCGAAATCGGTCACCTAACTAACTGAGCCATACAGGCACCCCCTAAAATTCTAATTCAGTTAAAATCTACATCGCAAAATTTTAAATATAAACTTATGACTAACCTTAGTATTATCTAGATTAACCACATTAAGTATCTCTCTTTTGAAAACAGAATGTGAAAAAAATGTAGCAATGGCACCAGACTAGAGGACTGATATTTATAACCATTGTCACTTTGGAGATGTATTCTAAGTCTGCCGCTTATTTTTATTAACATTTATTCTGCTTTGTTCTCAGTGCCCTAATGAAAAAGAGAATATACCTAATTTCCAAGCAGGTACTGGCTTAGAAGTGAATCTAAAAAATAATATTATTTCTGATATTGGAAACAATATCATTTCTAATAATGGTTAAATCAACCAGATCTGTTTATAAATATTACCCCCACCACTTTCCAGGTATGTGGCCAAATTAACCAACATTAGGCTTCAGTTTCTTCATATACAAAACAGGGATAGTAAGCTTACTCACTAAGTCATTGTAATAACAAAATTTTATACATATATATTTTAAAATAACTATACACACACACACATGCTCAATAAATGGCAGTCTATTTTAGAAATTGTCTTTACTCAAAATCATTAAAGTTCTATTCTAAAAAAATGTATCTTCTTATTCAATATATTTAAAAAACTAGCATTTAAAATGTCTATTTAGGTTAAGGCCCACTGTAAAACATAAAGCACAAAAGTTTATTATGTAGAAGTTTTTTAGTGATAAGCAATAGAAATGGACTACAGTAGAAAATAAATTTCTGGGTATGGAATAGCCCCAGAAGCCTTGGAGAAGATCAGGAGTCAGACAGTTCAAGGGGTGCAAATAGCAGAAACTAATGACTTTTTCCCTTCTTCAGGATTTTGCTGCTACAATGATTCCATTCCAATTTTTTCAGTCATTTTGTCACTCAAGATTCAGAGAGAGTGATTAGGGGAGGACATCCTTTAAAGAGTTTTGTGCTCCCCTTGCAGAAGTGTTTTTTAACATCTTGCTTAAATGTTGCCACGTTGGGGAAATTATATAGTTTCAAGGCAAACTTGCCTTTTGTACAAATCATGGGATTAACACATATGTTTAATACCAATGGGAGCAATGCAGAACAGTCATTTTTATTTACTTAATGACCCTTTTGCATTGCCTAAGGAATTGTACAAATAGAACTGCTTTAAGAACAGAATTGTGAGACGCCAGAGTGGCTGTTAGTCGAGTGTCCGACTCTTGATTTGGCTCAGGTCATGATCTCAGGATCATGGAATCGAAACCCGCTTGGGGTTCTGTGCCTTTCCCTGTTCATACACACACACACACACACTCTGAAAGAAAAGAAAAGAAAAGAGAAGAGAAGAGAAGAGAAGAGAAGAGAAGAGAAGAGAAGAGAAGAAAAGAAGGAAGACAAAAAAGAAAACAGAATTAAAACAGAATTGTATGTTCAACAATAATAACCACTGACATCCCTGGCACCATGTCTATGCTATTTAATCTAACCAAGTAATTTATACTTGGAAGAAAACAAATGAGGTCTGATTCCTACTTTGTTCTTTTGATTGTTTGCATTGGGCTTTCCTGGTTTATACTGCAAAATAGTTTTTCTGCATATTTTCCTTAGTAGCCTATATTGGGAAAAGTTCAATGTGTTCAACTTTATACTTTACAGATTTGTAAAAGCATGTTGGATGTTTACATATTTCCTGCATGACTTCAATGTACGAAATTATTCCTTACAAAATTCTTTCAGAGGAAAAGAAGGAATAGCAAGGGGATTATGTAGATAGATATCTATGTTTTCCACAGGAAAACAGGACAAAGTAAGCAACACAGCATGGTACCAGCAGCTAAATCACCTGGAGTAAATTTAAATAACTATCTCAGCTTTTATATTGGCCTTAGGATTTCTCAAAATAAGATGCATGTGGTTTTACTTTCCATATAAAATGAATCTATGCTTTCTAAATTTTAATATAAATTTTTGCAACCTTAGGAAAGTGAGACATATTCCACCTTTTGTGGCTTTGCTCACATAGTCTGTGATCCATCTAAAAAAATTTCTCAGTCTCTAACGTCAAAAAATTTAAGTTCTAGTCTTAATTCTGATTATGACTGAAGTAAATGCTTAGAGAGGACCTACTATTTTTATATCTTGTTTTCTTAGTCTTTACAATGGCAACAGACATACACTGGTGCCCCAAAACAAAGATTTATTGATTTATGATACTAATAACAAATGTAACATAACTACTAATTGTTTTAAATATGAATCATATATTTAAGAACTATGAAAGAAATGTCATCATAGTATATAAAAGTTAAACTGGAATTTATTACAACTGAAAATCTGCCTGCCAAGTTATAAAAAGGTCTGAGGAAGACTCTTCTCTTAGTAAAGGATGTATCATGTACTTTGAGATTAAATGACATGAGAAAATGTTAAAGAGAGATCTTACTTAAGAAACAAAATACAAATAGAGAAAGAGAAAAACAGATATGTGTCTTTTGGACCGATCACTTAATCAACCCATAAGATAACATTTTGACCTTAGAATCAGGGCTTATCTATAGTAAGGAACATGTTCCTTCCATTCCAACTGTACTCATTGGGGAATTGAACGGTTCTGAATTTTACTTGTCAATATTTTTCAGAAGCCCAGACCTGGAAGGACTGTAGCAGAAGTTAAACAGTTAAATGAAATCACCACCAACACTCTGACAGAGTGTTTCTCCCTTTCTCCCACTAAGGTTTTAAATCACCCAGGAAAATCTCTAATAATTGATAACACAGGGGACAACAATACTGACTAAAATTCTAAGCTCCCTAAGTTAAGAATTAAAATAGAAAGGTAAAAGAAAACTTAGAAATAACGGTGGCTGCAGGGCACTGGGTAGCTTAGTCGGTTAAGTGTCCCACTTTGGCTCAGGTCACGATTTCACAGTTTATGGGTTTGAGCCTCACGTCAGGCTATGTGCTGACAGCTCAGAACCTGGAGCCTCCTTTAGATTCTGTTCTCCTCCTCTCTCTGCCCCTCCCATGCTCATGCACTCTGTCTCTCAATAATAAATAAACATTAAAAAAAAAAAAAAAAAAAAGGAAATAATGGTGGCTCCCAAACTTGAGAGAGTACAAAAGCAGGAAGGTGAATGACATAGCTTCATGCAGGTATGACAGATATCATTTTGACAACCAAGATGTGGGTCCTGTGTGCATGTTACATAGTACAAGAAAAAATAAGTAAAACCTGGTGTCTGCCTTCAAAATGCTTATCAAGTTGGAGGGTAAAAAATATAAAGCTCACAATACGAGACAGAGTATGAGAAGTGTAATGTGCGGTTCAGATGCATATGCAGCATAGAGCTCCCGACTTAGTTTCAAATTTCTAATTTGTTGTATACAAAGAATGAGTATTGCATTCTGGCAAGCCTTTGAGCTTTGGACTTAGACAAATGTATCAGGGTTCAACCAGAGAAAGACAACTGGTAGGAAATTCATATTAAAAGATTTATTGCAAAAAGCTGGCGAATGGCTAGGCAAGTCTGCAATCCACCGGACCGACCACCAGGGAGGGCAGGCTGGAAGTCTCAGGCGGCTGAAGCCACAGTCCACAGGCAGGATTTCTTCTTCAGGGAAGCTTAGCTTTGCTCTTCTGGCCTTACAACTGAGTGAGTTAGGCCCATGTAAATTATCTAGGATAATCTTCCTTACTTAAAGTCATCTGATTATGGACTTTAATCACATCTATAAAATACCTTCACAGCAACACCTACACTAGCGTTTCACTATTACAGTGGGGCCTATAGCCTAGCCAAGTTGACAGTTAACCTGAATTAAATTCCCAACACTATCACTTCCTAGCTATATGGCCTTGAGAAAGATTCTAAATTTATTTAAATCCTATTTTATCATTTGTAAAGATGTAGGAGTAACTGCTCATAGAATTCTTGTGAAGATTAAATAGGTCCATGTAAAGTGGATCTAGTAATGTGCTTGGCATATAGTAAATATTCAGTACGTATTACTCAGTGCCATCATCATCCTCACTATCTGGGTCATACTGAGTCAACCCTTTTCTCTAAGCTTCAGTTTCTTCATCTGTAAAATAAGAATACCTATAATTCACAGGAGTGATATGAATATTAAATGAATATATATTAGAGGTGATATTTTTAATTGTGGGAAAGCTTTGTTATCTACTTAGATTTCAGGCACTTTTACACATTTTCCAAAACCTATTTTATTTTATTTTTTTTTAATTTTTTTTTTAACGTTTATTTATTTTTGAGACAGAGAGAGACACAGCATGAACAGGGGAGGAGCAGAGAGAGAGGGAGACACAGAATCTGAAACAGGCTCCAGGCTCTGAGCTGTCAGCACAGACCCCGATGTGGGGCTCGAACTCACGGACCGTGAGATCATGACCTGAGCCGAAGTCGGACGCTTAACCGACCAAGCCACCCAGGCGCCCCTCCAAAACCTATTTTAAAAAACACATTTTCTAAAAATGCAACCAATAATTATAACTTCAGAATTTTTTTAATTTTTCTTTAACATTTATTATTGAGGGATAGAGACAGAGTGTGAGCAGGGCAGGGGCAAAGAGAGAGGGAGACACAGGATCCAAAGCACATTCCAGGCTCTGAGCTATCAGCACAGAGCTCAACGTGGGACTCGAAACCAGAAATCATACAACTGAATTTTTAAAGTGAGTCCAGGTCAGGGCCCCTGGGTGGCTCAGTCAGTTAAGTGTCTTAATTTTGGCTCAGGTCATGATCTCATGGTTCAGGAGTTTGAGGCCCACATTGGGCATTGGGCCCTATGCTGACAGTATGGAGCCTGCTTGGAATTCTCTCTCCTCCCTCTCTCTCTTTGCCCCTCCCCCACTCACAGGCATGTGCACTCTCACAATAAATAAACTAAACTAAATAAATAAATAAATACACACATACATACATAAATAAAGTGAGTCCAGCTGATAACGATTTCTTACATATCTTAATACATCTTCAGGTTTATAAGTGGAAATTCACCAGATTTCCATAGGTACAAATACACACACACACACACACACACACACACACACACACATACACACACACAAATCATAAATTATTTTATATCATTTATATATTTATATATTTTATATTTATATATTATATATATTTATATATATATTAATATTTATGTATTAATGAAAGCTATCATCAAAACAGGACATTCAGAAAAAATATTTTAGGATATTATACTAATATTAGTTTCATTATACTATTATTTTAAAAGTAATTTTAGAGAAGTTATGGTTTAGCTGTCTTAGCCTAGGTAAGTGTACATAAGTTAGAATCCTAGCTCCACTACTTTCCACTGAATGAAGAAATCAGGCAAGCCCCTCAGCTTACCTCCACATCAATCTCCTCATCTTTAAGATGAGGGCAGTGACAGTACCTCACAGAATGTTGTGAGCTTTAAGAAGCTGATACCTATAAAATGCTGGGAACTTCCTGGTATATAGGCATCAGCTATCTGAAAATATCATTTCATGTCCTCCTGGAATGTCAGTGGGATGGCTTCCTGTGTGAAATATTATACTGGTCCTGCAGATTAAAGGAAAATGCTCTTACCAATACAAATATTTTTGTTCCTCTATGAAGGACACTGGCAGTAGCTATTCCATCTGTATACATCTTTTTCTTGAGAATTTATCCCACAGATACACTTACATTGCAGTAAAATATAGAAAACAAGTGACCATCAATAGGGGACTGTATTCTCTTTTATTATGATATACAATACAGCTGTAAAAAGGAATAAGGAAGCTTTCTATACACGGATACACAAATATATCTAAGATATATCAGATGAAAAAAGCAAAGCATAAAACTGTATAAAATGGTAGGAATGGGAGCCAAGATTATATATGCATGTCTAACTGCATTTACATAAAGAAACTTGAGAAGGATACAAAAGAAACCAATAAAGTGGGCAACTTGCAGTGGTGGGACATTGGATGGGACCCAGGTGAGTAGGGAACAGGGCATGGAGCAAAACATTTCACTGTATGCCTTTTATATTTTTATTATTGAGCCATGTGAATGTGTTTTCTATTTCAAAATACATCTTGATAGAAGTCAATGGTACCTGTTGTATCAGTTAGGCATCCCAAAAATGCTGTGTCACAGACAACACCAAGACTTAACAAGTATTTATTTTTGAAGATCTACAGGTCAGCTAAGCTGATCCAAGCTGGACTCCATCTAGAGGCTCTGCTTCTCAGATCTGTAAGTCTGCTCCCCATGTATCTAATTCTCCTTGAACCAGCAGAAACAGAAGCACAAGATGACTAGTGGAGGCATATAAGGCCTCCTAAGTCTTAGGCTGAAAAATGACACAACTGCTGCCCATATGTCATTAGCCAAAGCAAGTTAAAGATTGAGGAAGTACACTCTGCCCACAATGAAGCCATGACAGAAGTGCAGATGCAGAGAGAGGCCAATGATTCAATCTGTCCCACCTGTTGGCAACTACAGACATCCTGAATGTTCTAAAACGAGCACTATGAATCACAAGTCTAAGGAGTAGCAAAGAGCAGGCAAAACTTTTGGGCAGCTTGAACACTCTATGAGTGTCTTGTCTTGTCTTGACGATTATGTCATCACTGTCCATGTGGATCATGAATGAAATGGAATGGGATGGAATGGAAGGCAAACTTATGAACTCACAGGACCAGCAAAGACTTTGGACCACACTTTAGCCCAACACATTTTACAGATTAGGCAAGTGAGGCCTGGATAAATAAAGTACAGTAAAGAACAGTCATAAAAATCTTAAGTGGTGTATCAAAGAATTTGTTAAATACAGAATCTGCTAGATTGATTAAAGTTCCTTAGAGTCCAGGTGATGGGGTGAGCCAGGAAATAAAGAGGGAAAACTGCAGTGACATTAACTACAAACAGCACCCATAATGATAAATCAGAACACATTTCATGCATACAAAGGAATTATTATTTAGAGATAGATGTAAAACAGACATTAATAATAGTGTATATTAAATTTTTATTTTGAAAATATTAGATTTTTTTTAATTTAAACGATTTCAAGAGTATAAAAAAGTAAATCCCTGTTCTTTACCAGACACCCAATCCATCCTTCACCCAGAGCAAAATACTGTTAGTAGTTTATGTATTTCTCCATAAATGTACTATGCATTATTGGTTTATAAAGAGAAAAACACAAGGCATTTGCATCTTAAGTATGCATTTCCGAAGACCTGGCAAATTTAATACTTATTTTCCCAAAGGACTGTTAAAGTATAATGAGTATCATTTTTTTAACCAGTTCAAGTGACAATGGCATTAAAAACAATTTATAATTCACTAGTCCTACTAGTTTGAAAAGCTATGCAATTCTTAATTAATTCTTTTTAATTTGGGGAAACTCACAATATGTATGGAAATATATATGAAAACACAATTTATATGGAAATGCAAAGGACATAGAATAGCTAACAGTTTAGGAGAACAAAGCTGGCAGAGTCACACTACCTAACTTTTGAGACTTACAGTATAGGTACAGTCTTTAAAGACAATATGCTTCAGTGTGGCATGGGTATAACGATAGGTAAATAGTTTAATGGAACAGACTACGCATATTCTTGACCATCTCTTCACACCAATAATTGGGACTGAGCAGCCAATTCACTGCAATGACTAAATCTTTTCCATGTTTATCCATGTCAGCCTCACCCTCATTTTGTCCAGCTGATGATTTGGAGCAAATATAGGACTTTACATTTATCACTACTACATTTTATCTTATTAGTTGTTGCTCTTCTTTTTAGCCAAGATTTTTCTGGATTTTGACTCTGTAATATATTCTAATATATTCTCTATCTCTTCAAGCTTCTTACTGTCTGTGAATTTGGTAATCATGTTATTTAGCACTCTTTCAGTTACAGTTAGTAAGGACTCAATTAAAACTGACTTAAGCCAAAGAGGAAATGTACTGGCTCACATGATCAAAAAGTCCAGGGGACATTCAGATACAAACTGGATCCAGGTAAAAAATAAGCTCAGCTGGGTACTCTCACTCTCTCAGCATCATTTTCCTCTTTATGGAAATCAGCCTTTGTCCCAATGATCTCAGTAAGACTTAAACCTATCTCTCATTTGCCTAAAATGAGTCATAGGTCCATCTCAGAACCAATCAGTGTGGTTAGGAGATATATTTCCTCATCTGAATATCACATTCATTCCTGGAGCTATGGATGAAGTAAGCCTTCCTTCAATTACATGGACTGAGGAGTGAAAATGGGGAAAGGTAACTTCCCAGGGAAAACAAGGCACTGTCATCAGGTTGTAGGAGAAAGGATACCATAGAAAGGAAAAATAAGATCTTTATATTACAGTTCTTATCTAGGTTGTTGACAAAAAATGCTGGGCAGGGCCAAAGGAAAGGATAAATAAAATGCTTACAACATATCGTCTCCAAAAATAATCTATTTTTGTA
The DNA here is from genome assembly GCF_014898765.1 of Herpailurus yagouaroundi. Lineage (NCBI taxonomy): Eukaryota > Metazoa > Chordata > Mammalia > Carnivora > Felidae > Herpailurus > Herpailurus yagouaroundi. The sequence continues at coordinate 81,891,431 of NW_024412377.1, forward strand.
TTTTGTTTTAAAATATGCTGCCAGGAAAAATAAGAGGGTATTAGGTCTGAAGGAAATAGGAGAATTATCACCTCCATATGCTCAATACTGATTAAAGTTTAATTGCCCTATCCTACTTATATTGAAGCCAAAAAGTGGAGAAGTTGGAAAAGGCCTATGTCTTAGACAGCCAGGCTGCTGCCATAGGCTGATCTGTGGCTTAAACAACAGGTATTTATGTCTCACAGTTCTGGAAGCTGAGAAGTCTAAGATCAAGGTGTCGGCAGATTCTATTTTTCTTGAGTGCTCTCTTACTGGCTTGTATACAGCTGCCTGAGAAATGTGTGTTCATGGACAGAGGCTTTTCCTAACTGTGTGTTCATGGACAGAGAAAGAGCTCTCGTACCTTTTTCTTTTTTTATAAGGATATTAATTCCATCATGGGAGCCCCACACGTATAACTTCATCTAAACCTGAATATCTCCCCAAAGCCCCATCTCCAAATACTATCATATTTGATATGATAGTATCATATCAAATGATATGAAGGTAGGGCTTCAACATATCAATTTTGATGGGTCATAAACATTCTGTCTAAGCAGTCTGCAAGAGATCTGTAACCAAGTTCGAAAGTCAGTGGAACAGCCAAAGAAAAGAGGTTTATCTGGCCATTATTCACATAATGAAAATCAACAGAACCAAGGTAGTCAATCCAATATTATACCCAGAAATAGCATTACTTTTAGAGAAGCTTAATCTGCAAGTACACATAAGAATATTCTCTGTACCACCTCCAACAAATCTCACTTGGACCAGGAACGAGTATTAAAGTCAATGAATCAGGAAAAAAGCCTCAAAAGGTACTACTAAACTCAAATGTCCCAGAGGCAGGAAGTCAAAGCACAAGAGATTACACTTAATGGAAGCAAACTGGTCAATTAATTGAAGAATATGACACCAAAACCACCTCTTAAAATCCACAAGAATATCTGATAATTATGTGATTGAAGGAAACTGGAAATGCAAGATACAAAATGGGTGATGCCAAAAAGAAAAGAAAATTATAGGTTATTATACCAATTAGGGCTTTAAAATATGTTTTAGCTTAGATATTTAGCTATTGCAGTGCTTTCATTTTCATTTGCTGGATCTACAGAGAGAAAACAAGTATGAGAGGAGTTTCCTACAATGTCTAGCTCTTAGCATATAAAAAGGGATTTTAAAAGTTTAGGAAGTATGAAGGAGATTAGTAAACCTGCACTAAAACATGCTAAAGACCTCCATCCAAACACTATATGCCCATCATGGTTTTGCTTCAGGGTCAATCTCACTGTCCTGGAGTTTACACTTTCAAGTTTAGTGCCTATTATGATGACAGCAATAGGAGATGCCACTATCTTTGGTGCCCCAGGGTAAAGTTATACCCCTAACCCTGGCATCAGATGGCTTGATTTCTAAGTCTCAGTCTACCACTAGATCAGCAGATAAGTCACTTAATTCCTATGAAACTGAACTACCATTTAGCCAGATTGATGGAGATGAAAATGGGGTGCAATAATGCCCAACAATAAATAATGCAACATTTTGGAGATGTGGCCTAGCCAGATATGCTCATTGACCACCCAAGCCCTAACTAGTCCTGCCCAACTTCTAATGTGGTCTGCTCTTACTGGTTTAAGATGCTTAAATGGGGGTGAAGAGGTTAAACAGGGGTATTCATTCATTATATAAAAAATCGTAAGTTGAAGGGGTGCCTGGGTGGCTCAGTTGGTTAATCGTCCAATTCTTGGTTTACGCTCAGGTCATGATCTCACAGTTGTGTGAGTTTGAGCCCCACGTCTGGCTCTGCACTGATAGCACAGAGCCTGCTTGAGATTATCTCTCCCTCTCTCTCTACCCCAACCCTGCTCACCCTGTCTCGGACTCTCTCAAAATAAATAAATAAACTTAAAAAAAATTTTTTTAACATTTATTTATTTTTGAGAGACAGAGCGAGACACAGAGCATGAGTGGGGAAGGGCAGAGAGAGGGGGGTACACAGAATCCAAAGCAGACTCCAGGCTCTGAGCTGTCAGCATAGAGACTGATGCAGGGCTCAAACTCATGGACCACAAGGTCATGACCTGAGCTGAAGTCGGCCGCCCAACTGACTAAGCCACCCAGGTGCCCTGAAATAAATAAACTTAAAAAAAATTTTTTTTAAGTTATAAGTTGCCATGAAAAAGAGTAAATTGGTAATGGTGAATATTCAAAATATAGGACAAATATGTATAGATAAGATTTATTAACAAAAATGCAATATTTTATTTTTAATACCTTGTTTTGAAAATAAGCAATGAAATTGATTTTATTTTTTGTATATTTGATGTTTATTAATTTTATTATACTATAGCTAGTATATTATATAGTATGCATTATAGTGTACTTTCTTTCTTTCATCTTTCCTGCTTCTGCGGTTCAATTTTTAAGACTTTAGTTTTTAGAGTAACAGTTTTAGATTTACAGAAAAATTGTAAAGATGAGTTCCCATATGCCCTACACCCAGTTACTCCTATTATTAATACCTTTAATTTATTTCAGTTTGAACTACTTCTATTTCCACTTGATTATTATTTTTAATCAACATAACTGATATACTGGATAATGTGATCAAATAGTACTAAAAAGCTGATAATCATTCATCAGTCCTAGCTGCATTCTTCCCTGTAAGTAACCATTTTTATCTGTTTAACTATTTCTTCTAGTTATTTAAACTCTGTGCTTCTAAATAATATATTTATAACTAAATTCCTTAAACTAGCAATATTAGAAATTTTGATAATTTTTTTTCCGAATGCTCCATCATATTGATCACATACCCATCAACATTAATTGCTCAGCAGTCTAATGTAATCAAATAATCCATCCACGTCATTTCTTCCCCCTTATTTCCATTATGGAACTTCCATCCTCTTGCTACAGTCAGCTACTTGTGGCTCTCTAGGCTCAATGCAAAGCTGAAATTCTTTCACCAATTTCCTGTGTTGGATACCCTGATCCTCGGGCCTTAGGACTTTTTTTTGTTTTTCTTGGGTTGCACCTTCATTTTGTTGGAATAGATCTTCTAGTCACTTCCTAAGAAAAACTTAAAGGAGGTAATTCTTATAAATTTTATTTACCTAAAACTGTCTCTATTCTACCCTCATGATTTATTGGCTGAATCTACAATTCTAGGTTGAAAACCAGTTTTTCTCAGAGTTTTAGTGGCATTGCTTTACTGCTTTCTATCCTCCAAAATTTCTGCTGAGATGTACTGTGCCATTCTATTAGCTATTGTACATGACGTGGCCTTCCAGCATTTTCTTTTTAATTCTAGGGTGCTGAAATTTTTAAAAATTTTTTTAACATTTGTTTTTTGAGAGACAGAGAGAGACAGAGCATGAGTGTGGGAAGGGCAGAGAGAGAGGGAGACACAGAATCTGAAGCGGGCTTCAAGCTCTTAGCTGTCAATGCAGAGCCTGATGTGGGCCTTGAACTCACAAACCACAAGATCATGACCCGAGCCAAAGTCAGATGCTCAACCGACTGAGCCATCCAGGTGCCCCTTAGGGTGTTGAATTTTATGAAGGCTTCCTTTACAAGTGTCTCTTTTCATTCATTGTGCACTCAGTGGGTCTTTCAAACTGGAGTTACATATTTTAGCATCTTAGTCTTTGCTTTTTATCTGCTAAAATGGTGTTGAATCTCTCATCTACTCATGACTCAATTCCCACATTTCACTGGAAGTCCTTGGAAGTAATATTTTAAGTATATAGTCAACTCAATTATAAACTCTAATGGCCTATATAATGACTTGGGAATATGGCCTAAAACTTTGGAAGGTATAACATTTCAAACCAAATAATAAAACTACTTCGAGAAAATGCAATTGCCTGAGTTGAAGTTATCCAGTTTTCTCATCTCCCTCCACATATAATTACCCAGATAGGACTGGCTGGATAAACAATGAAACATTTATATAAAAGAACATCATGTGATTATTGCTGCTGTTTAAACGACTTGACAGTTAGTGGGAGACATCATGCCTTTTACCACTACATATTTCAGTGTGTTTTTCCTAGGAACCAGTCATTCACATAATGCTTCTAATTTTATGAACTGTAGACTCAAAGAACAAGATATGTACTTACTAAAATTAAGCATATATATAGGAATTCTGTATATAATGTATCTACACTGGACATAGTCCAAAAAAGGTTGTATGATAACAATATAGCAGGGCTTTTTTGATTTGATTTCACCTCATCTTTCATCCTGTGATACAGGCCCCATAAAGCTCTAGAGCATGGCAACACAGCATGAGCAGCCAACATCCAGAACGTTTTCTAAAACCAAAATCAACTTACATTTCATTACTCATCTTTGATATGCAAAGAAGTCTAATGTGCTATATTTAAATGTTGATTTGCTCTGTATGTATGCCACCCCTTTTTCTTACTCTATTTTAAAAGCTAGAGGTGTCCTAATTTGTGAATATGAGAAAGAAAAAAAAAAGATTACTGTATTTGGACTTGCTATTTAAAATGTCTCAATGTAATTCTCTCCTTCATATGTGTTTTGGAATTTTCCCTTATCAGAAAGCTAATCAGGGTCAAGATCTGAGAATTAAAAGGAAAGGAAATGTGGTTTCCTGGAAACTTATAACTGTGGTCACTTAAAAACTCTTTTCTAGTCTTTAAGTAAGGATTTGAAACCAATTCCATCCAAATAATTTTGTTTAATTCCAGGTAATCAAATGCCATCAACACATCGAAATTATCTGAGAACTACCACTTCTTAAATAATCTCTCTCAACTAATATACTTGTGATTTTTATTATGAACTAAACATAGTTTTTGCAAGCAATTACAATGGGAATATTTACAAAAACTTGGTAAGATTTGAAAATTAATTTTAAGAATTGATGCTGTCAATTCAGTAAAAAGACATTTTATAACCATAAGTAAGAAAAAGAAAGAATGAGTTGAATAGATCTCTAGAATATTCGAGATGGTTTCGTAGATAAATACATGTTGCAATACAATTAGCAGCAGCTATGTGTTTTTGTGGCAAATGAAAGCCAGTGCTCCTCTCACTTAAGAGTGCTTAGTAACACCTTACCAAATGTAGTGGACATCTGTTGTTTGTGTCTTCCTGGCATCCACTAGGGACCTGCTCCTCTTTCACCCCATGTGGATCTGGAGAACTTATTAATCAGAGGGCTTTACTCTGACCTGGCTTCATGAGCTGGGACAGCTCCTGGGCTAGTCATTCTTTATACAGTAAAACACTTGACTGAAAGTAACTTGTTCTGCAAGTATTCCACAAGATGAGCAAACATTTCTAATAAATTTTAACTTGATAAATGAGTGATGTCTTGCAATATGAGTAGTACGTAACACCAAATCACATGATCACAAGTCAGTCAGTCAACAGTTCTCTCTCACTGCAGGATCGTGGTGATCATCTCCTATGCTCAAATGATTGGTCTCAGGCTGCCATGTTTGGCAGAAATCAGTGACTTTTCAGAACATTGGAAGGTGCTCACCACTGACACTACTGTATTTTTTATCATTTCAAAGCACCTATGGACAGTCCTTTGCTTTTCCATATAAGAGGAAGCTTAGGAATACTTTGCTTCATTCTAGGCAGGCTGCCTGCAGATGTAGATAGACTCTTTTCTCTGCTGCCTTATTGCCAGTTATATTAAATACAGTATATGATAAGACTTCATTAATACTGTACTGTAGTCAACATCCATGTGAGTATATACAATGGCCCTATGCAGAAAAAGGTTGAAAAGAAAGGCAATAGGAAGAAGATGATTATGGTGGAAGTTAAGAAGGAAATCATCAAGAAGTATAAACAAGGTATGTGAGTGGCCGAAATTGCAAGATTTTATGAGAAGTCTACGTCAGCATCTCATCTGTAGAGGAGGAGGAGGGAAAAAAGGTGGAAGAATCCTTCACTTCAAATGAGATTAGGGAGATGTGTAAAATGTGGGAAACAGTGCAAAATTATGTAAAAAAGCACCACCTGAATAAGGTGATAGCAGTGCGAGCGACGAATCTGTTTAAAGCAATGCGATGCCATTTCCACGAAATCCTCAAAAGGAGGCAAAAGTAAGTGTCATTGGATAGGTTCCTTGTTAAAGCTGAACAAAAAGAAAAATATTCCATTGAGCCAATAGTTAGCAGTGATCCTGTTAGCGATAGTAAAAGTCCTCCTACAAAATAACCCTCTTCTGTCTGGTCTCTCTTAGCCATGAAGATTTTCAAAGGTTAGTGCCAGTTCGTTTGTTTATTTTTCTTTATATTTTATATTTTCTTTATTATCTTGTATTATATTACAATATTGTAATCATTTTTATCTGAATATTTTTGGGTTGTGGAATGAATCATCCTAGTTTCCATTATTTCTTATGGGGAAATTTGCTTTGATATACAAATGCTTTGGATTACAAGCATGTTTCCAGAACGAATTATGCTCACAAACCAAGGTTTTACTGTACCTTCCACTGTTCACAGATTAGTACAAGGGTATGAACATATGACCCAAGCAGGACCAATCAGAGTCCCATGATGAAAGGTAATATATGGACACCAAAGAACCTCTCTTCCTCTGACTTTGACTTAAAAAGAACAGAGGAGTCTGGAGGTGCCAGTGGTCATCACTGACTACCATACACACAAAATCTGCTATAGAATAATACCGATACCTAGAAGAATGCTGAGTTGAGTGAGAAAAATCAAGAGAGCCAAGAATTCTGTTGAGTCCCTAGACTCAGCTGTGCTAAGGCCAGTTCCACACTGACACTTTCCAGTTAAGAGAGACAACGAATTCTCTTTCTTGCTTGAGTAAATTTGAGTTGAATTTCCATCTGTTGCAACCAAGCATCCTGACTAATAGACCAAGACAAGGCCTTTTCAAAACACAGTGTATGGTTAAGGCTTACCTAAGTACACTTGAACTATGGTTACCCCTAAATGGTACATCTGCCAAGACTATAAAGCTATATGAATGGAATGGAATGTTAGCTTAATTTTTTTTTAACTTTGCAAACCATTCCACTACTCACATACAAGCAGCCCCAGACTATCTACTGTCAAAAAGAGAAAATATACATGTGTGTGGAAGTAAACAGGGGAGAATTTCAGGGTAAACTCAAGCCAAGCACAGCACCCACAGTCTGAAAAATGTTTCAGATCAGAGGTTTCCTGTCTGTACATTACACAAAAGACTATTAGATTAGGTTCAAGTCTGAAGGTTATATAGTTCTAAAAGAAACTTCAGGAAATATATTAGAGAATATAACTCAGAACCTGAAAGAAAGTCTTAAAAACAGGGGCATGATTTATAGTTGATTTATATCACATTCATGTTCTTGCAATACATTAAAAACATACTTCTTAACAAAATGTCATACTATAGTTTTGCTTTTTAGGAAAACCTGAAATGTAAAAAAAAAAAAAAAACAAATCCATTATAATCTTAAATACAATAAAGTGAATTATATACCCAATATCTGCCAAATTATATACCTTTCCCCATTACTATTCTTAAGGAAGTAAGTATACCTTTTTTACCACAACATGAAGAAATCCCACTGTACAAAGGTAGGCTGCAGCTGTATAGGCTGGAAGTCCTCTGTCACATGTATAACATGTGAATTCTCTCCTGCATAGCACATTGTGAAAGCTGATCTTTGGAGTAATTTTCCTTTTTCTTTGTCTTCCCCAGTTAACTCCCTGGTCAGAAGAGCTACGCATTTCTAGACCAAGGGAATTGTAGAACTAACATAAAATGTGGAACATAATATCTTTTAATGATTTGTTTTCTCATCTCTCTCTATAAAAGCATCTGGCTCCTTTGTCTTACCTTTTCTTAATAGTGCCTCACAATGCCTGGCACAAAATGAGTACTCAATAAATGCTGACTAAATGAACAAATAGAACATTCCAAAGTAAAGAGCTTGAAAATGAACTGCCATTTTAAACTGGGAGCAAATTGAAGGTCTCAGAAGTTAGGTGATGTTCCAAAAAACATAAAGCCATTTAGTCCCAGAGTAAGTCTCTTGATTCCTAATCTAATGTTCATCCACCAAACCAGAGTTTTCAAGCATTTATCTAAAATAATGTCCACATGGGAGACATGTTCTCAGGGTATAACCTGAGATATGATGAATTCTAAGGTAGCACTATACCCTCCATTCTAAGAATATCAAGTGTTTTAAAAAAATGGATTTAAAGTCTTTATTAATCATAAGTTTTTAGAAATAAACCTTAAAACAGATGGCAACAAACTAGTGTGTTAAGAGACCAAAGATGATGAAATCATTACACTATACTAGGCTAATATGTATAGGTCTTTTCTCTGAGGACACCACCTCCTTGATTTTATCTCAGAAGTCACCAGATCTTCAGTTGGTGTGTTCCTCCATTCTAAACTCCTTGACTATGTTACACTCCCTACACTTGACTTGGAATTGGAAATTATATATTTCATTTTGTATCACCAGTGCCTACCCTAAAACCAAGCACTCAATAAAGGTCAGTTTATAAGACAAGTGAGGGGGCACCTAGGTGGCTCAATCAGTTAAACCTCTGACTCTTGATTTTGGCTCAGGTCATGATCTCATCGTCATGAGATCAAGCCTCTTGTTGGGCTTCATGCTGAGCATGGAGCCTGCTTGGGATTCTCTCTCTCCCTCTCCCTCTGCCTTCCCCCCACCCCAGCTCTCCCCCCAACAAAAAATAAAATAAAATCTTTAAGACAAGTGAGGACAACTAGCTATCCATATGCCCAGTGATGAACTTAGACCCTCACCTCACACCATATATAAAAATTAACTCAATGGATCAAAGATTTAAATGTAAGAGTTAAAAAGCAAGAAAATATAGGAGGAAATCTCTGAGACCTTAAGTAAGGGAAAATTTTTTTTTAGATATGACACCAAAAACACATTCCATAAAAGAAAAAAAATTGATAAATTGGACCTTATCAAACTTTAAAATTTCTGTGCTACACAAGACAACTTTAATAAAATAAAAAAGGCAAGCAACAGACTATGAGAAAATATTTGCAAAACAGGTATCTGATGAAGAATTTATATCCAAAATATACAAATAACTCTTACAACTCAATAATAAAAAGACAACCCAATTTATTTTTATTTTTATTAATGTTTATTTATCTTGAGAGAGAGAGAGAGAAATCATGAGTGAGTGTAGGGGAAGGGGTGAGAGAGAGAGAGAGAGAGAGAGAGAGAGAGAGAGAGAGAATCCCCACTGACAGCACCAACCCTGACTTGGGGCTGCATCTCAGGGACAGTGAGATCATGACCTGAGCAGAGATCAAGGGTCAGACGCTTAACTGACTGAGCCACCCAGGTGCCCAAGATAACCAAATTTAAAAGTGGGCAAAAATATATGAGCTGATATTTCACTATAAAGAAGATATGCAAATGATTCATGGCAAATAAAGATACGAAAAGATGTTCAACAACTATAGTCATTAGGAAAATGTAAATTAAAATGAGATACCATTTCGTACCCATTAGAATGGTTGGAACAAGTAAGACAGACAATAACAAATGTTGGTAAGGAGGTGGAGAAATTGGGACCCCATCATACGTTGCTAGTGACAATAAAAAATGAACACTTTAAAACTTTTTTTTTTTTAATTTTTTTTCAACGTTTATTTATTTTTGGGACAGAGAGAGAGCATGAATGGGGGAGGGGCAGAGAGAGAGGGAGACACAGAATCAGAAACAGGCTCCAGGCTCTGAGCCATCAGCCCAGAGCCTGACACGGGGCTCGAACCCACGGACCACGAGATCGTGACCTGACTGAAGTCGGACGCTTAACCGACTGCGCCACCCAGGCACCCCAAAAAATGAACACTTTAAAAAGAAGTTTCGAAGTTTCTCAAAAAACTAAACACAAAACTACCAAATGGCCTAGCAATTCCACTCCAAGATATCTACACAAGAAAAAAGTATAACATATGCCTACACCATGACTGGTAGAGAAATTTTCATTGCAGAATATCAGAAATGTTGATAATAGTCCCAAGCTTAAAACAACCTGAATGTCAATTAACCAGTAAATGGGTATAGTAAGTATGGTATGTCCATAAATGGAATACTCTTTGACAATAAAAAGGAAGGAACTACCAACACATGCCGCATCACAGATGAACCTCAAAAACATTTTGCAAAGAGAAAGAAGCCAGACACAAGTGACCACATATTGTATGATTCCACTTATATGAATGAAGTATCCAGAAAAGGCAAATTTATAGACATAAAACAGATTGGTAGCTGCCTGGGCCTGGGAGTGGGAATGGGAATAACTATAAATGTCTATAAGGGATATTGTTGGGAAAATGAAAATGCTCTAAAAGTGATTTACGGTGATGACTGCACCACTCAGTAAAGTTACTAATAATCATTGAATTGTACACTTGAAATGGATGGATTTAATTATATGTAAAATACATTTCACCAAGTTGTTTTAAAAAGGAAAAGTGAAAGAATCATTGCCTCACCTATACCTCTTGCAAAGATCCTTCTCTTCATTGTCTATTTAGTATTCCACTCTATGGGTATACCACCAATTTCCAGAAACTTTCTACTCCCTTATCTTTAAAATTCTTACCCTCCCTCCCCCTCCCAACTCCTCCCTCTAACAAATACTCTCTCAAAACCTCTTAGTACATTTTAGCATGTTCGTCCCAGTCCTTCCATTCACAGCAGGAAAACAGGGCTCTTTGCCAACAGCTCATTCACACTTTTATGGAGTCCTTATTCAGTCCAGTTACCTTGCCATCAGGATGCTAACAGTCTGACAGAAGAGATAGAGGATTCACAGAAATAACTACAAAATAGAGGTTCCTGGCCAGATATTACTGAATGCAGATGGGGAAAACCAAACAAGACTTTGTATAAGAGGGGCCATCCAAAGGAGACAAGGCATGACAGTCAGAATCCCTATAAGTAGAAATAAGCACTACAAGGCTTCTGTGGGGATCAGGGCCAGTGGTGAGTATACGCATTCTGAGAGATTTCAGCTTCAGGTCTTTGTTCCTGATCTTTCTCTTCTCTCCTCAAACCATGTTCACCTGCTGTTGGCTCTGTTATCATGCCTAACTATTCAAACTCAGGCAGACAAAGAGCCAAAGCTGAAGAAATAAATGAGCTTACATCTGAGCCCTGTGATTATCTCCACATCATCATCAATACATAATTGGGTCTTAGAAGGTACGATTTCACAAATGCTGTTTTTCTCAAACTTTTCTCTTGATACCCTGAGATACTGTCAGAGAGGGGAGGGCTAGAAGAGCAGTAGGAGGGAAAGTCCTTCTAGAACTAAAGCATTCAAGCTCTGGAAGAAGACATCTTGTTTAGCAATAAACATATCAGACATATGGGTACAATTGCCCCTGATAAATACATGAGTCAAAAATTAGTATGTAGAACCTTATATTTGACTATGCATTAAAAATGAATCCTGGATTTAGTGGGAAACCCACTGAACCAGTAGTGTGACTGTTAGAGAACCTGTTGAATCACTGTGCGGAAAAATATTATTCAATTTGCTTCTTTAGTTCCAAAGCATTCTGAGATTTTGAGCTACACATATATGTAAAGTGCAACTGTTTTCAATATCCATGTCCTTTATTATTCATCATACAATAAAAAAAATCAGCCATTAAGCAAATACTTACAGAATACCATGAGTCAGGCACTGAGCTAACGTTGATGAATGAGGGTAAATACAGATTTAAAAAATGTGTAAGGAGTTCAACTATAGTCCAATGTCTATAAAAATATGGTCTGTGGACCACTTGCATCTGAATCACCTAAAAAGACATTCAAATGCAGACTGCTGTGCTCCTCATCAAACCAAATGAATCAGAATCTCTGTGGGTAGAGAAATACACATCTTAACAAGCTCTACCTGTGACTGTTAACATACACTGAAGTTTAAGTAAATCATTGCTATGCTAAATCCCACAGAAACTCACTCATATCACAAACAAGTGTAATACAGTAGAAAAGTAGATGTCTCCATTAGATTCAGTGGTGATTATGTGCCAGAATCCTCTTATATAATAGTCTCAGTACTGCTAATTTGTACATGAGCTTTTAGAATAAGGTCTCCAAAAAAGCTACTATAAAATTATAAATATTATAAAATTAACTATCACTGTTAAAATAAGGAGAAAAAGAGGATGAGACTGACCCACTAGAGTCAAGAAAAATTGTTTGAGCTGGATCTTAAGGCTACAGCTTTAAGCTGGGCCAGCCAGTTTGGAGGTTTTGTCTTAGGATTCTGTCAGTACCACACTCAAGAACTGGATGAATGAAATTGGAGCTACAACTGATCCTAAAAAGGTTTGGCTTCTGCCATCCACTCCACAGCCAGCAAAATGACGTGTTGTGACCAGCTTGTTTCCTTCCACAGCTCACCTCTGAGGCAAGGTCTTCCTTAGCTATCAAATTGGTAATACTTAGGTCACATATCTAAACATTAGCTACAAGGGAGACTGGGAAAAGTAAGTTTTTGTTTTTGTTTATAACTACCTTGCGGAAGTAAAATGCACAATGCAGGAAACTATCAAAACATGTAATGGATGGCCAACGCATATTAAGCTGCTATGATATCATATTCCTACTACACAGTCCATCTCCAGAACCTAGTCTTTTAACCATTCTGCCATACTGCTTCTTACTGTGGCCAGGGTGGCAGGGGTAAGCAATCATCTCATTGACCAGAGCTGGGTCATGCATAGAAATTAGGTTACCTTACTTGTTCCAGCTGCTATAACACAAAAACCATAAACTGAGTGGCTTATAAACAACAAAAATTTTATTTGTCACAGTCTGAAAGCTGACAGGTCCAAGATCAAAGCACCAGTAGATTCTGTGTCTGATGAGAGTTCACTTCATGGTACATAGACTATGTCTTTTTGCTGTTTCCTCACATGGCTGAGGGATCTCTCTGTGGTCTCTTTTATAAAGGCACTAATTCCAGGGAGCCCTCATGACCTAATTACTCCCCAAGGCCCTGCCTCCTAATAAAAATGGTTTATTCATGGTCAGTGTAAGAGTCAACAATATAAAGAATATTTTCAACTTCCTTTAGTCCTTTAGAAAATATCGTCCAGTGTGGTATTTAGTGTTCTGATGTGAAGATTTTCACAAATAATTATTCTTTCCTGATTGTAAAAAAGAGTGTAGTCTTCAGACAGGCAAATACTCTTCCACTTATGACACAATAAAAAGTATAGAGCACATGAAGTTTTCATTTTTGTATTATCTACCAAGAACTTTAAAGATAGATTACTGCTCAATTGCAATAATTACTATGAGCTGGTTTTTAGATATAATTTTTTTCCTTTATTATTTGGTTCATATTCTTTTGATAGTGTCTTGTTAATTTCAAAGCCTCAAATTCTTTTTTTAATTTATATTCCTCTTGGTCGAATTTAAAATAAAAGTCACTCACCTTATATGTAGTTTGATAAGTTTTCATAACTGTATGTAATTATGTAGCCATCACCACAATTAAGTTAGAGAATATTTCTTATCACCCTAAAAAATTTCCTCTTTTCAGCTGATCCTCTCTCAGCCTCAAGCAACTAGTGGTCTACTTTCTGTTACTATAGTTTTACCTTTCCTAGAATTTCATATGAATAGAATCATACAGAATATAATTTTGTGACTTCTTTCACTTAGCATAAGGTTTTTAAAATTCTTCCATGCTGTTTTGTATCAGTATTTTGTTCCTTTTTTATTGCCATTAGAATTTCATGGTATGGTTATATCACTACCAGGGATATCATGACACAATCTTTATCCATTAACCAGTTGATGAATAATTGGATCGTTTCATTTGAGGATACTATGAATAATGTGGCTATAAATAATCACATACAAGCCTTTGTATGAACATATATTTTTGTTTCTCTTGGATAAATACCTACAAAGCAGCAATGCTGGGTCCTATGGTAAGTATATGCTTGCTGCCTAAGACAGAGCCAATTTGTCTTCCAGAGTAGAACTGAACCATTTTGCAATTCCACCTACAATGTATGAGAGTTCCTGTTGCTCCACATCTCTGTCAGCACTTGTTGCCAGGCTGTTTAACCTTAGACTTTCTAATGAGTGTGTTGTGGTATCTCATTATGATCTTAATTTGCATTTCCCTGATGAATAGTAACATTGAGCATATTTTTGTGTGCTTATTGGCCATATTTATATGCTCTTTTTTTTAAACTAATTTATTTATTTTGAGAAAGACAGAGATCGTGTGAGCAGGGGAGGGGCAGAGAGAGGGGGAGAGAGAAAGAATCCCAAGCAGGCTCCGAGCTGCCAGTTGCAGAGCCCAACACAGGACTCGAACCCACAAACTGTGAGATCATGACCTGAGTCAAAACCAAGAGTTGGACACTTAACCAACTGAGCCACCCAAGTGCCCCTATACTCTCTTTCTTAAATTATCTGTTCAAATCCTTTGCCTAGTTCTTATTAGGTTGTTTGTTTTCTTATTATTGGTCATAAGAGTTATCTTTATATTCTGAATCTGAGCCTTTTGTCAGATACATGTTTTACAAATACCTTCTCTCATCCTGTAGTGCCTTTTCATTTTCTTATCTGTATCTTTTGCAGAACAAAAGTTTTAATTTTTACTTATAATTTGCATTTATTTTTATTTCAGCATTTATTTAGTTTTCTTTTATGATTAATGATTTCTATATCTATTTAAGAAAGCTTTGATTAACCTAAGCTTTCTCAAACTCTGTACTATTGATATTTCGAACTTGGTAATTTTTTTGTTGTAGGGAGCCATCCTGTGCATTGTAGAATATTCATTTGCATGCCTGGACTCTACTTAGATACCAACAGCATGTTCCTCACCCCACTCCAGTGGTGGTAATCAAAAACATCTCCAGACAATGCCAAATGTCCCGTGAAGAATCAAATTGCCCTCAGTTGAGAACCACTGGCCTAAACTAATGCCACAAAAAAATTTTTTTTTTTTTTGGTAGGAGTTTTATAGTTCTAAACTCTTAGATTTGGGTCTATAGTCCATATCAAGTTAATTTCTATATAAGGGTGAGGTAAGGATCAAAGTTCATTTTTTTTTTCCATAGAGATACTCAGTTGTTTTAGCACCTTTGTGGAAAAGACTATCCTTTAGTGCCTAAGTGCCTTTCACCTGGGCACTTAATTTGAAAATCATTATAAATTGGGATATATTCTAAGCTCTCTATTATGTTCCATTTCTATATGTCTACCCTAAGCCAATACCACACACTCCTGATTATTGTAGGTTTATAATAAGTCTTAAAATTAGGTACTATAAATACTTTATTCTTTTTCAAAATTATTTTGGCCATTCTAGGTTCCCTGCTTTTCCATACTTTTTAGAATAAGCTTGTCAATTTATTTTTTCTTTAAAAAACTTTTTTTTAAGTTTATTTAATTTTGAGAATGAGAGAGAGAGCATGAGCGGGGTAAGTGGCAAAGAGAGAGGAAAGAGAATCCCAAGGAAGCTCTGCTGTCAGCACAGAGCCAGATGCAGGGCTCAAACTCACCAACTATGAGATCATGACCTGAGTCAAAATCAAGTGAGACCCTTAACTGACTGGACCACCCAGGAACCCCACTTTAATAAACGTTTTATTTTGGAATCACTTTAGATTTGCAGAAAACATGCAAAGAGAGTCCTCATATACTGCTCACTTAGTTTCTGTTTCCCCTAATGTTACCATTGTACATTATTGTGGTACATCTCTCTAAACTAAGAAACCAACATTGGTACATTGCTATTAATTAAACAGATGATTTAAGTTGGATTTCACCAGTTTTTTCTTCCAGGACCCAGTCTAGAATACTATATTGCATTTAACCATCATGTCTTCTCTCTCTCCTCTAGACTATGATAGCGCTTAGACTTTCTTTGCTTTTCATGCATGACTTTTCAGTTATTTTGTAAAATGTCCCCTAATTTGGTTTATGTGATGTTTTTCTCATGATTAGGCTGTACTCATGGGTTTTCAGAAAGAATGCCCCAGAGGTTAAATATACTTCTCACTACATAATGTCAGGAGATACCTGCTATCTACATGGAATCACTAATAAGGTTAACCTTGAAGTCAATTTCCCTTTTTAAAAGCCAGTTAGTTCTCTAAAAATAAATAGTAAGTAAGTAAAAACTTTTAAAAAGGGGGGTGCCTGAGTGGCTCAGTCGGTTAACTGCCCAACTCTTGATTTCAGCTCAGGTCATGATCTCGGTTTTGTGAATTTGAGCCCTGCATCTAGCTCTGCGCTGTCAGCACAGACCTTGTTTGAGATTCTCTCTCTCTCTCTGCCTTTCTCAAAAAATAAAAAATAAAGAAAAATAAAGAAAATAAAAACTTTAAAAGATGGCTAGGATCTTGACCAGGATTGTAATGACTCTATGTATCAATTCTGGAAGAATTGCCATCTTACCAACTTACAGTTTTCCAACCTATAAATATTGTTTGTCTTTCTACTTATTTAAGTCCTCTTTAATCTCCTTCACTTCCTCCAAGCATGGATTTCTCACCAAGATCTGTCTGCTTCTGTCCATTCTCCTGCCCCTTCAAGTACCTACTTTTTATTATTATTATTCACATGTTCCAGAGTATATAGTTATTACCTGGAAAAAGGTAGTTTAATAAGATCTAATTCAGCCACTAAAAGCAAAATATACTAGTGCCTCAGATACTTTTTAAGGTAGACAGGGAAAAATAATTTTTATTATTATTTTTAAAATACCATCAGACTAGAATCTAAATCACCATCTGTGCTAAGCCAACCTGAAATCTTAAACTTCACCAACAATTAGCAGCCATACGGTCTATAATCTTGAAACAGAGTATTTCTTTGTGCCAAATGAATTTGACTATATGAAATTATGACCTATTTGGTTATAATTTCAAACTCTAAAAGATACAAACACGAGAGAATCATATTAAAATCATAGTAAAATTGTTCATTGCTATCCACGATGCTGTAAAGTAGGCATAATTCTATACAGTAATATATCTTTAATGGTAATATAGTTTTAATTAACTCTTCTGGAAAGCAAATGTATATGAGCCTTAAAATTATTCATAACTTTGACCTAGTGTATTCTCACTTTTGAGACTCTATCCTATAGAAATAATGCTAAATAGAGTCAGAGGGAAGAGTAACCCTTATGCACAAATATTTCCACCAAAGCATTGTTTATAATATGAAATAATTTGATACTACTTAAATATCCAATAAGAAATTATTATACTTCCATAGCCACAAGCTTTAGTAACACCATAATATTAAGCAAATGTATATGCTATATGAGCTCAACTCTAATTTTTTTTAAAGTATAGAACAAAAGACTAGAAGTTAATATACCCAATACTTAATGATGGTTAGTGGAACTATAGATGTTTTCTTTTTCTTTTTCCTACTTGCTATTTTTCAATAGTGAGCCAAGAAAACAATGAGATTATTATTAATCTTATAAAAGTTTACCTTATTTTTGAATTTCTGAGCTGGAAAATTTAGAAAACTGGCTCACCCTCTATACTTCATTGGTAAGGAAATTTTTGTTTTGTTCCAGTCTCTATTTCTAAGGCTAAGGAAATGCGCCAGTTCACATCAGCAATATTTCACTAAAATAGTTTTTAAATTATTAAATAAAATGCTGGGGCGCCTGGGTGGCTCAGTAGGTTAAGCATCTGACTTCTGCTCAGGTCATGATCTCACAGCTGGTGGGTTCAAGTCCCACATCGGGCTCTGTACTGATACCTCAGAGCCTGGAGCCTACTTTGGATTTTGTATCTCCATCTCTCTCTCTCTCTCTCTCTGCCCTTCCCCAATTATACTCTGCCTCTCTGCCTCTTAAACATAAATAAATATTTTAAAAAAATTATTAAATAAAATGCCTCAAGCAAACTTAATTTTAATATGAATGCTCTAGAACCTGGAAGGTGAAAGGAATTTTAGAGTTGTATTTCCAATGAATATTTCAAATGCTGAGCAAAAGTGGAGTTTTATTCTAGAAAACTTTCCAGTTACAAGATTTAAGATGCCTAATGAACTTCTATTACATTTTATTTATTAAAAGCTCCTTGTTCTCTTGTTGCAGTTACTACTGTTTGTTTGTAATTGCCCAAACAGAAATGACAAAGTACAATGTGATCTTCTATATCAGGACTTTCTGTTACAAACTAGTCCACCTTTACTGTTCAACTCTCCTAGGCTAATGATTTAGTAACAGCATTGCTGATAATTAGCTACTAAATCATACACTGGACATAATGACCTTTAACTTGGTTTTAAATATCGCAAACAATTTTTCCCTGATGTCTCTCTAAATAGGAAAAATAAAAATATTTTTAGTTTAACATTTCATACCACAGGAAGATAATCAGGAAGGAATGTTTAAGGTTAGTATAGTGTTTATCTTATCAAAAGTGGTCTGGTCTGTTTGGGTTGCTGTTTGGATTCCAGCTAATCAGGCCTATTTACTAGTTTAAGAACTTTCAGCAATTAACAGTGTTCAAACAGCACCAATCTGCTGTGTTATTTCAGCTGGGAAAGCAGCTATATGAACCAATACAGCTTTCTTACTAAAAATAAACGATAGCACTTTCCACTCACTGGGGAGTTAGTTTTTAGGTTTGTCACACTGTCACACTGCATAACAAAACAAAAGGGTGTGAAACATCTAAATAATAAAATACCTGAAGACATGCCATGTTTTTAAATTAAAAAAAAATAATAAAGTAACTTTGCCAACAAAAACATCATTGCAGGAAGACAAAACAAATATAAAGTGAATTTAAGAGGTAGGTTGTGGTCCTTTTCCATTGAGAACCAGGACCTTCATTGTTTTTAAGACTGCTTGGTTATATTAGCATTTTATTTTTTTTTTTACATTTATTTATTTTTGAGAGACAGAGAGAGACAGAGCACAAGTGGGGGAGGGGCAGAGCGAGAGGGAGACAGGGAATGTGAAGCAGGCTCCAGGCTCCAAGCCATCAGCAAAGAGCCCGAGGCTGCAAAGAGCCCTGAGATCAAGTGACCCTAGCTGAAGTCAGAAGCTCAACGGACTGGGCCACCCAGGCGCCCCTAGCAATTTTTAACATAGTAGCTCGAATCAACAATACATTTGTTCTTCAGACTTTGACACTTCCCAAGCTGCTAGGCCTATGCTTAACCAAACAAGTACAGTAGCACACGTGGAACATTTATGTAACACAGAAACTGTAAAAGAAGCCTACGTGTTCTAGAAGATATGACAAATGGATAAATTTTAAAACAGATTTAACACTCTTATGAGGAATATATTTAGCTTATACTTGTTATAGTTAAAAGTATCACATCATTTGTTTATTGACAATAAAATATTCTTTCTCTAAATAATTTTTTTAATTCATTGAGCACTTATCTGGGGTTATGTCCTATACCAAAGACTTTCCATATATTCTGTCATTTAATTCTTGCAACGATACTATGAGGTGTAGATACTAATATTTTATCTTCATTTTGCAGATGGAAAAACAGACTTAGAAAGGTTAAGTAATCTGCGCAAGGTCATTCAGCTAGTTCATAATGGAGTATGGTTTGGACACAGGAGGTTTGATTTCGGAGCCTGTGCTCTTACCTACTGTAGGTAAATAAAAATGACACTAAAGAATTTTTAGAATAGAAGAGATATCAAAATACCTGAAATAAACATTTCTGATAATAAAATCATAAAATACATCCTATCTATGGCCTTCCTTTTCCCAATGACAGATATTCCCTTCCCAATGCCAGTTCTTTCTCCCGGCTACTGCCCCTTCCTCTTCCACTTTCCAACACACACACACACACACACACACACACACACACACACACACACACACCAGTTGCAGCTTCGCTGATAGTGCCTGTAGGACTAAAAAACAGGGCAGGGAAAAGTTAATGTTCTACTTCAAAAGTGGACTAAATGGTTGGTGAGCGTGGCCTCCGAACTAGTGGGGTGGGGAGGGGAGGAGACATCATTATTTGAACAATCGATTGGATGTTCCCACTTGTTTGTTTACCTGAGGTAAACTCATTTACAGGTATATAGGAACATGAAAAAAGTCTCCATAGAAGAGGTGGTTCCTGGATTTCCTTCACTTCTCTGCTCGAGCCAAAAGGCCTGCTGTTTACCTAACAGAAACAAATGTAGAAGGTTTTCCATAAGAGTTTAAAATGACGTTTCTCTAAATAAAGTTAGGTCTTACTGAAGCAGATGTTATAAATGAGTGTTTTCCAATCTAAAGAACTTTAAGGCAATGAGGGAGATGTTTGACATTTCTGCTACCCAGTATGATAGCCACTAGCCATATATGGCTGTTGAGCCCTTGAAATGTGGCTAATGGGACTTAGGGGCAAGTTTTTAACTTTGTCTAATTTTAATTTAGATAGTTACATATGGCTAATGGCTATCATATCAGACAGAATACTGATAGCCTTATTCAGTAACCACTACTCATTAAGTATCTTCTATGTGCTACATAGCTACCTGTAAGGAAGGTACAATTTCATCCTCATTTTACAGATGAGGAAACTGAGGCTCAGAGAGCCTCATAGAGTTACAACTAGTAAGTGGTAAATTCTGGATTTTACACCCACATCTGTCCCTTTCAAGGCCTGACAGTTTCAATACCAGTGGTTTTTAATATCGGCTGTGTATTAGCTGGTGAGCTTTTCAAAAATACTCACCCTCAGGTCCCATTCCCATAATTTATTTAATTGGTCTAGGACAGGACCCAGGTACATACATATCACTGAAACTGTCACTGTGTAATACCACTGGTGTGACTGAGGACCCCTATTATTGGACAACCATTTCTAAAAGGGAACTGCAATGAAGCTCTACCTCTACTTCTTCTCTTAAGCATGGTTAACACTTAATGCTAAAAAGAGGCCCTGTCTTTTTTGCACATCAAGGTAAATGACCAACAGCCGCAACTGCTGGCTAGTCAAATAGCTGGTGTTTTGATAGAGCTGAGACCAGGGCCCAGGTAAGGGTTATATGTAAATGCCCCAGCTTCTGGAGCTGTGGAGACAACAAGTGAGCAAAGGTCAAGAGAGCTCAGCCCAGTGATTTAAAGCCCCATGCAGCAATCCAGAGGCAGAGAAAGCTTGCAGGTGCTATTTGACTATTTCTGGAGGTGAGAATACTCAGAAATCCCAGCTCGTCGACTTTTTCCTCTCCACCCCCTTTCTCCCACTCCAAAGGTCCTGAGGAGTGGTCCAAGGGCCTCTGTCCAGTATTTTTCACTGTGCCAAGGTTATTTCTAACAGATATAACCCTACCCTGTCACATAGTAGGTGCCTAAAATTAACTACGAAATGAATGAATGCAGAGTTTGGAATTCAAGAGAATGAAACTACTCAGCTTCTAGATGGGTTCATATATCCGAGAATGCGTTTGGTAAATAACTTGCAAAAAATCAAACAAAAAAAAAGTCCCTTCAAACTGACAGTTACCAGCGGAAAGGGGAGATGGGCAAAATGGGTAAAGTGGATCAGGAGATACAGACTTCCAGTCATGGAATAAATAAGTCACAGAAATAAAAGGTACAGCAGAGGGAATACAGGCAATGGTATTATAACAGTGTATGGTGACAGACGGCAGCTACACTTGCAGTGAGCAGAGCATAATGTCTAGAGATGCTGAATCACCATGTTGTACACCTGAAACTAATGTAACAGTGTCAACTGTACTCAAAAATTTTTAATAATGTTTTAATTAAAACAAATTAGTGTACAATACAAATAGAAAAGACATCTGAAATAAAGAACTTGGTATAGTTATCAAAAGAGATGGGTCACCAATTAATTAATTTTTTTAAGTTAAAAAAATAAATACGTTATACTTTAAAACAAAAACATTTCAACAGTTAAAAAACAAAGTTCCTTTAGAATTCTTGCACTTGCCTCAGAAAAGTGGGTACAAAAGAGGCCATCAGTCTCCAGGATAGGAGTATCTTTTGTTTCAGGGGTTAAAAGGCTTGAAAGTAATGAAATAAGAAGAGGAAATGAGAATATTGACAAAAAGTTAAACAGGAATTTGTCCCATACCCATACATACTCCAAGAGTCCTGTTAAGCACAGGCAACCTGCATTTATCCTGGTCTTGGGCTAGGAGACCACTAAATCAAGTTCTGGGGTTTAGAAAGAAAGTCAACAATGCAGAGGCCTGAAGAAACTGCCATAAAAAAAGAAAATGCTGCTGTAAACATTACCCCTCAGACTAGCCAAGTATGTCTTTCTCTCCTACAATAAAGGAGTATAAATAAACATAATCTGTATTTTAGATTATGCTCGGGAATGGTGTGTGGCTATAAAATACACTGTGGAAATCATCCTTCCATTCAGAAACTCAGTACAGCTGCTCCAGTAAGGAGGCTGTGTATGTTCTGAAGCTAAATAAACTTGTGTTCTAAGAATCTGTCTTTAGAAATAATAGCTCTGGATGCCGTGAGCAAAAATCTCAAGGATGATTGTAGCAAATGGCTTCAAACTGAAACATCTAGTCTGTTGGCAAGTGCCCTTTAGAAGGGAGAGCTTGAATTCTCTTGAAACAAAATCACCAATCATTCTCACCGGCCTGTGCTTATAAAAGTAGGGAAAACATAGGTTTTTCAAGCTACAGCTGCAAATTCAAAAATTAGTTTCTAACAGTTGATTTCGCTTTAGTAATGTAAAAAGTAAACCACCCCAAAGAGAACACAAAGAATTAACCAACAGCATCTAGAGATGTGAACAAAGATAATGGTAGAAAAAGCCACTTCAAATATCTCCAAACTTGAATTTCAAACTATGGTTTCTTTTGAACCTTATCTGTCTGCTTCACCCTCCATCCCAGCCTTTTTTCTTTCTTTCTTAATAGTAACACATGTCCAAGTCTTAAAAGTAACACAAAGATGTGTAAAATTGAATGTTAGTCTTCTAACCTCTATTCTCAATCCAAGTTCTTAGAAATGTTTTGTTTTGTTTTGTTTTTTGTTTGTTAATCATTGTCTAGCTCTTCACATGTTAAAGAAACATGATCTCTAATGTGTAGGTGTCCTGAGTTTGATTCCCTGTCCTCAAATTTTCCATTAGGAGCCAACTGTGTAGGGAGACAGAGAATCAAAAGATGGAAGCTCTATTCCTCGCTTCTGCCCAATCATGTTTGTGCCTTTGTGTTTCCTCTCTGGAATTAGTATCCCTATCTGGAACGTAAGGGAAGTGAAAATGCTGATTCTTGGTTCATTTATAATTCAAACCTTGTACACCAGCACCGTCTAACAAAAGTGAGCTATAAATGGGAGCCACATTGACAACTTAAAAAATTTTTTTTTTTTTAAATTTTTTTTTTTTTTTAACGTTTTATTTATTTTTGAGACAGAGAGAGACACAGCATGAACGGGGGAGGGGCAGAGAGAGAGGGAGACACAGAATCGGAAACAGGCTCCAGGCTCTGAGCCATCAGCCCAGAGCCCGACGCGGGGCTCGAACTCACAGACCGCGAGATCGTGACCTGGCTGAAGTCGGACGCTTAACCGACTGCGCCACCCAGGCGCCCCCAACTTAAAAATTTTAATAACCACATTAAAAAATAACAAACAGGTGAAACTAAATTTAATAATTTTTGTTCATCCCAATAGATCCAAATTATTAACATTTCAACATGTAATCAATATTAAGACACTATCAACATTTTAATATTATTATTAACAGTTTATAATCCATTTTTAAACTAAGTCTTCAAATCTGGTGTGCATTTGACACACATCTTAACTGAGACTAGCCACACTTCAAGTGTTCAGTAGCCACACGTTAATTGGTTGCTACTGTTTTAGCCAGCACAGTTTTATACCACTGTTGGACATTATTCCAAAGAAGCTCTATTTCAGTGAGTAGCTCACTTCTGCATCTCTGTATTTGATTGCCTCTTTTACCAACAAAACATTATTATTGATTATCATTCGTGGCATTATCTAATTATCAGCAACAAATTGTTGAATCTATCTAGATAAGGTTACTCATGAAGTTCAGTATCAGAGCTTTGATTAATACGAGTGTTGTTTCTGTATAATACATTTAGTCTTTGAGTGAATTTTTGTTGGTTAACTCATTCCTATTGAATTTTAGATCATTTGCCCTGAGCTTTATAACAATTAGGATAAGTATCACTGTCAATTAACAATTTAAAATTGTTAACAACAATTAAGTTTAAAATTAATTTAACAATTAAAATTAACAATTTAAAAGCATTCTATGCTTTTTTTTTTTTTTTTTTTTTTTAAGTAGGCTCCATACCCAGTGCAGAGCCCAATGCAGGGCCTGAACTCAAGATCCTAAGATCAAGATCTGAGATAAGGTCAAGAGTCAGACACTTAACCGACTGAGCCACTCAGGCACTCCTGTATCCTATGCTTTTAAAAAGCTGACTAAAATACTAACTGGCCTAAAACACTAATAGTTTTTTTCCAGAAATCACCCAGTTGCATCTCATCAATCATGTTCTGCACCTCTTAATCCTCTCACTAAAAAACACCTAACATGTTATAAAAAAAAAAAAAAAAAAAAAGCATCAATAAGTAGTGAAACCTTAGTGGATGAAATATCGTTTAAATGATACTGTTCTCCAAAAAATTCTACAAATAACTAATACTTTCCACAGGCCAGGAGCCATGTTTGCCTTTAAGGAATCCTGTCTTTGTGATTTAATTTCAAAGATTCCATCAAATTAGCCCATTACCAGAGGCTCTAGCATATGTGTGATGGGCAGGGATGTAGGTTTGTATTCTAGGATATCTTTTCCTGAAGATGAGCCTTCTCCCCAAATTGGACACATTTTTAAGTAGACCTTTTTCTATCCCTCCATGCCTAAAAAACAAAATACGCTGGAATATGCTATATATCACCTTTAGTGTGTGCTATAAATTTAAGATTTTATTTATTTTTTTTTTTAGTTTAATTTTTTATGTAATCTCTACCCCCAATGTGGGGCTTGAACTCATGACCCTGAGATCAAGAGTCACATGCTCTACCAACCGTACCAGCCAGGTGTCCCCAACCCCCTTTTTTTTCTTTTTAAGATTTTACTTTTTTTATTATGTGTGCTATGAATTTAAAAGTAGCACATGCTCACTGTAAAAGAAAATGTTCAAATGAACCAGAATTATATAAAGTAAAAGGTGAAAGGTCTCCCTTCTCTTAATTATCCCCAGGTGTACTCCTCAGAGGTAACCACTGTGAAGAGTTTTACAAGTATCATGCCATAATTCTCCAAGCATGTATTACTATGTGTATGCAATGTACACATATGTATACATATGCAAACTTGGAGAAAGAATTTTTAAAGTAACAAGATTATAAACAAAATTCCAATAATACAGTGGCATGTAAAATAAAATGATGTATGTTCACATACAATATTTGAGGGATTATTTTTTTTTTAAACATTTATTTCTGAGACAGTGAGAGACAGAGCATGAACAGGGGAGGGTCAGAGAGAGGGAGACACAGAATCCGAAACAGGCTCCAGGCTCTGAGCTGTCAGCACAGAGCCTGACGCGGGCTCAAACTCACGGACAGCGAGATCATGACCTGAGCCGAAGTTGGCCGCCCAACCGACTGAGACACCCAGGCGCCCCGAGGGATTATTTTTTAAAAAGTAACAAATGATTATGAAGAAAATATAAGTAAATAAAATGCAAACTGTAAAATGCAAAGTAAAATGTTCCCTACCCCACATTCCCACTACCCAAAGGTAATAACAATTACCCATAGCTCTTTCTTTTGTGTGTATGTGTGTCCTTTGTAAAATTTCTATGAGTACACAGGAATACGTGCACACACACACACACACACACACAACATATGTAAATGAAGATATAGAGAATATATATATGCCTAATGTAGTTATGAAATATGCTTTAAAAGGTTTTTATTGTGAAATCTAATATACACATAGATAAATGTACAAAATAACAAAGTGAACCCCCTTGCAACCACCACCCAGATTACAAAGTAAAAACCAGGGTGCCTGGATGGCTCAGTCGGTTGAGAGGCCAACTCTTGATTTTAGCTCAAGTCATGATCCCAGAGTCATGGAATTGAACCCAGGATTGGGCTCTGTGCTGAATGTGGAGCCTGCTTAAGATTCTCTCTCTCCCCCTCTGTCCCTCTCTCCACCTTGCAAGCACTCTAGCTCTCTCTAATTAATTAATTAACTAATTAATTACAAGAAAAGTAAAACACTTCCAGCCCCTTAGAAGCTCTCCTCTAGAGTCCTCCTAATTACCACCCTCTTTCACTCTCCCTCTCAAAGGTTTAATTCTTGTTTTACTTTTTAATTTTACTGCCTAAGCACACAATAGTAAGCAGCATAACTTTTCTTATTTTCAGATTTTTAATAAATGGAGTCAAACCACATGTATTCTTTATGTCTGGTGCTTTTTTTTTTTTTTTTTGCAATATTTATTTGTTTATTTTTAGCTTAATTCATCTTGGGTACCTCAGTCAACATATACAGAATTACTTCTTCCTTGTATCCATGCTATACAATCAACAAATGGCCTGAAATACCAAAGAATTTTCACTCTTCTGGTCATTACAAATAATATGTAAAGAACAACTTAGGTATTCAACTTAATAAATCTATTTTTTAACTTAAAAAGTAATCCTACTGCTGATATAAAATGAGGTGGAATATTAATTCAGAATTCTTGAACAAATTTCAGTTCAAGTACAATAAAATTTTAACAAGGGCTATTCCTATCTTCTAAATTCTAGACCCCTTTCCAAAACTTATATTTTGCTTAGAGACATGGTGACATCTTTAGAGCACATTAGTGTGTGTTTTTCAAAGGCTAGTCCCTGGATTGCTGGCATCACAGTTACTGGGCGATCTTATTAAAATGCCTATTTTCCATCATTCAACATCTTTAGAGATGGTCATGATAAATGAGTTAAGATATAGTCTAAAGTACCATAACCAGAAGACTCCAATATACAGTAGCGCCAACAAGATAGAAATTTACTTCTTTCTCATTTAACAGCCCTATACTACACAGGCAGGTCAATGTGACATAGACAGGTCTACTCCATAAAGTTGTCCAGAGAATCAAATTAATCTTGCTGCTCCATCAATCTCAGGGTGCGGCCTTGCTTCCATGGTGGAGGCTGGTCCTCTACCTTGTCCATGCACTATCACATTCTCAGCAGAGGAAAGGGGGACACAAGGAACTAGGGAGTAACTGGTCAGGAAGCACAGAAGCTGTACCCATTCCATTGGCAAAAAACATGCAGGCTGGGGAAGTGTGGTTTCTGGCTCTACTGGCAATGTGACCTCCTAAATCTGGCAAGGGGCAGAGTTCAATTATTAAAAAAAAGAAAGGGATGGATATCAGGGAATAGTTCTTGGTCTCAGTAACACATGGGTATCTATACTGTTAGGAGCTCCAGTTTCTATGTCCTCAAGGTGTGATCAATCACCTGGCTGGAGAGAAGCTCTTTTATATTTCGTTTAACATCATCTCTCCCAATAACTCTGGAACTCTGGGCCATGTACACTTACTGGGAAAACCAGATATCAATAAAAAAATAACAGCAAATATCAATAACCTGCTAATTACATGCCAAGCACTTTATATAGATTATTTCATTTAATCTTTACAACAAGTTTATGGGGTAAATACTGTTACACTCTCCCTGTTTATAGATAAGGAGACTATGGTTTAGGGAAGTTCCTCGCCTAAGCCCCACAATTAGTCTGCAATTAGTAAGTGCTGGAACTTGAACCCAGAGCCTATAGGTTTAACTTTCGTCTGTACAGTGAGTGGTTATATTTAAAAGAACCTCTAACCTTAAAAATCTACACATGTTCAATATAAAAAAAGTTGTTGAGGTCAGTGGTTTGGATATAAAGAAGCAAAATCTTAGGCAATTGTTAGTAGAAGGTATTCAAGGCTGACGTAGTCCTAATAATAATAATAATAATAATACCATTAACTGATACTGAGTGTTTACACTCTGCAAGGCACTGTCGCATGTGCTTTACCTGTGCAACAACCCTACGTGATAGGTCCTACACTCATCTCCAACTTAGACATAAGAAAACTGGGCCATAGAAATGTTAAGTCACTTGGCCAAGGTCACACAGTTGATAAGAATAATGTCTTTAACCCCCAGGCAATACCACCAAAATAAAAAGAGAAGTTGATAATTATGAGTCATATTTACCAAAATCTGATATATTTTTCCATTTACAAGGCATGTGATAGTTAACAAGTCTTATTTTCAGTGGCATTATGAAGTAAGCTTATTATCATAAAGATGTGTGAAGTTTGAAGTCTGTCTAATGCACAGATAAAGCAATTACCAAGTTCACTGAACAGTATAATGATGAACATCTTACTTTGTCATTATCAATTAATATTTACCAATTCCCACACTGAATCCTAGAGATCTCCTGGGTATACCTGGTTCCCATTTTCCTTATGTCTCTTTTAAGTAAAATGATTGTCCAAAATTTGTATTTGACTTTGTTTATACAAGGCACCCTCCAGGATGAGTGCAAGGCACTAGGACAAGGAATGTTATACTTCCCTCCAATGACCAACATTTTTGCCCCCAAAACTTCACCTCACCTTAGTGCTTCAGCGCACTTAGAACTGCCAACCTCATGGTTTGCTGGATTCTGGGGACAACTCTCACTATGAGAAAAGAATAGGCATTGTTATTGTATGAATTATTGAGAACTCCCAATGTATTATAGCCATCTTCAGGGAAGTGGGGGGAGGCCACAAAATAATTCTTCTTCATCAGTTCCATATCCTGATCACAGTGGTAGTTACAAAAATTTATACATGGAATGATATTACCTATAACTGTACAGACACAGACACACACAGACACACACAAATATATATGCAAATAAAAAAATGATAAAAGTGGAACCAGGTCGATAGTCTAATTAACAATACTGTACTGATAAAATAAATTTGTATATCAGGACCAACAAAAGGGAGGAGACCCCAGTGACCCAGTCTATGTCACGAATGTACACCTAAGTCAGCCTACTCTCACAGGAAACACCTGTCAAGGAAACTTAACATACACTAATGACAATCCTCCAGAGACTCTGCTTTAGCTAGCTTACCTTACTCTAGAAAATAGAAACTGTTTGACTTACAAGGAAATCCCCAACATCCTAGCCAACCATGCCCTGCTTCCATTTGCCTCTTGTAACATTCTATAAAACTCACTCTTACCCCAAATCTCTCAGGAACAATGTTCCACTGTTTGTGAGACACTGTATTCCTTCAATCCATGAATGGTTTTCCTTTGAAAAAAGACATCAAACTTATTACTAAATTATATTGTTTTTGTTATCTTACAGTACCAATGTCAATTCCTAGTTTTGATATTATATTATAGTCATATCACATACTGTATTTGTGTTACATATAAGATGTCACCATTGGGAGTTAAGAGAATAGCATACAGGAGTCTACAATTTTTGTAACTTCTTGTAAGTCTATAATAATTTCCAAATAAAATATTTTTAAGGGAGGCAGGTGTAGAAAGGTGGTTCCTAGACCAGCTATGGCATCCACTGGGAACTTGTCTGAAATGCAGAATCTTAGGCCCCAGACCTGCTAAATTAGGATCCACATTTTAACAAGAACCTCGCATATTATTCACATGCACATTAAAGTTTAGAAGCATTGATATATAAGAAATAAAAGTGATATTCAAGTAGTGTCAGAAAGGTTATTCCAGAAGCTCACGGTCTGTTTGCTTCATTGGTATGCAGCCATTTCAGCCACATAGGGTATTAGCTTAGATGACCTTCCTCCAACATGAGGTTAATACTCTGCCTTGAAATACTTAATAATTTTATCTTTGAGGGGTGCCAGGGTGGCACAGTCAGTTAAGTGTCAAACTCTTGATCTCGGCTCAGGTCATGATCTCACAGTTCATGAGTTTGAGCCAAGCTCTGCACTGATGGTGAGGAGGCTGCTTGGGATTCTGTCTCGCCTTCTCTCTCCCCCTCCCCAACTTGTGGGCTTTCTCTCTCTCTCTCTCAAAATAATTTTTTTTTAATAATAATTTTATCTATGAGTTTGAATTTTCTAAGTGAAGTCCTAAGAGGCTAAAGAGCATGCATTGGGAGCTTGGAGCCTCAGCTTACCAACCATCATACTTCCCCACCTTATAGGGATGGGTTCTCAGCTGCCCTGGCACTTCAGGACCCTACTCCTCCAGGTCCTCATCCAGTAATGCTGCTGGTCTCCAGTCCGTCTGGGCACAAACAGATGGGCCCTCTTGCTCCCTGAGACAACTCAGGGAGTTTTAATGACAGTCATCCACATCCCAGACTGACAGCACCATGGGGTGATCATCTTATAAGTGGAAGATAAGTCTCTCATCTACTGCTGATCCAGGTACCCAGCATGTTCCAGCATGGAGATTGTACTACCTTCAGAGGTCCCCCATCCACCATGGGTTCCCACAGGTGGCATGCCTAGGGGAAGGGGAGATACTTGGCATGACTTCCCTACCTCTTGCCAGGACATAGGCCAGTCCAGTGGGGGGGGGGGGGGGGGGGAATCCAAGAAGTGAGTGGGTGGTATGTATGCTTAGGTACAGAATGGGACTCTGTGAGAATCTGCATTTGCTGGGTGAGTATCCCCATGCCTAAGGACATGAAACATTAAATAACAAATAAAAACATCATTACAGAGAGAGAAAAAGACAGTGGAAGAAAGGAAAAAGCTTTATATTTTAATTTTATTGTCTTTTGAAGGAGGGACTCCATATATTTTCACTTTGCATTAGGCCTGGAAAATCATGTAGTCAGTACTGCAGAGGTCATTGGGAATCAAAAGATGAACTGCCAGCATCTGCATGGCAGATGCGTGGGCCCAGTGGTGAACTCTAATGGGTACCACAACGGCCTTTATTGTAAGATGGCTCCAGGAATCCCTCACCAACATGTTTTCCTGTCTCTCTCTTTAAAGGAGACTTTCCACCATGGAAATAAGCCAATGCCGAGAATGTAAGCACATATCTCCTACTTCTTTGTATTTATACTATTACCCAGGTATGCTTCCATATTTTCTACATTTTAAAATCAAAGATATGACCAACTGTAACACTTCCTATGCTTTTAAAAATTAAAGTTCCTAAGTGGCAGAATAGGGAAAAAAAAGTGGGGCTTTGGAATAAGTTTAGGGAGAGAGAAAGAGAAATGATTTAAGGATTTAAGGACTATATTGATAGTTGCTATATGTTAAGCTCTCCCTTAATCCATTCATAGAATTATTACTTACTGAGCCATTCCCTAAAAGGTCACTAGTGAACTTAAACCACTTTCCTCTGAAGCACTATTTCCATAAATAATATATTAATGAATAAAAAAGTCATATTCAGTAATAAAACACATTGCTCTTCATTTTCTTCTTTCTCTACTCTGGGCAATACCAATCTTCCTTTTACTTAAATCTTTTATCTTGAACTAATAATATTATTGAGTATATCTCATATATAACTAAAGAGAAAGCAAAATTTAAAGAGTATTTTTTTCTGGAAAGATGCTCTCAGTGAGTTTGTTTAATGGGATAAATACAAAATTTTATTTGTAGAGTGATCTCAGTTTGAATCTCATAAATAAATACAATTGTGGCTAGGAAGAGCTGGTATATAAAGTTTTTTTTT
This sequence comes from Herpailurus yagouaroundi, assembly GCF_014898765.1. Lineage (NCBI taxonomy): Eukaryota > Metazoa > Chordata > Mammalia > Carnivora > Felidae > Herpailurus > Herpailurus yagouaroundi. The sequence continues at coordinate 81,923,208 of NW_024412377.1, forward strand.
AATATAAAATTTATTGTCAAACTGGTTTCCATACAACACCCAGTGCTCATCCTAACAAGGTGCCCTCCTCAATATAAAGTTCTCAGTAATTGTTGTCTTAGGGCATGAGATTACTGGTGGTTTTAATTTTCTTCTAATTTTCTTCTCCTTTCTATTTCTCTGTATTTTCCCAGTTTGTCCATAGTGACTATTATAGGGGACATTATCACCATTACATGATAGGGCCCTAATGCCTCTGATACTTGCTATTCTGTAATATGAACCACCTGGATTTTTTTTCAGAAATGTATCTTGATCTTTTGGATACTGCCACCAGCCCCCTGACAGAAGTGAGAAAGCTAAGTGCGAATTTCCCACATTTCAGGGGTGTTAATTCATTCAATAGCCTAATTAAGTCACCACCTGATAACCCAATTCATTACAACATAGCAGACTCTAAACACCCAATTAATTTGCTCCTCTGCTCTACATGAGCCTACATATCTTGACTTTGTTAACTGAATCATGAAGTTTGTTTTTTAAACCAGTGATTTCCATATTATGTTGTAGGAAGGTGAGTTGAAGCAGCCTAAAAACTCCTTATTACAGTTGTGACTTGACTTACAATCATGAGGAATTTATCCTAATAAAGTGTATCCAGTATGTACATACTAAATAATTGTAACTCTTAATTTTTCATACTTTCAACAGCTTTCAGGTAACTTCTGTATTCCCACTATATTTTCTAGACAGAACATACCCTGAAATGATTAAAATTCAGACAGCAAGTTCTGCTGGTAGTGATCAGGAACATGCTATCATTTATCGAAGGCCATTTTACAGAAAACTAAAGTACAGAGAGGTTAAGTAACTTGTCAAAGGTCATACACCTGGCAAGAGACAGGGCAAGGATCTAAACTGAGCAAATGTGGCAGCCAAACCTGTGCAATAGGAAAATAGGGAATGAAAAAAACCCATCTGCCAATTTATTGATCAAATACACAAATATTTATTTAGGCCAACTGTGCAAAATGAAGCCTTCCTCCTCAAGAAGCTGAACAATCTCAGGGTGATTAGAAATGCATATGAGTAGGAAACTTCCCCTTAAGAAGCTAACAATTTAGTGCGAGAGTTAAAGTACAAGCAACATAAGTTTCAAAAATTAGGTAAGAGATGGGACTGGATGTTCTTTAAAGTACCTTCCAACTCTGGAAGTTTCTGTGAAACACTTTGTCTTGTCAGTTTTGGTTTGAAAAGTTAAAAAAGGTTCACATAAGCTAGTTACATTTATGAACCCAAACTCCAGGCTTCAAATAAGGAGAAATAAGCTCTGGCTTAGGTGTTTTAATTCTGCAACTGCAATACCAAGTTAGCAAATTTGATTCCCTTCTCATGTACAGAAAAAAACAATTTACATCATATTGTATTTGTTTGTATACTTGCTTTGAATCCACAAACTAGAAATGTTCTGTTTTAGCTACAAAGACAGAAGAAAGCCCTGTCCAAAATATATTTAAGCCATTGGTATGGACAGATGGAAATGATGCCATGCTAGGTCTACAGAATACTGATAGAGAATCTGAATTTTGATTGCTTATGTTTGATGGGATTTTCAAATTACTTTTAAAAGTAGGTCATAGGTGCCTGTCTGAATTAGAGGAAGATTCTCTAGGGATGCCTGCTATGTTTTAAGAAATCTCTCTTGGCCCACAGATGCCTTGTCCCCAGAAAGAAAAGAACCCTTACACAGGCAACAATTTCTACATTGTCTCCTATATGACCAGAATGGGGTGGAGCCACAGAATTTGATACCCCCTAGCTAACGTCAAGGGACCAATTAGTATATTCACAGTTAATTTAATGGGATCCTGACTAACATCATTAAGGGCACAGTAGGCAATAAATGATTATAAAGAACCTTGTGAAATTCCCTAGGTATCTTTTCCTGGTCTACCTCCCTTATCTAATACTATCTGTGGAGGCACAGATGACCTGGAAATGGAAATTGTGTAACTAATAATGTCTAATTGAAAGAAATCTAACTTAAGTCTGTGTACACTGTTCATTGCATGTTATATCTTAGTTCACACCTGGGGAATCTAAACTAGTTAGTGCTAACCTCTTTGGAACTCTGACACTCAGTCATTAAGTTTCACAACACCTACTATGCTAAGTGAAATAGTATTTTAAAAATTCAGTTGAGGGACAATACTTTTTCCTAGGGGAATTTTGCAACTTCTTGAGAGATGACTCAGAGTACCAAATGGAGTGAGGTTGTTGTTAAAATGCAGATTCTTGACCACTCCCCAGACCTACTAAATCAAACCTTTGAGGGCTAGAGCCCAGGGACCTTAAGTTTTAACAAGTTCCCCAGGGGATTCTTTAGTACACTAAAGTTTGATAACTTCTGCCCTAGGGTATCACCGATCCAAAGCTAAAAATCACTTGTTACTACCAAATGTTATAAAATGTTCTACTTCTAGCATAACTTTGACTGGCTATAGAAAACCAGTACTTGTTAGTACTAGAAAAATTCCAGCCACAATTTGACTTTTCATATTTAGGTGCATGATTCAGCATATAGTATAGATGCAATACAGCACTGCTACAGAAATCTGAGCACCCTGTACAAGGCTGCAGTAACGGGCTCTCTTTCCCACTCCCTGCACACAACTGGTACCAGAATTGTTACCTCCCCAAATTAATCACTGTCTTTCTCTTTCATTATCATGTTCTCTCATATTCCCAAAAGTGAGGATAATGTTAATTTTAGGTAACTCATAAAAGCTAGTGCACTTTTCCCTTATCAGTATTTTGCCATTTATTTTTCTTTTATTGTTCTTTTCAGTGTATTTACTGATCAACTAGCACAAAAACTTGTCCCTATGGTTGCAAATTTCTTCAACCTCCTAACAAATATTCTGCTTTTAAATAATATTCTTAAGTTCATCTTAAGATGAAGTTCTTAAGAACTGACAAAATGACCCCCCAAAAATGTGAAGGCATGAAATTGGCTTCAGCATTCCAAGAGAAAAGTCATGTCCTCATGGTATGTGAGGTTATCCCTTAGGCACCTGAGAATTCTTTCACCAAATCCAAAATGTAACAAGACCTTGGGCAGAGAATTTTTTGCCTTTTGGAGAATATCAGAAGTCTAAAAGCTTATGTAACTATTAAAGAATTGGTAATGCAAGAACTTTTTTACAGAAGTTTCCATGCCTGTTTGTTTTTCAGGAAGAACTAACAGCTGGTTCAAACACTTGATGAAAACATTTATCTATCTAACTGAGCTCATACATACTCTGGAAACTGGAAGGTACCTGTTAAAAAATAAAAAGTTCAATTGCTGAGGCACCAGAAATCAAACCTCTTTCATAAAATTCTCTCAATCAGACATCATTCAGCCTGGCTCTATTAATGTCACTTCTCAAAAGGCAGAAATCTTAAATGGGATGAATCATGACAGCTGGTTTCTACCAACCGCCACTCCACCAGACAGGAAGCTGGCTGTCAATGGGGGTTAGGGTGTCCAGGCAGCTCAGGCTGGGTGGTGGGTTTGTAAGAGGAGGGGAAGCCCATCAGGGGAACTTCTGTAGATGAGCAGCATAGAAAATGGTTCTTTTTAAAAATTTTGCAGTTTGATGGTGATGCAGAGAATGCTATAATTGAATACCATAGTTCACAGCTTTTTCTCTATCTAGGAAAGGGATATAAGAAGTATGACCACAGCCCACGCTGAATTTATAATGAATATGTAAACTGAATGAAGATAGTAGGAATAATGTATTTGTTTGGAAGAAAATTGAAAAGGAATTTGACTAGTGTGCTGCAGAGAACTTGTTTCTTTCTGCCAGAGATGGTTGAAAGCTAATTCTACTATAAAGCTATGATAAGGACATTGTGTGGTATTTAGCAAAAGGATAGACACATAGATCAATAAAGAATAGAGAGTCCAGAAATACAACCATATCATAAATACTATGATCAATTAATTTTGACATAGATGCAAAGGCAGTTCAATAGAGAAAAGATCATCTACTTTGTACAAATCTATACGCAAAAAAAAAAAAAAGGACCTAGACATATACCTCACATCTTACACAGAGATTAACTCAAAATGGGCCACAGACTTCAGTGTAAATGTAAAACTATAACACATTAGGGAAAATAGATGCAAAAAATGTTGTGACTTTTAGCTAGGAGGAGTTCTTAGATATAACACCAAAAGCACTATCCATAAAAAACTTATAAACTGGACTTCATCAAAATTTAAAAAAAAAAAATTGCCCTATAAAGACACATTTTGCTTTGCATAAGACACTTTTTTTTTTAAGTTTATTTATTTTGAGAGAGAAAATGCTTATACATGAGCGGGGAAGGGGCAAAGAGGGAGGGAAAGAGAATCCCAAGCAGGCTTCATGCTGTCAGTGCAGAGCCCTACACAGGGCTTGAACTCACAAACTGTGAGATCATGACCTGAGCAGAAATCCAGAGTCAGATGCTTAACTGACTGAGCCACCCAGGTCCCCCTGCTTAAGACACTTTAAAAGAATTTAAAATATGCCACAGACTGGAGCAAAACATTTGCAAATCACCTGTCTGCCAAAGAACTTATATCCAGATTATATAAAGAATCTTCAGACCTCAACAATATGAAAACAAACAACCCAATTTTAAAAATGGACTAAATATTTGAAAAGACAATTCAGCAAAGAAGATATGAGGATGGTAAATAAGCACATGAAAAGATGCGCTACATCATTAGTCATTAGGGGAATTCAAGTTAAACCACGACGTGATACTAATATGGACCCTGTAGAATGACTAAAATTAAAACCAAAAGACTAACAATACCAAGTGCTGGTTAGTATGCAGAGAAACCTGAACTCAAATGCAAAACAGTACTGCCACTTTGGAAAACAGTTTGGCAGTTTCTTAAAAGGTAAATATACACTTACTATATGCAGTTAATTCCACCCTTAGGTATTTGCCCAAGAGAAGTAAGACTTATGTTGACATAAAAATCATTTGTGAATGTTTATAGTGGCTCTATTCCAAATCACCAAAAACTGAATACGATGCAAATAAATGTTCTTCAACTAGTGGCTAAAAACTGTGGAACATGCATACAATGAAATACTGATCAGTAAATAAAAAGGAACAAACTACAGATACATGCAATGACATGGATAAATCTCAAATGTATTATGCTAAGTGCAAAAAGTTACACTGAAACGGCTACATCTGTATTAGTCCATTCATACAACATTCTAGAGAAGCAAAACCATAGGGATAGAGAACACATCAGTGGTTGTCACAAGAGTCAAGAAGAAAAGTCTGACTACAAAGGAACAGCACGAGGGAGTTTTCTGGGGGTGACAGAACTGCCCTGCTTGTCAAATGTATAAAAAAAAGTAAATTTTACCATATGTAAATTAAAAATAAATTTTAAAGAGTTTATTCTGAACTAACACTTGAATACTTTACAGTAAACTTTCAGAGATATCTGTCATTGCAAACCAAAAAAAAAAAAAACCTCAAATTTTCTATTTTTAAAGTAAGTTTACAATGGCATGTTTCTTTTTTGGCAAATATTAAAAAAATAACATCTATCTGTTAAAACCTATATGTGTTTTTTTGTTGTTGTTAAATTTTTTTTTAACGTTTATTTATTTTTGAGACAGAGAGAGACAGAGCATGAACGGGGGAGGGGCAGAGAGAGAGGGAGACACAGAATCGGAAGCAGGCTCCAGGCTCTGAGCCATCAGCCCAGAGCCCGACGCGGGGCTCGAACTCACGGAACACGAGATCGTGACCTGAGCTGAAGTCAGACGCTTAACCGACTGAGCCACCCAGGCACCCCAAAACCTATATGTTTAGACTGAGTATGTAAAACAAAAAAGGTTAATTTTTTTAATTTTATTTAATAATTATTAGAGAGAGAGAGAGAGAGAGAGAGACAGAGCACGAGCAGGGGAGGAACAGAGAGAGAGGGAGACAGAGAATCAGAAACAGGCTCCAGGCTCCAAGCTGTCAGCACAGAGCCTAACGCGGGGCTCGAACTCACAAACTGTGAGATCATGACCTGAGCCAAAGACGGATGCTCAACTGACTGAGCCACCCAGGCGCACCCAAAAAAGGTTAATTTTTAAATCACAAAATAAAAACTTTTTTTTTAAAAGTTCAGGACCCTAAAAATGAAGCAAAGATACTGACCAAGTGAAAATTACATAGGACAGACCTCTTCTTCCATGTACAATTTGTCAACATTTAACAAAGTTACATCATGCTGCTTAGCTTTCTATACTATTGAAGTTTGATACAATCCACTGACTGTAGTACCAGTATTTTCACCAGGAGTCAGAGTTATAACAAATCATTAACATTCTGGACAGTTGTTGTTTTTAAGAAATGTGAATGTCCCTGTTAGAGGCTAAAACTCTTTGGCAGGTAAATCATATCATACCTTATACCTTTTACATTTTTTAATGTTGGCTCAATTGAGAAATCCTGAAGATAAATCACAATTCAAATACCCAGCATATTTAATTTTTTTTTTCAACGTTTATTTATTTTTGGGACAGAGAGAGACAGAGCATGAACGGGGGAGGGGCAGAGAGAGAGGGAGACACAGAATCGGAAACAGGCTCCAGGCTCCCAGTCATCAGCCCAGAGCCTGACGCAGGGCTCGAACTCAAGGACCGCGAGATCGTGCCTGGCTGAAGTCGGACACTTAACCGACTGCGCCACCCAGGCGCCCCTATACCCAGCATATTTAAATCACCTAAATCATTTTACACATGAGAGAAGTGATTTATTCAAGGTAAAGGTTAGAAGGACAGAATCAAAAACAGAGGGCAACTTATCTTATTAATTCTAATGGCCTTGCTTTCAAGATCACAAACACAAAACAAAAACATTTCTGTTAATAAGTTATCATTAAAATAATTTGCTCCGACAACTTAAAGGGGGCATTATCACTTTAAGTACAATGTACACCCAGCGAAATTTATTCAGTAAGTATGCGGCTACTACCAACAGCAATGACCTCTTACTAAATTCTTTTTGCAAATTATCACTTCAGCTTCACACTGTCATTATTCGACTGATAGTACTCTGTTTCACCTTCCAAATGATATATACAGCCACCTCTGATCATTGGTCGCCCTGCTTATTCTCTCCCCAATCATCTCATGTTCCCTGTACATTTCAGACCAATGTGCCTTCAGGCTACCCCATTACTGCCTACAACACTTACTTTCTGTCATAATATATCTAATGGATAAAGTGTCCAAGGTCAACACATTCCCATGGGTGTACCCTAAATAAGCGCAATGCCTGAGAAGCACCTGTTAATTTCCTACCCTCTTTTTTTTCCCACTCCAAAATACATTTGAATGTAAATGACTGAGAATGATGGTACTACTGGGAAAATCTTGGAAATATATACAGGGATACATACATATCGTAGGTATTAAATACTCCGGTCAGTAACAGTGGCCCACCATAGCCATGGTTCTCAATGTGAAAGAGGTGTACAGCCCTTATAGTAGGTGTAGTTTGGGTACACTCCCCTGTTCTTTTTCTTCTCCTCCTCTTTCCTCAAAACTTCCCTCAGAAGACTTGTCCAGTTCTATGACTCTTACTATTATTTCAGTGGGATTAACTCCGAGGCCTAAGGCCCACAATTCCAAATGTCTGAACATTTTCACTCATATATTGTACCACCACCTCTAACCTAAATCAGCTCCCCCTTCTGATTTCTTTTCAAATCAATACTATCTTCTAGCAAACAAACTTGAAGCTACTACTTATTTTTGGTTCCTCATGCTCACTCACCTCTCATGCCCAAATAAAGCTGTCAAATCAGTCAACTCTGCCTTCAGAAAGTCTTTCATATCCTTCTTCTCGTCTCTGTTCCCATTATCAATATCCTAGCATAGGCCTCATTACCTTTTGCCTTTCTAATTTAGCTTCCTTTTTCCAGTATTCCCCCATTCCAATTCATTAATCATACTGCTATCATCTGGATAGTCCTAACGTATGGATTAGAGTATATCACTATCTGGTCAGAAGATGCCAATGGTTCTGCATTGCTCACAGATAAAAGTCCATAGTACTTAATTCAATAATGAAAACCCTCTTCACAATCTGTCATCAACACATCTTTCTATCTGCATCTGTCACAACGGCTTTCATATGCCCTGTATATCAGTTAAACCAGATTACAGTCTTTCACCAAAACACCTTGTGATAGCAAACCAGTATTCTTAAGATCCCTAAATTCGGAATGTTTCAGGGGCACCTTGGTGGCTCAGTTGGTTAAGCATCTGACTTCAGCTCCGGTCATGATCTCACGGTTTGTCAGTTCGAGCCCCACAATGGGCTCTGTGCTGACAGCCCAGAGCCTGGAACTTGCTTCAGATTCTGTGTCTCCCTCTCTCTCTGTCCCTTCCCTGCTCACACTCTGTCTCTGTCTCTCAACAATAAATAAATGTTAAAAAAAAAAATTAAAAAGAAAACAGAAGCCAGTATCTTTAAAAAAAATAAAAAGAAAAAAAAAAGGAATGTTTCAATAATCTTATTATCACAACTACAAATCTCTGATGTTCCAAAGCTAACTTTTCCATGAAGCTTTTCCCAACACCCAACACCAACACCTAAGCTGAGTATGTTCTAGCAATCCAGAACTTCCTATACCACTGAATTAGTGCCTTTATGGTACTTCTCATCTAATAACACTCATCTTCATACTTTGCCCTGCTTTGTTTCTAATTTTGTAAATATTTTATCCTGTAAGGGTCATGTTGACTCTTAAATTTCCAAAATCCAAAGCAACGGCAAAAGCTCCCAAAATAGTAGGCCATAACAGATCAAAAGATCAAAGATGATAAATATGATACTTGATTAAAAACAAAATGGAATCAAGGCAGCCTGCAATTCTAATTCTTTAAGTAGAAACAAAAAGCCTTCTGAATTTATATGTGTGATATGTTTATTCTGTGCTTTTCACCATAACATGTTCTAGAAACCAGGTCATAAAGTATCATTTTCCCATGGGAACAGTGATATTATTGGGGATTGTGCTTTTCAACAAAGACTCATTATCAAATAAATCATAGATAGGAGCAACATTCAATAAAAACAAAGATATAACAACTGTAAACCTTTATAATTTAAAATTATAATATGAGCATTTTCAAATGGGTGTCCACATACTATGCATATTTATTATACTGAGGTTCTAATATATCACAAATTATGCTGAACAAAAAAATAGAATTAGTTTTCATAAATCTCAGTAAAGTCAATATGCTAATTATAATGAACCTAAGATGAATTGATCACTTTATTTGCCATCTTACTATTTAATATGATATTTGATGTTTGTGTGTGGGGGCGGGTAGGTGACTCAAATGACTAGTTTTACTTTCTTTTTTTTTTAATATATGAAATTTATTGTCAAATTGGTTTCCATACAACACCCAGTGCTCATCCCAAAAGATGCCCTCTTCAACTTAGTTTTACTTTCAAGACCAACAACAAAACCCAACAGTGTCTCTGAGTCTCAGGTACCTCAAAGGTAAAATGAATATATAAAACAATGGCTACCTCACAAAATAGGGAGAGAATTCAAAAACACAATGGAACTTTGTTGTTTTTAAGCTGTAAAGTTCCATCAAGAATAAGCTATTATAGAAGGGCCTGACTGGCTCAGTTGGTGGAGCATATGACTCTTGATGTCAGGGTTGTGAGTTTGAGTTTTGGGTGTAGACATTACTTAAAATCAAACTCTTAAAAAAATAAGCTATTATTAATTATCAATATTGTTCTTCATGTTGATGGCATCTGGCTCACTATTAGCATGTTTAAAAGTGAAAAGGTGAAGAGGTGTTTTGTCTCCTCTGGTCTTCCTACTTCCTCAGTTTATTCAGATATACATTTGTGTTCCTTTTTAGTACAAAACAACATGGAAACAATAAGAATTGTGAGGTCACTCTATCACCCTTCCCCTTTTCAGAACTTATTTGACACCTTTCAGGGCATCTTGAATTGCATTGAAAAGCCATATAAACAACTCTTAAGTGCAAGAAAGGGACACTTCGGTCACTATAGTGTGCAATTCTATGGACAGGACATGTTTCTCAATCAGTATGGGAGGGGAGAACTTTCCTCGTGTGCAGGAGAATTAACTCTGAGTCTTTTGCTTCCAAAGAACACACAACTTCCTTGAGACTGCTTTTCAAGTAGGAGAAGGCAAGCAACAAAGAGGGAAAGCAGGCCAAAGAAGTATTAGGTGAATACCGATCATCGCCCTCTCAGAGTTTTGTCTTTGGTATATCTGGAAGATTGAGTGACAGCTCTGCCCACCTAGCCTTCTCTACTCAGCTCCACCAAGAAGAAGGGATCTGAACTGGAGGGGAAGATAAAAGTGTGGTGAGGGGTACTTTCGTCACTCCCACATCACAACTTTTGAGAAGAACCCTACTGTCCTAAGAGAAGGAAAAGACTTTAGAGACTAAGAGAGTGTAGAGGTAGAAGTCTAGAGTTTAAATAGCTCCCCCCAGGATGAGGAAGGGCAAAGGCTGCCAATTCCAGGAAGACTACACCCCAAGTCCCCTTTCAGCTCCTCTAGAAAGACCACACCTGGAGAAGGTTAGACTTGGTCCCCCAAAGTTGCCAGTCTCAGCAAGGTTCCCAGATGCGCATACCTTCCAGAAAATCAAATGGACCATCATCATATATATTTTGTGTCAAGCAGCAGTTAGAGTTTCAGTCTCCCTTTCTATAATTTCCATCAGTGCCACCATCAACCCAACTGCCAAACAAATACATAATCTAAGTAAAACCAGTATGTTTGCTACATAAGCCCAGTTTCAATTCAGGTCATCTGGTTCCTTCCATCTAGATCACACCCAACAAACCCTTCCTGAAGGGAAATTTTTGAGCTTCTCATGAATTATGTCAGCAGTGATAGACATAGACCAGATAGTCTTCCCCATATATTCTGGGACCTTTGTAACACCTGTGGATTTATTGTTCTACCACACAGTGAGATGGGGGGGGGGGGGGCGCTTAGAGCCAGATTTAGCAATGATGATGATGATGATAAGCAACACAATGTGATATTTCTTACACTTAAAGGGAGTGGAGTAGAAAATAATCACATGTGATATAATAATTGTTTAGCTTAAAATCTGTGTTTAGGCAACAAATATTTATGTCTGTCCTGTAGGTATTTCACTTTCTCCATGAATATTTAGTGAATTTCTTTTAAAACCATAGAGCTCCTACTTCACTTGTGTCTAAGGATAGGAAGACACTTTTTGCACAGAATTAGGGAAGTCCTTGAAAGGAGAGCAGTGTAATGGTAAAAGGTCAAACATAATGGGGACATGAGGCATCAAGGAGAGAGAATTCCAAGGGGAAGAAGTTCCACCTGGAAATTCTTCTTCCAGAGAGCTCCTCTGCTGTAATTCTATAAAGTTATGTGTTCTCTTTTCCTAACAGGAGCCCATGCATTATATTAAGAAATTAGTAGGAATTGTTTTATAGGTACCTTAAAGAAACACTCACAAAACTACCAAGACAGGTATAAGAAAGAATGGCCTTGTGCACTGGAAATCATTAAAGCAAAGGTTGAAAACCAGAAAGCTGTGGGTTACCTGAGGCCCAAAGAGTTTTTTTAAATATTCACAAAATGTTTATGGAAAATTTCAGGTAGGTGCCAACAAGTAGAAATCAGAAAGCTCACATAAAAATCTGAGATTTTCAAGTTTTCTTTAAAAACTGGACAACACTGGGCCCCTTCATGTTCACCCTACAAAAATCAGCTGGACTAGGAAACTGCTAAACTCTTTCAACACCCCTAGCTCACCACAGTCCAGCACCTTCAGTCCCTGTGGCACTGTCTGGTCCACTTCATTTATCTTGTGAACCTAATAACACCTGAAGGCATCTGAACTGGTGATCTCAGCTCCAATAGAGAAGTAAGAAATGGTCATTAAATACATGGCGATCAGGAAAGAGGCATGGCATGGCATTTCAAGACGAGCAAAGACTTTGATGTTCACAGTCCTATTTTCATTTTGAAAAAAAAAATTTTTTTTAATGTTTATCTTTGAGATAGAAAGTGACAGAGTGTGAGCAGGCAAGAGGTAGAGAGAGAGGGAGACACAGAATCCAAAGCAGGATCCAGGCTCCAGGCTCTGAGCTGTCAGCACAGAACCCGACGAGGGGCTCAAACTCATGAATTGCAAGATCATGACCTGAGCCAAAGTCAGAAACTTAACCGACTGAGCCACCCAGGCACCCTGAACTTTTTCCATTTTGTATGCTAAATATAACAAATGAAGCAGGCTTTATATCAGTTTACTTCTTTTTGCCTTTTCTTTGCACTAAATTATCATATAATATTTATTTCTTCTCAGTTATTAATTCCAAAGAGGTACATAGTGTATTTCTTTTTAATGTTTATTTATTTTTGACAGAGAGAGAGAGACAGACCATGAGCAGGGGAGGGGCAGAGAGAGAGGGAGACACAGAATCTGAAGTAGGCTTCAGGCTCTGAGCTGTCAGCACAGAGCCTGATGCGGGGCTCGAACTCACAGACCGTGAGATCATGACCTGAGCCGAAGTCGGAGGCTCAACCGATTGAGCCACCCAGGTGCCCCAAAGAGCTACTTAGTGTATATAGTGACTAGAAAAGCCAATTCAGACCTACCTCTCCAGGTTTTAATAGGGTGCTTTTTAATAAACAAAATCTCAGTTTCCTCACTCATAATATGAATGTGTTCAACTAGAATTACCATTAAGATAATTTTTAGTTGGCCTCGTCCCATCTATACCAGGTCTTCTTATCTAGAATCTACTCAGCCCTATAGAGGGATTCAAGTTCCACTGACTCCAGACTTCTTGGAATTTTTGAGCTGATCACCACCACCACCACCCAAATTAGCATTTACTAATTCTCAATTGCTTTGCTTTGAGTGCATTGGTCCATTTGCCAGATTTAGAGACAAAATTCCTTTAAATAAAAGACTATGCAGTTCAATTTTTAAATCCTCGACAGCATTTTACACTTAATTGGCCTTCAATAATTATTTGCTAATTATTTACTCTGAATGATACAGAAAATATCTATAAACTGGAAGACTTCCTAAAGAGCAACTTTTATCAGAGTCCCCCCTCCCCCAAACCAATTACCCCTATCAGCTTGCCCATCTGATTCAGGTAAGCATAATGGTGCTACACAATGAAGAGACACAGTACTAGATTACTGTATTACTTTGTACATGGTTATCGCTTCCTTCCTTATTTGAAAAGCTCAAAAGGGGAAAAATATAAACAAACAATAATTCACTAATAATAAGTGATAACATATTCCTAATATCTTAATAATATTACACAGTGAAATATTATGTTACCTACTAAATCGGGTATGAGAAAAATATTCCTACTGCAACAGAGAAAAAAAAAATCAGTTACTGGTAAGGTGCTGCAGGTCAGACATTTGAAAACTACAGTGAAAATCACCCTTGATCTTCCACCACCTTCTGTGTGTCATCAGAAGTCCTGAGTAACAAGAGGCCAAGATGACATGTGGGCAGGGATTTACCCACTTTCACCAGAAAAGTATTGAGACACAGGTTCTCCTTGTTCTGGTCAAATCTCTCCCCCTCATTCCCCAACCCCCCCCCCCAGATAATTAAGGTTTTAGATTTAGATATGTGGTCAGTCCTTCCCTATTAAAGTAAAGTAAACATAAGAAAAGAATAATTCAAATACGAAATTATTTTCAGTGATTGCCTTAATTTCTCTATTCAATGAATTTAAGATAATTTACACTTTAGTAAACTGAATTAATAAATGTTAATCATGTCTTAACAGCTAGCAAATTCTAGTGGGTTGAAATTAAGTCAATTTTAAAAATGCTCTCCTGTGATGTAACCAACAGTTAATACAGATGTTTCCACTTAACCTATACTCTGTGGAAGGAGAATTAGTTCTGTAATTCATTTTACATACATTCAATTCTTGAAGATCTGAATCAAAAGGCAATGTACCTTTAGGCTGGGGAAGGGATTAATTCAGGTGGGGGGTGGGGGGGGGTGGAGGATGAATCATGAAAAACTCCCACTTGGATCTTTCGGGAAAATCACAGCCGTATCCAATTTAAAAGGGTGGAAAAACTGTTTAACTGCCTATCAATTTTTCTGGGGAATCCCTATAAAACACAATAAGGTTTTACAATCTGATGGAAACAACAACCGTTATCAATTTTTTTAAAGTAAATTTTTTACACTGCCTTTTAACGGTTTGAATTCTTTCAATGGTTTGCTTTCATCTGGTGTTTCACATCACCCTGTTAATTCTTGCTCTCCGACAGGAAGCCTGTCAGTCTACCCAAACAGAGCCTGAAGAGGGCTCTGGATCAGGCTCTCTGCTTTAGCCACGCCTACACACGGAGCACCGCGAGGAACGGAAAAGTATGCCCAGCCTCCGCACACCCTCACACCACCAGCTCCTCTACTTAACCTCCAATTGCTTAAGCCCTAGCTAGGTTTTCCCACATCCCTGTGGAATAAAATGGGCAGAGTTCAAACAAAGCCGAAAAATGACAGCTGTAGATGTATCTTTTAATTTAGGTCAAGCCCAGGTCTAATTTAAATGGTCCTTTGAAAGGAGATACTCCAAATTCCATAAAAAGGCACAACCCTGTCCCTATGGCGACTTCCAGAGATACGGTATATGTTCCTCTGGGATAAGAACCCGGCATAAACTGGGAAAGAACTAGAAGTTCAATTTTCTATAGTATTGTGCCCACCACACCAAAGACACTTAAGTCTTTAGGCATGGTGTTGTAATTAAGGTGCTACATATATTCTAGCACAACTCCTAAAGCCTAGGGTCGATTCACTAATTTCAAGGTTAGGGTGAAATGAAGAAGGGCGTTCTCCTCAATTCCATCTGCTCAACGGCACTAAACTGAGTTTTCAGAAGATGCTTTCCAGTGACCCCGCCTACTTTGTTCTCCCTCACAGGCACACACCCAGCTCCACAAGTTTCCGCAACCGTCGGGGGACGAAGTCCTTACTTGGCCACACATTTGGGGTGGGGGTCTTCCTCTTCAAGGACCACTCGGGGACGAAGAGATTCCCCTACTCCCCCGACTCTCCACTACCACCTCCTAAGGGGCGGTGCTCCGACTCTAGGTTACCAGGCCAGGCAAAGTGAATACCCAATTAACAAGGGATCCCCGAAGGCAGCCTGACCAATAGCGGCCGGCGAGCCAAGAGGTCCAAATGTGACGTCACATGTGATTAAATTGGCGCGTCACCTTGACGTCAGCCGCTCACCTCGGACGTCCCGTCCCGGGAGCAAAACTCCAGCGACTTTGGGCCCCGCCCCCGTGAGAGTGGAGGACGGCCAATGAAGGCGGTTCTGTGAGGAAATAAGGCCAATGAGACGAGCCCGGGGCGGGGCGCGGGCCGGAGGGTGGGGCTGGTGGCGGCGGTGGCAGCCGGAGGTCTGGCTGCGCGCAGTATATGACAGTACGTCAGCAGCGGGATGGCCGTAGCTGTGGCGGCGGCTGCAGAAGCCCTAGCAGCCGCGGCCGCAGTGGAGGCTAGAGCCCGAGCGGCGTCGGCGTCCGCACCCCTGGGAGTTTAAGATGGCGGCAGGGGGGGCGGCGGGCCTGCGGGAGGAGCAGCGTTATGGGCTGTCGTGCGGACGGCTGGGACAAGACAACATCACCGTACTGCATGTGAAGCTCACCGAGACGGCGATCCGGGCGCTCGAGACCTACCAGAGCCACAAGGTGAGCGGGTCGGCCGGCCAACCGGCAGGGCTGAGGAAGCGAGAGGGCGCCCGTCGCCTCCCGGTGGCGCCACCCTGGGCTCCGAGCAACCGGCGCGGGGCCGCGGAGCAGTGGCTCGCCTCAGCTGCCGTCAGCGTCCGCGGCGGCAGGCTGGGCAGGGCCGGGTAGGGTCGCTGACGCCGCCGTCCCGGGTCGGCCGAGAGCCGGAGCGTTGGGAGACGGGCAGGCGGGCGGCCCCTGGCGGCAGGGCCGAGGCAGCCGCAGCCTCGGCTCGGCTGCGCGGCTGCTGCGGGACTTTCCGACGGCGCCCGCGGGTTTCCTGGCGTTTTCTGTCCCATTGAGGAAGGGAAGCACCAAAGAGACAAGGGAGATGACTACGCTGTCTGTGGCGGGGGAGGGGGAGCGGGTGCGGCGCACCAGTAACGAACTCCGAAGTGCGGAGGGCATAAGCCGTCAGCGTTTGGGTGTTAACACAAAAACACCGCGGATCCGCAGAGACTCGGACACAGCAGCTCCGCATATGGAGATGGGACACACCTTGTACTCGCAAGGACTTGAGGACACAAACACACCCTGAGGGAGGGGGCACACCACGTAGTCCCAAAGGACGGGACACGACACCCCGCCTACGGGGGGTAAAGGGAAGTCACACCTTGCACTCCCAGGAACTCGGGGACACGGGCGCTTCACCTTCCCAAAGAGGGACCAACGCCGTGTACGAGGGAGCCACACACACACAGCGCTCACCCAGGAACAAGACAAAGGTTCGCGGAGGCTCTTCGTACCCAAAAGACACGCTGGTGTCGGGTTGACTCCCGGCGATAGGAAACTGGATCGAGGGTGAGGGTGGGGGAAAGGTACTTTGTACCCTGGGCAGAGACCCCTGTCTCGCTCCCCACACCGCGTTGGGTAGAGATACCCGTTTACACACGGAACTCGAGTACAGCTAAGGTTCACGTAGTCGCACACACACCGCAATTGGGGAGTACAAACCAGAAACGCGTTTTCTTGTTAGGGCTGAGGGGGAAAAGTGGGAGAGAGACACGGAATAGACGTGCCACAACCCAGGGTGCATAGGGAAGCCGTTTATGGGCATGCAGTACTGTGTGTGGAAGTATAAAAGGAAGGATATACGATATGAGAGATGGATAACATTTAGTCTGAGGGGAGGGACAATCGGAGGGAAATGTAACCCACAGGGCATACTGACAAATAGCCCACTTCATACCAAGGAAACCTGCTTCAGTTAACTGAAACAGGCACAGAGGGCCAGAGGGACACCCGGACGCATATAGTTATTCAGATGAAAGTGGAGAACAGAATTAACATCTGTTGAGCTCCCACTAAATACATAGAAGGAATACACAGAAGGAATTTGGAAATCAGAGCTTTTGGAAGCAGAACTGCAAGGGAGGTGTGAACCCTGTGGTTCAGTGGGAGCTTGTGAAGCTGGGCAAGGGGACACTCATCTTCAGAGAAGCCCCCTACACATGGGTGCATGCAGGGGGAAGCACACAATTGTGAACAGCTTGGGAAGTACATGAACTCTTGGTAGTATAGGTGTGAACAGTAGAGACTCACAGAGGTGAGCTTGCTCAGGAAGGCACTGACAGAACTGAGTGGTTACATGGGTGTACACTTCAGGGCCCATGTGTTATCCACCAGAGAAGTGTATGGTGAAAAACACTCAGACTGAGGAGAGGAGGGAAGGGTGCATGTAGGAGGTGGGGGGGGGGGGGGGGGGGGGGGGTACCTTTCTACACACTGTGAAATCCTAGGGAAAAAGAGTCTCATTTGTGGCTGGGAAGATAGTTGCAGCCCGTAATAGGAATGCAAGGAGATATAAGAAATACAAAACTGCATATGTCAATAACTGCTTCCAGACTGGTATACCTGTAAGGAAAGACCACCAACTAGCATGGAGTAGGAGGCCCATATGGGGGGAAGCCAGATAGGCAAGCAGAGGGACAGAGGCAGACAATGGAGAGAAACTCAGCCCTGCAAGATGGAGAGATAAGCTTGCCAGTTCCAAAGGGAGGGCGTGGGAAGGAACGGCACAGGGAAGAAGGTAGGTCAGGGGTGTAAAGAGAAAAACACATAGGCTGAAGAGGAAGAAGCCAGCAGGAGAAGGCCAACTTCCAGTCAAAAAAAAAAGACTGACACATAGAGGGTAGGGAGATTCATCTATGAGGACAGTAGGCCACCATCCACCTTGGGGGAACAATAGGGAAATTGTACAGTTGATTACAGCAAGATTGACAGACTCTGTACACTTGGTAGGGAAGAGGTGGATGAGGAGAGCGACACCGGGAAAGGATGGTGCTCAGCAATGTGAGGTGCCAGAGGCTTCCAGTGTTCAATGATCTGCATGACTGCTGAGACCCAGGAAGGGAGTGTTTTTTCTACCTTCATTTCTGCCTCGTACACTTTAGTGTTTACATGCATGGGATTAAGGTTGGAGTCCTTTGACTCCAGAAACCCTCACATTTATATACCAGTGTCTTCCAAGAAACAGGAAATCAAAAATTCTCTTGGGACCCACCACTTAGTTCTTGATTTTTTTTTTTTTCCTTTTTACTTTTTATAGTCAAAGGTATGGAAGTCAATTACTTTTTCTGCTGCTAACTACTTCAATTGCCATTTACTATTGCTCTCTTTTTTCCATCTCTGTGCATGCAGATTAATGGGTCTGATCAATATGTACAGGAGCAGAGAAGGGAGACGGAGAACACTTTTTCAAGTCCTTCCGCCTTTCTGAGGTTAGAGCCAGGCAGATTGAGTTAGTCCTGGTAGTCCTTTTCTCCTGAAGGGCTGGTGGTGGAAGCAGTGGCATGCAAGGAGAGGGGGAAGAAATAAACTGACTTGGCCTTTGCAATTGGACACTGCCTTGTTTCTGACTTAACCAGCTTAACCAGTGAGTCCGAGGCCTCACTGTCATTTCAGCTACAAATACTTTGTAAGGGGCTTGGAAAAGCAGGAATCGGGGTAAGAATGTTAATCCCAGGTGGTTGAAAAGTGGGAAGAGACTGAAGATAAAGAAATGAGGGACCCTTCAGGTGACTACACTGTTGGTACTTACTGGAGGATCCTCTGGTGTGTTCAGCCAGGTCTCCTACAAATGTGTTCTCATGACCTTCCTCCACGCTAGGCCAGACCAGGGCTCCCCCATCAGGGAGTTGCTGGCAGTAGGCATCTGGCTGGACTTTTATCTAACAGTAGGAGGATAAATTACTTGGTCTTTATACCTTACATCCATATCAGAAGTGGGGCTCATGACTCGAAATTGTAGCAGCTGTTTCGAAATATGTTGACACTTGTTGGCTAAGTGGGAAGTTGTTTCTGGTGGTCAAGCCAATTCCTTCTGGGGGGAAAATTGCTTTCATTTTCATATAAAACCGTGCCCACCATTTTTGTGCTCAGATAGGAGGATGCTCAGTGCTTGACAAGTGGCCTCCAAGTGGCTTTGGCCTGTGCAAGGTTATGACTATTAGTCCTCCTCTTCTAATGACTTTCCAAGAGCCAGAAATTTCAACAATTTCCTAAATTAAGCATCAGAAAGTTATTTTTATCCAAATTATTTTGCACACTAGATTTACTCTTATAAATTAAACCACTTGACCTAAGACTTCAGAGAAGTAAATTCATGGATTTTAGTAAACTATGATTTAAGCAGAATACAGAAGTTCTTTAGATATAATTGAATTGAATAAGTATACGAAATTGTTAGGGTGCATGGAAACAATCTTCGATTGGGAACAATTCCTCACTGTTTCAAAAGACAATCAAATGTAATTGACTATCATTATTCAAGTTTTCTATTTTTAGAGAAATGAAAAATGCTAACTTGAGAATCTTTCAAAACAGGGACTGGAGTCAGGGAGAGAGACACTGAATCTAGCGATGGGAGTTTTAGTTGGAGTAAATATCTCCTAGAAGTTGTTTTCCACTAAGTGTGAAACAGTTTCAAAATGATTGTTTATTTAAAAATGTTAAAAAGAAAGAAAATTTAGGCATACTAATACAGATATCTAGGATATATTGCAAAGGTACTTTTTTTTTTAACTGTAGATTGTTTTAAGTGAGAGGAAAGTTACTAAATAAAGTCACATATTACCACTTTATAATCATTCTAAATTGATGTTTCTGATTACATGGTTTGTGTAAGCACTACATATTTTAAGTGGACATATATTATTGTAATTACATATTTCTCCAAAATGTATCCTAAAACTGCATTTAGAATTAAAATCCCAAATTTTAAATATATTTTAGCTAATTCAGTAATGTGTAGCTGTCCTATGCTGACATTTATAGTAACAAAAATATTATCAAAATATTCTTATCAGATTCTGTCATTGCTGAGCCTGTCAATTTATTTTTTAAAAATGTTTATTCAAAATTTCAAAGATGGTGGCTCAAATAATATCATCATGTTTACCTAACTATTACATAAAAAGTCTTGCATAGATGTTTTTGGGGGCAAGGGTTCTTCATGCTTTGTGCTTAAAGATAAGAAAGCAGAAGTGTTTGAGAAGGATTCTGTTAACACAGTCTCTTGTCAACTCTAATTATTGGCTTTAAAAGAATTTTCCTTCTTTGGTAAGTGTCTTCTAGGAAAATGATAGTGTTTTGAAAATGTGTACAAATACACTTACATTTAATTTTGCATGAGGAACTCAGTCTCTCTCAGTATTACCAGATATTATTATTGCCAGTCAAAGCATTAAGTCTAATTCAAATCTCCAAAGTTACTGTCCTTCACAATTGCTCCCTTTAGATCAAGCATTACTTGATCTTTTAAAATCACTAATTCTATAGGTCATGAGGTAGGTGATTTTCTCTCCTAGCCTATCTTTCTACCAGGTGAAAATTTTAGCATTTGATTCATTGTGATTTAAGGCAAAGAAAAAACTTATACCTTCTTCCTTATTCATTTTTCTTCCTGTCCTCAAACAGTTTTGAGTATGTGTGTATGTATTCAGTAATCTTCCTTATAAATATAGAAGACGCTGTTCTTAAAGCACTGCTCAAGCATCCAGAACTGCCAGCACAAACTGCCACTGCCATTGGACATGTTTATTAACTAAAACAAAGAGGTTTGCATTATCAGATTCCTCTTCTTGCACTTTTATGTGTAGCCAGATTTTAAGACGTTAATCTGGGCACCTGGGTGGCTCAGTAAATTAAGCGTCCGACTTCAGTTCAAGTCATGATCTCACAGTTTCTGAGTTTCCAGTCCCTCACTGGGCTCTGACAGCTCACAGCTTAGAGCCTGCTTTACATTCTGTGTCTGCCTCTCTCCTTGCCCCTCCCCTACTCACACTCCGGTCTCTCAAAAAAAAAAAAAAAAAAGAAGAAGAAGAAAACATAAAAAAAAAAAAAGTTAAGGGCTGGGTGGCTCAGTTGGCTAAGCTTCCAACTTCTGCTCAGGTCAGGATCTCACAGTTCGTGAGTTTGAGCCGGCATCTGGCTGTGTGCTGATAGCTCAGAGACTGGAGCCTGATTTGGATTCTGTGTCTCCCTCTCTCTCTGTACTTCCCCCCCCCCACCCCCACGCGCGCACATACGCGCTCGCTCTCTCTCAAAAAAACATTAAAAAGAAAAAAAGATTTAAAAAAAAAGTTAATCTTACTTTTAACTTAGACCCATCTTCAGGATAAACTTGATTCTAAAGTGCTTTTTATCCAGTAAAGTCAAATTTGTACCTCATGTTCCGGTGTTTAAAACATTTATTCAAATGATCAGGTACTCAGTGCAAAGAAGGGTGCTCTTCCCTGTGGAAAGCAGTAGCCAGATTGCCTAAAATGATAGACAGGGAACTTTGGCACCAGAATTGGGAGGAGAAAGAAAGAACATATGTGAAGGATTGGAACATGTTCAAGAAAAGAGTTTAAAAGGAAAGGGGTGTAGAATTCTTGGAATGATTTACAGGAAAGCTTATGGAAGACAATCACCAGATCCAGCCTTTCCATTTGTTCCATTTACACTTCTAAAAAAACTATGAAAGCTATGCTCATAATGCTTACTAGGTAATTTGTGATTAAATCAGGAAAATTAGAATTTCAGCCTAACCAATGCTAGGTCACTTTTAACAATTTGCAGTGACCACAGAGAGGCTCAGGAGCCTGGCACTGGTGTCCAGTCAATGTATTTGCCCACTTGGGCCAAATGTATTTAGAGTATTTGAGAAAATGTTCCTAAAATGTGATGATATGGGCATTTCTGCATTTAAAATCAACTAAGTTTTAGAATAAAGAAAACAGTGTGTATATAACCCCACATTTGACTCTCTTGCTTACCTCAGATCCATACTACATTTTCCATGACTTAATGCAAAAATGTAGAAAAGCAGGTCTGGAGTACAATACAGTAAATTAATGGCTGTATCTCCACAGCCAAGTTGAAGCTGAAAAAAAAAAGATATAACTCAGGTCAAATTTACCAAGGAGAATTGCTCTTTCTTTTCTTTTGCTCCCTCCCTCCCTTCCTTCCAATTTATCTACCCATCTATAATTTCTGTCATGGCATTATGGCCCTTGAGAGCCATGTGAAACCTGTAGGAAAAACTGGTTTAAGAGCCTCCACAATACTTTGCCAGCAAAGGCCAAACTAGCATTTCCATGGCCGGCAGTTTAATATAGGACATAAAAAGAGAGAATCTTATTAATTAGGCTATATGCTCCTTAAAGATTCATGAGTCCTATTAAGCAACTTGAATTGAACTCTACAGTCAGAGCATTTGACTACCAGTTATATAGTAACCAGATTGTTAGACAAATGGCCTAAGTTTTTCTTATTGATGATCTTACATATTATTGGTCTAAAAAACATCCTCAGGTCTTAAAGGATTTTAGCAAGGCAGGGACTAGATGAGGGACCATATCTCCAGCAGAGGGAATGACACAGGCAAAGAAAGGACAGCAGTAGAAAAGCTAGGGTAGGGTGTGAGAGTCCCAAGGAATACTGTGTTCCACTTAACCCGAAGTTAATATAGGAGAGAAATATAGTTGGATTTAAGAGAGGAAAGGGAGATTGGAGCAGGTTAAATTTTTTTCTGTCAACACTAACGAGACACTGAGTAGAAATCTAAAGTGTTTTGAAGGTGTGTTTTAGGATTATTCTGTCCTCAGTGTTACATGATGAATATAAAATGAATCCGGAAGGAAATAGACAAGTTAGGAGGAATTTTGTGGTCCAGGTGAGAGATGATTGGAGTCTAAAGTAGGATGCTGTGGGAGACATTAGAGATGAATTGAATCTATAGACTTTTAACATATTTTAAAGAAATAGGATTGAATTGAGATTTCTAGCCATCATCACCAGAGGTATTCTTAGTAGAAAAAGGAGAAATCAGAAGCAGTTGGGAGAGTGGGTTGGGCACAGGGGCCATAAATATGATGAGTACCATTTTAGTGAACATTCATTCAGTCTCTTGTTTGTTGACCAAGAGACTTAGATTTGATTAGGTGTTTTATATTTGAGAAGTATATTTGGGGGTTTGAGGCTAGACTAGAACAATGCCATATTGTTTATATGTCTCCTATAAACTCTGACATTTGGATGGAAATTTGGATGACAATGGGATTGGTGATATTCGGGAGGAAGGTGAAAGTATTAATTGGAAGAAATTTTGGTTTTGAGAAGGGATTTTTTGTTTATAATTTTGTGTTTATATTTTGTTTGCATTTCCTTTATTTAATAACCTTCTCTATTAATTGCACTTAGACAATCATCAAGCACAGATAATATGAAAATAGAATTTGATTATAACCTGAAGATCAGACCTTCTCTGGTTTCTGTCCTTAGTGATTATTGAAACATTAAGAAACTGTGTATAAAGTACCTGGATTTACTTTTCAATCATCATTTTGAAATGATTCTGAAGGCCTTGAGTCAGTGTCTTCACTTCTTCCAGATTGTCTCCATTTCTGTTTTGGTGCTTTGATGCTCTTCTTTTTTGTTGTTGTTGTCATTGTGGAAAAACAAAACAAAAAAATAATCCTTACTACATAAAGCTTTCCTTATACCTATACATTGTAATGGATTAGGTATGGGTGCTTAGTTCATGGTTCATGGAGGTAATCTTGTCTAGAGGACTTTTCCCCTCAACAGTGAGCTTATTCAAAGGTGAAACCAGGCTTAAACTTTTGATAAGATTCACTGAGATACTTCAGGATCTAGATAGGCTTATCTGGAAAGTTAAGTGTTAGCATATTTAAAAAAACTTTTTTAACGTTTATTTTTGTTTTTGAGAGAGAGAGATACAGAGTACAAGCAGGGGAGGGGCAGAGAGAGAGGGAGACACAGAATCCAAAGCAGGCTCCAGGCTCTGAGCTGTCAGCACAGAGCCGCACTTGGGGCTCGAACTCACAAACCATGAGATCATGACTTGAGCCAAAGTCGGAAGCTCAACCCACTGAGCCACCCAGGCACCCCCAAGTGTTAGCCTATTTTAAAATAACTTGTACTTAGTATCATTGTTTTTGGTTTCCATTATCAGAAACCATGATGTCTCAGAGAAACAATAAATACATCCATATAGTAGAAACTTAGTTGAGTGTCTTAAGTTTGTTTTAATAAAAGATTAAGAGATAGGAGTCCGAATTATAATTACCAAATTTTTTTTATTCATTTAGCAAACACTTTAAATTTTAAGACATGTGCCAGGCACACAACTACACAGTGAGGATATAAAGCCAATTAAGTCCTTGATGGTCCTTGCCTTCAAGAAAGTGCTTGTGCTTTAGTAGAAACAGACAGACATGTGAAAAAATAACTGCAATAAAGTCTGTGTTTAAGGGGACACCTAAAGAGAGAAGGATGATGTTTAAGGATGTATCTGAAAAGCAGTGTCTGCTCCTTTACCTCCCATCACTTTGGGTTGTCTCCACCACACCTGTAAGATTACACCTGACTAGGTCCCTTGTTGCTCAGATCAGTGGACATCTCTCTGTTCTTCCCTTACCTGACCTCAGCAGCATTCCATCCTGTTAACCACTCCTTCCTGTTATGAAACTGATTTACCGCCCTGCCCATTTTAGTCTCAGCTGGCCATCCCCTGTTTGACTGGTCTTTGAATGTTGGAGATCCCAGCTTCCTCCTCTTTATCTATTCATTCCCTATAGGTGACCTCATCTAGTCCTATAGATTTAAATGTCATCCATATGTTAATGACTTCCAAATATTTATCTCCAGCTCTGACCTTCCTCCAACTCCAGGCACTTACTTCCAACACCTCATCTCCTTAACAAAGTTTAAGAGACATCTCAAATTTAACAAATCCAAACACAATTCTTGCTTTCACTCCTCAAACCTACATCTTCAGAAGTGTTCCCCATGTCAGTAAGTGGCAGCACCTGTCACCAGTTGCCTAGTAATCAACTAATAATCCTTGATTTCTCTTCTCATTTCTGGGCTTATTTGATTCATCAACAAGTCCTATAAATCTCCAAACTTTCAAAATTTAACCCCATCCTTCACCACTACTCTAGTCTCAGCCACCGTGCTCTCTTAGGACCAATACCATGGACTTCCAACCAGCCCCCAAGTATCCATTCTTACCCCCATAGTCCATCCTACACACAGCAGCCAGAGTGATCTTTTTGTTTATTTTTTTATTTTTTTAAGATTTTTTTTTCAACGTTTTGTTATTTATTTTTGGGACAGAGAGAGACAGAGCATGAACGGGGGAGGGGCAGAGAGAGAGGGAGACACAGAATCGGAAACAGGCTCCAGGCTCCCAGTCATCAGCCCAGAGCCTGACGCGGGGCTCGAACTCACGGACCGCGAGATCGTGACCTGGCTGAAGTCGGACACTTAACCGACTGCGCCACCCAGGCGCCCCCAGAGTGATCTTTTTAGAACATTAAGTATGCGTGCACCTGGGTGGCTTGGTTAAGCGTCCAACTCTTGATTCTCTTGATTTTGTCCCAGGTCATGATCTCATAGTTGTGAGATCCAGGCTCTGTGCTGGGGGTGGAGTGGAGCTTTCTGAAAATATTCCCTCTCTTCCTCTCCCTCTCCCTCTCTCTCCCGGCCCTCTTCCACTTACTCATCCTCTCAAAAAAAAAAACAAAAAACAAAAAACAAAAAAAAAACATTAAATATGAAAATGTAGTTTCCTGGTTTCAAGCCTTCTTAGGGCTCCCTTTGTTTTGGATGTTTTATTTGGATGTTTTGGATGGTTTATTTTATAAATTTCTAGTACTTTAAAAATAATCTCAGTCTTCCCTCCCAAGTTTATTTTATTGCTTCTGCTTAGACTTAATGTTCTAGAGATCATGATCCCAAGGAAGAAATCTTCAGTTGCATTTATAGTCAGATTTGACACGTAAGGTTTTTATATAATCACAAAGCCTACATCAGACTTTCTTGGAAAAAGATAATGGGATATTATGCTTCAAGTATTGGTGTTTTAAAGGCTGGTTACAGTAACTAACTTTTTAACTGGTTCTTCAGTTTAGATTTGCCTTCTATGTTTCTTTAATAACTGTTTGAAATAGTAAAATATAAGATATATATTTTTAATTTGGCCTGCACCAGATAACTACAGTTTTCCAGAAGCTATCTTTAAAAACAAGGATTGTGTTCACTAGTTTAGGTTTTGACCTCTTCTCATTACTGTTTTGACAATCCTTTTATATTTCATTCTTTTCAATGCTATAATGACCAGAAATAAATTATTCTTTATTGCACATGCACTTTAATCTTGTTCTTCCAGATCTGCAGAGAAGTTTCTCATATGTGTTAGGTTGGATTGACTCACCAAGCAAAATACTAGATTTTGTGAAGCCTGGTGACTCTTTTTTGGCATCTAATAAAATATTGGGGACAAAGAAGGAGATAATGTTTATTTAAGGTAGCTTTGGATTATCAGTAAATTTTACATTCATGGTATCTTTCTAAACATTACCAGCTTTTGACAAGCGCTAACTATATTGGATTTCTTCAGGGTCAAGTGTTTGATTTCCTGCACTGTTTCCTGCTTTAGCTACAGTTTTCTTTCTTCTTCTGTCCCTACGTAGATATATATATATTTTTAATTACAGTGGTTAAAATATAATTATTAGAGTCTTTGGTTTCTCTGTAAGGTGATGTTTTAAAGAACAGAATAAAATGACTTTCTAAATGAAAAAAAAAAAAAAAACAAGTTCTTAAAATGGTGTAGTACCTCTTTTAGGAAAGAAAAATGATCTTTTATATAAATTGTATCCCAGGAAAAATCACAAATACATTTTCTTATTTACTTGCATAAGTGACAACAAATTCAAGTACTTGGTATTTTCCTTAAGCTGTAGTACAAAACTAAAAATCTATCAATGCTTATCAGTTATTATCAATTCTTAATTTTCTAACTTTTAGATGTTTCACATTTTATGTAACCATTGTTAAGAAGTGGCAAGAGAGGCTACTGTATAAAGTGGTAGGTAAGAGCACATTTCTTTTTTTTTTTTTTTTT
>NW_024412377.1:81950564-82139634 GCF_014898765.1 Herpailurus yagouaroundi
AGTCGGACGCTTAACCGACTGCGCCACCCAGGCGCCCCAAGAGCACATTTCTCAAATTGAGACTGGCCAGTATTTGAGTCCCAGGCCACTCACTAGCTATGTAACCTTTGGTAATTCATAGGACTTAACTGAGAATTAGAAATAATAGTATCTACCCCACAAAAGTATTCTTAGAATTCCTGATGATGATAGTAAAAATGATTATAGTGACTGACACATTTTAAGCACTCAATAAACAGTAATTAAGTAGCTATAAGCAATTCCACTTAAAATAATCACTTGACACCATTTCTAGAAAGTTTTCTGGTTTGGGCAAAGTTCCGAAATTACATTTGACTTTTGAATCTTTTTGCACTATCTTTATCATGACTTATAATGCACCTTAGGCACTCAGATAAATACCAAGTATTTAATAACTGTCTGTTGATTGCTAAAAAGTTGAAGTTAACTTTCAGTTAAGTCAGAGACCCACAATGGGTTCAGAAAGAAAGCTGGAGATGTTTCAAGTAGACATCTAACCCAGGGGAATAGAGTTAGGTCTCTATAATGTGTTTCTTAGAGAAATCACTCTTTTCTAGGCCCAGAATGCTATTTGTTATGTTTGCATATTCACAAAACCAACAGTGGTTGATAGAGTAAAAGTAACCATAGATTTAGTTTGTCTATGTCAATAAGCAATATATAAAAAATGAAGAGATAGTTATAACAACTTTTATAGGATAAAAAACTTTGTTTTATGCAACTCCAAAAAACCTTAGCTTTATTCCTTCTCTCCCACCCTCTAAGTATCATGTCAGAAATGAATATTATGCAGCAAATTAAGGTTCCTTAATAAAATTACTTAGGAAATTACATATTACTGTTATAGACCTGATATATTGTGAGGAATAGTTTCTGGATATAAATGGGCATAGATTTCTTTGGTCACAGAGAAGTTTTTGTTTCACTAGAATTGGCTTGTAATGGGCAGATGTCAAGAGTATAACCAAACTTCTGAGCATTTTAGTGTTGCCTACACTCTAGTCTGCTTAAGAACGTCCTACATTTTCTATGAAGTACAGAAGATTAATTCAAGGGGCTGTAAAAACAGTGAAACAACTACGAGTTTAACAAAACCTTTTGACTACAAAACACCACCTTTATGAGATTGTTGAACCATTTGTCTAAAGGAGTTTCCCTAGCCAGTTTCAGTCTATGTTGTTTCTTGACTGGGTGAAGATACCAGATCACTTTCTTACTTATAGCTCAACCACTATTCAATTAAACTCTAGAGTTACTTGATTTTCAAATGAGCTACTTGGTGTATATATCTAATAAAAGCTAAAAATCAAAAGTTGAAGCCCTTATTGAAACTCATTTGTAATGGGAATGTGCTTAGTAAGTTAAACATTTATTTTAAAACATGCCTTATCACCTGTAATTGCTTTATCTTTTAAAACAGAATTGAGGTCATGTTTGTGCAGTTAAACTTAGGCTAAAGAACACTTAGAAAAACTAACATGCATGAGACTTTTACTTATAATGGTATTGAATTTTAGAATTTATTCCTGGTAGCTATCCCATTAACACAAGTGGTCAGATGCATACATAATAAGTGGTATAAAGTTCTAACTATCTCCTCTTGTTGCATTTTCAAAGTGTTCAAGAGCTAGTAACATCTGGTAACTTAGTAGCATCTTCTTGTCTAAAATCAGGATTAAAATCAATAATGCATTGGCCTTTCTTTTATGTATTTTTCTCCTCTGGGTTGTTGGATAATCTTAAATGAATTTTTCAGTAACTGTGACCTTATTTTGTCCTGTTTGGATAAGCACCCATAACTATCCCATAGATGAGGGTTTTATTACTTTTTAAATGAAAAATGATAACACGTATTTATATATGTTCCTTTATTATACATGTTCCTTATGGCAAAAAAAATATTATCGGTTAGTTTTTATTCAGAAACTGAAGTTTGGGGGTGCCTGAGTGGCTCAGTCAGTTGAGTGTCCGACTTCGGCTCAGGTCATGATCTCGCAGTTTGTGAGTTTGAGCCTCATGGTTGGGCTCTGTGCTGACAGCTCAGAGCCTGCTTCGGATTCTGTGTCTCCCTCTCTCTCTGCCCCTCCCCCTGCTCATGCTCTGTCTCTCTCTCAAAAATAAATAAACATTAAAAAAAAAAAAAAGAAACTGAAGTTTGGAAATTTTAATGATTTTATGAAATTCATTTTCCTTGGAAACAAAATGCCAGAACTGAATGAGCATTTAAGAATTTTTAGATGTTCAGCACTGGAAGGTAACCTGTTAACAGAGACAAGAGAAGGAAAGGAAAGTGTTCTGTATTTAGGATTCAGAGGACTGGCTTTGAAGTGCAGCTTTGCTAATCACTAGGTTGGTGTCCATGGGTAATGCCCTTTACCTGTTAGAGACTCATTTATCTCCCTCTGAAATGGGTAACAATGATATTTTCTTACCACCCAGGGCTGATTTTAGGAGGCTCACTTGAGACAGTGGTTATAAAAATTGCCCAACGCATTACAAAACTAAACGAAAGTTATCATTTCTGTTGAGGAATCATGCAAGACAGATACAGCTATACGTATGTCAGGAGGTTAGGTTCTAAATTCAAGTCCTGAAACAAAAACTGGTTAAAGTCAAAATTACTCTTGAAAGTTCCCAAATGGATGTAAAGTGTGATTGTATTGTCTATATAATCATGAATAGTAACCTGTAAAATATATCTGTATAGTAGTATATTGCTATAAAGTATTATAAAAGGAAGATGGCCAAAATGATTTTACAATAGATTTTTTTTTTAGTTGAGCATAATGTAAATACATATAAGTTAAATATGTGTTAGACTCCTCTGTATCATAACAACCAGAAGTAAAGCAGCCTATGAAAATAATACACCCCCCAATGTTTTGGAACCCTACTAGGCACAGGCATCTGGAAAAACAACAGCTTATGAGAGTTAGCTCAAAGTGGGCATATTTCAGAGTTAGCAAAATGGTGGCATCAGTGTTTGGTTTGAATGGGAAAGGTTTAACGTTTTAAAATTTGAATCCTTTCTGAGATGGGCATTTATTCTCCCAGTACTTGCCACTCCTTGTTGCATGACATTGTCTCTTCCACATTTATCTGCCTTGGGTCCTTGAATACATTTGAGTCTTTGATTCCTGATTTATCCAAAGGAAGGCCTAGCTGAAACTTGAATGTTAAATACGTTATTACTATGGATTGACAAAACAGTGTTTGGGAAGGTATGCCATCTGGAAGGAAAGGAAGGAGGTAACAATAGAGGGGAAGAGGTGCCTGGCTGGCGTGCCCAGTGGAGCATGTGACTCTTGCTCTCCTGGTTGTAAGTTTGAGCCCCATGTTGGGTATAGAGATTACTTAAAAATAAAATCTTAAAAAAGAAAAAGAAAGAGAAAAGTGGCTGAGGCACAGTTGAGAGGAAGTGGAAGATGAAACTGGTTGGTCCTGTAGATGGAAAGGCTGTTTTCCAAGTGGAGGAGTTTGCTTTGCTTTGATAGAGCCCACTGAGAAGGAACCCACCGCAGCCTGTGTGCTATGCTGAGATGGTATCCCAGAGAGCTTCTGCTAGTTCTTTGAATGATGGGCAGCATTTGGAAGGAATTGAAGGAAGGCCTTTATCTAGGTGTTCAGTGGTAGAGACCTGAAACAATCCAGGGGTTTTCAAAGCAGAGACTAAGAGCCTAATATGAGGGAATTTGGGGCTGACTGGCCAGAGATTCAGAGCCCTGAAGCCACTTTTGCTTCATTTTCCTTTGGTGCCTGATATTCAAGCTTTCAGCACATTTTATCATTCTTCCTTGGGAAAGTCTGCTCATTCCACCATCTCGTTTGCTGTGGATGAAGTCATACTAATTTAGGCCTTTATCACCAGAGTATTTCTAAATAAAGCATCCCCTGGAACTGATGTCTAATCTTTTTCCCTAGCCTCAATCCATCTCTCTCCCTCTTTCTTACACATGACGGAAAGAGCTGCTTTCCCTGAAACACTTCTTTCAGCAACTCACTTTGTTATTCCAAAAATTAGAAGCCCCTCCAATTGTTTATCTTGTCAAAGGCAAGACTTAAAGACCATCCCTGAGGGAGTAATAGAGGAGATTAGGGCAGGGTTATTTCACAGGGTGATAAACCTTTTGAAATCCTGAGATCTGAAATTTAAATTACTGTCTTATTTATTCTGTAGTGTATAGAAGCTAAAACTGAAGACAAATTTTGAGGTCAAGGAAAGATTAGGCAGGTCCAATTCTCATCCTTTGTATTGTATTTCAAGTGTGAAAGAACTCTGTATACACACAGAGACCTGCCCTTTGCTCACACAATATCCATTCCTGTGTCCTTGCTTTTTTGTTGAGGACACTCCCTTTCCTTGAATTTGTTTTTTTTTTTTTTTTTCAAAATTGCTACTAAGATTCATCTTTTCCATAAGCTCTTTGTCTTTTCTAGTATTTCTTCTAACCCATATTCTTTTCTCCTTTTTTGAGAATTTTTAGTAGTACTTAACCTAGTATTTAATCATTCTCTCACATGTTCCCCAACTAAATTGTGAACTCTGGCATGAAGGAATGGGCCCTCATACTCTTGAATCTCCCATAGCAGATGTGTGTGGAGCACAAGGTAGTAGAAGAAAAAGAGCCTGGCAAAATAGGATTGAGTCCTGGGTTCTGGTGCCAATTTAGTTATTAATGGGATGCAGGGCTGGTGGGGGATACGCCTTGACTGTATTATCTATGATTCAGAATTCTGTAACTCTAGCAGTGTATAATGGCCTAATAGAATATGGTTGGGGTGAGGGAAAAGAGACTAGAAATTAAATTTAACGTTACGAACCCAGAGAACCAAAAAGATAGAAGTACCCTTGCCAGAAAAGTAGGAAACTGGTGCCATTTTGGTTGAGGGAGGGCTGGGGAAGGGAAGTTAGTTTGCCAGTGTTGCTGTTATTAAGAGTTTCTAATGCAAAATGTTCCTGGGCAGTGATAAGTACTAGGCTGTGGAGAGAAGAGAATTGAGGAATAGAGATTCAAAGTCATCACCAAACAGGTGAGGTGAGCCTCCAGGAGGGAGAGTGGATCCAGAAAGTGGAAAGCAAAGAGTACTGCTTTTGAAATGAAAGACATGATAAAAGAACCAGGAGGACTGGTGTCTCTAAGTGTAAGGAAGTTGTGATCTCCAAAAGAGAAGTGAGCGATTTGAAAATTGAGAGAAGTTAGCATTTGTTTGACCAAGAAGAACTGATGACATTGATAGAGAATTTCAAATTCCAGTGGTGAGCTGAAGACAGCTTCTGGGTTGCAAAGAGTCAAGGAGGAAATTAAAACTAGCCTCACATGAATGCAGAAAAGCATTCTGGTAGGGAAACATACTGGTGACTTTGGATACAGGAAATTGTGCCTGAGACTACAGCAGATATTCACAATTACCGCATTTCTTCTAAATACACAACTCTATGATAAAATATTAAAGTTATGAGGAGGACAAAGCTCATAAAAAAAAATTGTTCTAGAAATTATATTATCCTGGTGAAAACCTTGTGAGAAAACTGGTCATCTGTTTGACCCTCAAGTAGAAACTAACCTCTGGTAAATTGTGAGAACCTGGGAACCACAGTTCATTATCAAATACTTCAATTTTACATTTATAGCATCCTGTTAGAGTTTTATAAAGTTCTTCCAATTAGCTCTTCCCTCTCATTACCCCTTTTAGAAACACATTTAGAAACTAAGCAAGATACGTTTTTTTAATGTAACATTGAGTTAGTGTAGCCATCATTTTTGCCAAATTGTGTCAGTCATTTAAAAAAACCTGACTACACTGCCAAAATATACCTGTGGTTGTGTGATTCAGAGAAATGTCAACAGTGTGTGTGGTATTGTTCATTAAGGCATTTTAATATGATGATATGTAAACTAAGTATATAATGAAAAGATACTTTCACAGACTATAGCACTGACCAGATACACAGATTTAAAGTTTAAACATTTAGTTCTGTGACACAATAACCAAGGTTGACCTGTTTTTTTCTTATGTTTCTTTTAATAGAATTTAATTCCTTTTCGACCTTCAATTCAGTTCCAAGGGCTCCAAGGGGTGAGTACTCTTACTGATGTAGCAAGAAAATCTAATATTCTTCTCACATACTATGATATTGAAACTCTTAAAATTTGTTTTCATTTGTGCCTCTTAATATAAGATCACTCATATTTTGTGAACTTTATGACTAAATGTAAATTTCTGACACCTTTAATACACTTGAATTATATTTTCTTAATTTATTTAAAAAATAATTCAGAGACTTATTGAGAGTAGATTTTCCCCCCTAAGTCACGAATAATAGGATTTTTTTTTACCTTGTTTCGAAGTATAACACATGAGTCAGTATTATGAGAAACGTTTTGTTTGTTTGTTTGTTTGTTTCTTTTACCACAATTGACCAAACATAAGAGGAATTAATTTCAGGCAAGTTCTGATTACATGATTGTTATTATTAGTGAATTTTTGCTCTCTGTAGACTTAATTTCTTGGATTATACATACTAAGAAACAAAATGTACAAAGAAATTTGAGTTTTTCCAGTACACAGAATAAGCAAAGTACTGTGTCTTTTTTGTTGTTGTTGTTGCATTTAAAAGCATAATAAACTCCTAATAAAATATATCTATGAATTTTATGTTTATGTTGGATGATAAACTTTACAGGAGTGTTCAGTATTATTTTAAAATTATTACTATTAATGTTTAATAATAAAGACTCAATCATCCATTCCCTTAAATTAATATGTGTTTCTGAATTTGTGTCTATATATTGACTATAGTATGGAGATTTGGAATATCTGTAAATGGATTTTAGAGCTATAGAAAAAAAGTGCAAGCTGAGGGAGAGAGATCATATTCCTACATTTATAAAATAGATTGTAGATCTACATTTGTGAATTTTTGTTTGTCACAAAATGCAAAAATTCAATGTAAATACAGTCTTTCTAAACTTTATAACTTGAAAACATTTCAAGAGTCAAGAGATTAATTATATCATTCAATACCAGCTAAGAGTACTTCTAAGTAATGCTAACTTCAAGGAGGTGTTTGTATGTGGACGTCAGAGCTTTGCTTCTACATGATAGCTTTACAATGAAGTCTTGTTTTTCTTTCTCTGCCTAGTAACTGAGTGTTCATGAATAGGATCCTAATTATTATTAGCATTCTTCTGAATTTTGTTTTATAGCTTCATAGGTGGTCTTTAGCACCTGCTGAGTCTATTTTTGAGGTATTGGTTTTGGTTGTTTACTTAAGGCTTCTTAAGTTTTCTCACAAAATTTAATGGTATCGCTAATATCTGAAAGGGTGTTCCAGAGGCAGGCCTGAGTCTGTGAGCCCTGGAGGGATCCAAGTATTTTCAGATAAAAGGTTATCTGAGATGAGAGGGCAAGACCTGGGAGAAGAAAGTAACGTTTGAGCTGCTCTTCCCTCACTAGCAGCTGTTACCTTGTTTGGGATCAGCCTCTTCCCTTAATTCCTTGTTTTCCCAATCAGGACATGAAGGCCAGGGAAGTGCAAGACAAGAACATTTTCTTAGAAGGGAGGCATCAAGTTAGACTGAATAATGAGGAACCAACATGTGCAGCCTTCCAAACTCTTGATTCAGGCACATGCAACTTTTAGCAGTCTTCGAAAGAATTTTTTTTTTCTGGCATCCCAGTTGCCCCCAAAAAGGCCCCAGGCACCATTGCAAAAGTGGCTGTTTTTATTTGAGAACTTGGACATCCTTTTCTGAATTCTCCTACCTGCCTCCCCCAAGCTTTCCTGTCTCATGTGTCTAGGCTTCCACAGTGTATCTTTGCTAGCTCCATTCTCTCTCCTTACTCCATTCCTTGCCTGGGTGTAGTTCACTGATAAAGATAACTTAGATGTAAATGACTGATAGGTTTAAATCTTAATGGTGTTTGAATTTTAACAAATAAGCTTTTTTAATCCAAATGAATGGCTATTGGATTGGGTCAAGTGTTGGTGCAGGAGGGTGTAGACTGAGAGCAATGGAATACTTGGCCCTACCTTGCTTACTTTGCTTTCTGTCTCCTCTACCCCTCCACCTCCACCCGTGGCCCCCTTTTTATTATTCTAACTGGGAACAAAATATATGGACTCAGCATTGTTTCTGAGCCTGCAGCTGCATTCCATCCACCCTTCCCCCCCCTTCTCTTTGCAGAGCTCTCACCAGCCTTTTGGGACTTAGTAAAAACAAAGAGTCATTACAGGGGAGAGAGTGGGTTGGCACAGCCTACAGGGAGTATGCAGAGCCACAAATGTGAGGGTCTTATGTACAGTGCTCCTCTGTTATTCTCGAGAGCCATGATAATTTAACATTGCCTGTGCTGATTGCTTTAAAAGCTCTGAAGAAGTATGCTTACAGTTTTCCTATGTGGAAAATATTTAGAACTTTTAAGAACGCTTTAAGAAGGTTTAAATTTAGATTTCCCACAAAAGATAGTTTTTCGTAATGAGAAATTTTAGTTATATTTTAATACAGTGTTTCAGAAACTTTGAAAGTTTTCCTAGAAAGGATTTGGCGAATCTAAGAAATGTATAGTCTTTTTACATCATATGTGATTGGAAATAGACATGAACTATCATGGTAGTGTCAAATGTATGCATATTTGAAACATAACTAAAGTACTGTTAAAACATCATTTCTAAAGTGAACATTTAGTGTTAAGAGTAATTCGTTTCCCTGATGCTAAGCACGGCATGGCTATTGCTGTTCCTAGTAACTAATTATAGGATTTTTCTTGCCTCAGTAATGTCTTTAGAAGGTCAGAATTTAGGTCTTGGCAGGTTAACTTTTAAGCATATTTATTTTTGTGCCTGAACATGTTCTCTAAGGTTGAATTTTCCTCTAAATAAATGTAGCCTGGAACATTAAACAAACTATAGCAGTATGCTGTTAAGGAGTGAAAATGCTGAGAACCATTGACTACCTAGATTTTTATCACCGCAGTTGGCCTGCAGCTTTTATATCATAAAAAAATGTAAATTGTGTCTTTCACAATCCATCTCATCCCTTTCTCTTAGTGGAAGAGGGTGCTCAGTAAATTGAGTGGTCATTGAAGGCATTTTCTGGATTCAGAAGGATGAGGAAATATCTATGGGAGCAGTTGAGTATGATTTCTAAACTCATAAATATCAGGAGCTGAATAAATCAGCCAAAAATGCCTTGTGGATTCTGAAGGGTATGGATCAACCAATTATCCTCACAGTTCTGATGATACCTAGGAAACTCATAACTAAAGGTTTATTAGGATTATAAATTTCTAAGGATTATTCTAATTGAACAGAAAAGGTAGCAGGAAAGATTCATATGGGCTATAGTAAGAAGGTGTTTTAAGTTATAATGTTCAGAGAGTTGTGTTGGTGTAATGTACCTGGTTTCCAAAAGCCATCTCCTGATTGTCAGGTAAGCTTTAATACAAATCATTTGTATTTTTATAGAAATATAGAAATACAGTTATCTTGTATTTTAGCTGGATTCTGCAAATGTAGCAGGGGAAAAATTTCCAAAAGTGTTGGTTCCAGTGAAATTTTAAAAACTACACTCTGTATTTTTATGTTTGCTGAAAGTTTCTTGTCTAAAGATGCAACAGAGACAGAGCATAGTTACGGTGTATGTCATGACACCATCAGGGGAAGTTCTCCCCAGTATACTGTACAGCTTTGAGAGGAAAGGCACTGGGAGCAACTGAACTCATGATTTTAAGTGATGGCAGTTGTCACTGATGCAGCTATGTGCTAACCTAATTTTAAACACGTTTCTAATCAATGGTTGTGCTAAAAGGTTTGTTGTGCTATTTATTTCTTATTTACTGCACATTCTTTCAGTCCTTACTGGTGCCAAGTACTTTGCTAAGTGCTTAGTGTGCAAAGATACAAGGATGTGTAAGACATGGGTTCTGCCCTCAGGGAACTCAGAGTCTGACAAACACATATACACTAATACTCAGGAAAGAATAATGTAGGACTTATCCAGAACCTTCCATTCAGAACTTCTATATAAATGGTACTGTCGGAAATAGGGCTTATGTGTATATTTCTGATTGGTATGAATCAGCATTTTAAACAAAGATTTCATTAAATGCAAAATATCACATCCTGGTGATAGGTATGTAAAATTCCTGAGGGCCTACTAAAATCTATGTACATATACATAAAAAGGTAAATCTGTGGTATCATTCAGATAAAAACTGAAATGGCAAGGTTTTCAATGGCAAATAATGGCCACATCCCATGGGCCTTTGGTGGCCTTGCAGAGTGCACTTGGCTGCAGCCTCAGGGACTCATGTCCAGGGAATGACTACCCCAGGGCAGTGAGAAATAATGTTAACTTTGTCACAGTAAATAGGATTCCAGACTTCAGTATTTGTTGTGAGAATGTTCCAAAATTTTCTAATAAAATTGGTTACTTCAGAATCAGCAGTCCCAGAGGCTTTAGAAAATAGAAGCTAGTTTAGCATACATAATTTAGAAATTTTTTTTTTAATGTTTTTATTTATTTTTGAGACAGAGAGAGACAGAGCATGAGCAGGGGAGGGGCAGATTGAGAGGGAGACACAGAATCCAAAGCAGGCTCCAGGCTCTGAGCTGTCAGCACAGAGCTTGATGCGGGTCTCGAACTCACGGACTGTGAGATCATGACCTGAGCTGAAGTCGGATGCTTAACTGCCTGAGCCACCCAGGCGCCCCTAGAAATTATTTTTAAGAGGAGACCTGAAAATAGAAAATATTTTCTGTAAGTACCATGTAGTGTCTCCTGTAAAATAGTGAGTCACACATGCGTTTCCAGGAATGAACAAGGAATAGCCAGCCAAACAAGTTTAAAATGTATGTCTTCCAAAAGGCACTGTGACCTTCTGAAGATTAAATCAGCATTTAACTGCTAACTTTAAAGGCTTGAATAATGCTATAAAACTCTTGCAGTAGAGTCATTAACCCTAAAGAACAGAGGGTTGCATTTTCTTGTAAGCATTCAGAAATACTTTGTCAATTGCTTATTTTTCTTTGAGGGGCTGGGGAGATCAGGTCTGAAAAACTAAATTATACAGTATTTGAAATTAGTAGGCAATTTCAACCCACCTACAAATGCTTTCTGCAGACTACCCTCTCTAACTTACTTGATACCTGGGAAGCAAAGATAACTATCCGTTTGAAACAGCAGCAAAGATAAAAATAAATCCCCAA
This sequence comes from Herpailurus yagouaroundi, assembly GCF_014898765.1. Classification (NCBI taxonomy): domain Eukaryota; kingdom Metazoa; phylum Chordata; class Mammalia; order Carnivora; family Felidae; genus Herpailurus; species Herpailurus yagouaroundi. Next base: position 81,961,798 of record NW_024412377.1, read on the forward strand.
CACTGCCATTCCTTCTTAGATGATACGCCTGTACTCTGACTGCTTTCCCCTGCTGTTTTTGGTTTGGCTAGCCCACTGATTTGGCCAATGGTTGTGTTTAGTCAGTCTGCTCAAAGGTTGCTGACTAACAACTACCTTTATACACTCAGCTCTGAGTGTAATTAATACTAGAAGGATGTTAAAATTATATCTTTTTGTATTGGCAGTTGTGCTTTAATCTTTTTAATGTTACAGTGGTTGACATGAATAGATAGCATTTTAATATCTGATTGAATTATAACTCTTCAACCATGTGTTAATTTACTAAGACATTAATACAATAATTTAATTTGAAAGAAATATTTAACTTCCATATATAAGATTATATTATATATAACATGTTATAATTTTACATATCATATATGACATAAAACTTATACCTATATAAAATCTCATTTCACCAGGAATATGGGCTGACATTGTAGAAACTTATTTTATTTCACGCAATAATTGAATCAGACACAGTTTGAAGCTATTGTAAATTGACCAATTGGTATATTTTATACTGCCACACCTCTGCCCTCCTTTTCTTCTAGATAAGAACTAGCTTCAGGGTTTCTAAAGAAGGAGAGCAGTGAGCTAAATTCACCATCCATGCCTCACATGATGGCTGGGCAACACTACAGGCACCAGGCTCCAGGCCCATCCCCTGCTCTGGAAGAGTGCAAGATGGCAGAGGGTGGGAAGATGACTTTGACTTTGTGGTACGTGCAGAAACTATCTCGAAGTGCTTGCTTACCACACCCTCACACATACTCAAATGTAGGCTACAGCAGGACAAGCCTCCCGAAATATGATGACAAACAGGAATGAAGGCATTCTGCTCTGTCCTTCACCAAACTGCAGTTACTTTGGAAAGCAGCAATTGGAACTATGATTGAAATCTGAAGCAGCCACAAATACCATAAATTGCATTCTTAGCAGTGAGTTAAGCTTACTGTCTGCATTCAATAAGTATTTATGAATACTCACTGTGTACCAGGCACCACAGCAGATACTGTGTAGACAAAGGTAAATAGGACTTTGAAATGCCAGCTCTTGTTCCTAACTGACATCATCTGGTTGTCAATAAAATCTGCCACTGATGGCTTTGCCTTTTTGTTTCCCACCAAAAACTGAAACTTGTGAAGTTGAATCACCTACGTTACAGAAATTGTCACTTTAATAGCACTCACTTGGGGCGCCTGAGTGGTTTAGCATCAGGCTTCAGCTCAGGCCATGATCTCACAGTTTGTGGGTTCAAGCCCTGGGTCGGGCTCTGAGCTGACAGCCTAGGGACTGGAACCTGCTTCAGCTTCTGTGTTTCCCTCTCTCTCTCTGCCCCTCCCCCACTTATGCTCTGTCTCTCAAAAATGAATAAATGTTAATTTTTTTTTTAAATAGCACTCATTTAAGCCTGGAAAATAATATTTTGCCATTCTATAATACCTTGTGGTTCTTACAGCCAAACCACCCCTAAATTTGGATCATGAGCATTACTTAAATATCTTTTGACCTCTTACTATGTTCAAGACACTATTCTAGGCATACAAGATGAGCTTATAAGAGCTTTATTTAAAAGTCGAAATTTAAATAAGCAAGAAAAACAATTTAGTAGAATATGTCCAAGTAGAATATGTCCAAATATGGATCTTATTTCAAACAGTGTTTTGAGATTTTCTTTAACATTTAATGTCTTTGGAATTGGAATGCATCTCATTGGCATCTTAGTATTGTGTCAAAGTTTGTCAGCATTTTATATTATGTGGTAGCATAAAATCATAAATAGTCTTACAATTGCTGGCATTGTAGACTCAGTGAATTACAGCAGAGCAGTGGAAGTATTTAGTGTCTGTGTGTTGTGTGATAAGATTTTATCTAAATAAAATCTTTTCAAAAGTTTTCTCTTCTGACCCCACCCTTGACTAGCTTCCATGGTTAGCTCCCTGTGTTAGATAATCTGGAGAATTTACAGGGAAGAGTATATTTTTACAACCATTCTTGAATTGTGATTTAAACTGGAACGGGGGCACTTGGGTGGCTGAGTCTGTCAGGTGTCTGATTCTTGATTTTGGCTCAGGTCTTGATCTCGTGGTTCTTGAGATCGAACCCTACATATTTTTTCTCTTTTTCTTTCTCTTTCTCTCTCTCTCTCTGTCTTTCTCTCTGCCCTTCCCCCACTTGTGCATGCACTCACTCTCTCTGCCTCTCGCAAAATAAATTTAAAAAAATTAAACTGGAAGGAACAAAAATTTGAAGCTAAAATCTCAAATTTGTTTTTAAGCTAAAAGTCTTTACTTATAAAAGTAACTTGTTTTGAAAACAAATTTAGATTTGAATTATTTTTCAATAATTACAATTAAAATTAATATTTATTACAATAAATATTTAGTACTAAGTACTCTATACTAAACACTTTACATATATTACTCTAGTTTAATCCTCACAGGAATGCTGTGAAGCAGATACTTTCATTTTCCTGGTGTGTATACATAGCAGGGCTCTGAAGTTAGTTTTTGAAGTTCACACAAATCAGTGAATAAAGGAGCCTACAGTCCACTCTAGCATGTGATTCCAGAGCCTGTTCTCATCACTACAGTGATCCTCACCTGCTTATAATAAATGTTTACCAAGCATTTTATTCATTCTCTCATTCATGTAAACATTTGTTGAGCACCTCCCCAACCAGCAAGAGGAAGAGCAAAAGTCAGGAAGGTCTCAGAGAAGAAATAATGTTTGAATTGGGCTTTGAAGGATTACCAGGAATTGGCTGATCACAGGAGGAAGAAAATGCCATTCAGTCCAATAGTTCAGCGTGAGCAAAGTGGTAAACAGGTTTATCAAATGTTCCCACCTTCTTAAAGAATTTTAATTTTACCTTGGAGATCAATGCTTCTTATTTATAAAATTTCCTGAGAGTCTGTGATGAGGTCTGGAAATCATGACTTTAAAAATTTTTTCCCTAGGCTTTCTTATGATAGCTACGTTCACTATAATGAAGAACATGATAAGAATATGTGTATGTAAAGGTGTGTATGTACATTCTGTTCTCAGGAGAAGGTTCACAATTTTCATTATTTTCTGGGTGGAACCTATTGCAGTCACTGCTTTCAAACACATTTAGAAACAATTCATGGTAAGAAAAAACATTTCACATTATGAACCTTTACACTATAGGTGTATTCATTCACCTAACTTGAAACAGAAGTTTCACAGCACAATATTTATTATCTGTGTAGTTTGATATATTCTATTCTATTTCATTTTAAAAGAATCATAGTCACAATCCACTAAATTAATGTCATGACCCACCAGTGAGTCACAGTCTATGGTTTAAAAAAGCACTGCAGGAGAGTATCCTCTTTTTTAAAAATTTTAGCCAGGGAACCATGTAGTCAGACTTACACTGTAACATGCATATTCAGTACCTCCCTGACTTATTCTTTTTATTTGGGAAGGATGTAAAGCAGGAGTCAAGACTCCATATTTATGGTGAATATTTGGTTGGATGATGGGACTATTATACAAACCCAAAATAGATTAAAAAAACAGATTGAGACAGGAGGCACAGGGGGTATGTTTTGTTTGGGACATGCTATACGTGAGATGTTTAGGTAATAATCCATACCTCATTCTGTCAGGATGGAGCTTTCTAAGAATCAGTGGCATCTGAGAATTTGGAACAAAAGGATTTTCAAGAAACAACTCCAAAGGACATTTTATAGGATTTAATTATACTTGGAAACTCAGTAGTAAGAAGGAAGAAAGGTGTATTTACAGATGGAATTCTGGTACAAAGCTATATTTAAAGAGTTATTTTTTTTAACTGTTAAAAATACTGGTTAACTTATGAATACTTATGTGTGTTGGTACTTTTAATTATTAACATTTAGGGAATTTGAAGCTCCTTTTGCCAAATTTTGTTCACACTAAGAATAATGGCAAACTAATAGAGATAAACTGCATATTGATTCAGTGGAAGAGTATACAACAGAAAAAACTCATGTGGGCAGAAGACTGCAGATGGCATCACAGCATGTTTATAAAGCTTAGTAACAAGCAAAATTAATATGTTGTATAAGTATACACACATGTGATAAAATTATTGAAAGCAAAAAAAGGAATCATCATCATAAACCATAGAGTATTTGTTACCTTTGATAGAGAAAGGCAGGCATAAGTGTGGAGCACATGGTTAGATAGATCATTGCTAATGTATTTAAGTTGGGCAGTGACTTCATAGGTATTCATTTTATCATCAAACTTCATGACTCTCAAGCTATATTTATTTTGTAGAAACAAATAATACATAGTTTGTTCTCATTATCCTTAACCTTAAATGTGATTTGTCATCTTTATAGGTTAAATGAGAAAATCCAGAACTATTTCAACAGATACCAAAAGGCATTTGATAAAAATTCAGTATTAAATCTGAATTAAAATTTAAGGCAATAAGTAGAGAATAGAATGAATTCTTCCTTAACACGATTAAAAATATCTTTATCAAACTAATAGCCAATTACCACACTTAGTCATAAGACAATAGAAATATCCTTATTAGTGTTAGCAATAAAGTACACATGCCCACTACTCTCTCTGTAATATAACATTGTTCTGAGAATGCTCAGTAATGGAAAAGAAAATGAAATAAAAGCCATGGATAATCGATAAGTTTGCCAGTAACTGCAGGTAATCCAAGTACACCAAGTAAAAAACTTTAAAAACTTAAGGATTTCTTCCAGTAAAGTAGTCACTTGAGAAATAACTTTTAAAACCATTGGGTGGCTCAAGTGAAGAGACGTTTCTTTCAAAATGGAAGAAAGAACAGGACATTTGTAAATGGATGGGAATGATCTAGTAGAAAGCAAAAGTTGATAATGTAAGAAAGACTTGCTAGAGCAGTGCCCCTTTGTAGGTTGGAGAGATAGTAGCTCAGAGGAGAGATTGGCATTAGATAGGAGCAAAGAAGGTTTGTGTACGGAGGCTAGTAGGAAGGCATGTATATGAGTGCAGATTTTGAAATTCCTTTTATTTGTTGGATCATTTCTTTGGCCTTATCTCCTATCTAAAGACAAATTACATAGGCCACTGTCCAGTAATGTTAGAGCTTAGCAATGTGTTGGCACATGAAACATGCCCAATAAATGATAAATACAATTTTTAAAAAAAATCACTGGCCTCTCTAAGTGCTAGCCATTAGAATTTCAACATAAAAATGATCTCATTTATGGTAGCAACAAAAAAAATTACCAAAATGAAATACCAAAAATTAAGTATAGGACATATTATTCTAGACCCTTCTAAAGGGCTATATTACTTTCCTAGTGGGTATAAAAGAACATGTAAGTGGTAAATGGCAAGACTGTCCATGTATGTAGGTAAGAAATTTTTTAAGTTGTCATTTCATCTTCCTAGTTAATCAGTAAGTAATAAGATATCCTATATATACTATTTTTTTAAATACATAAACACAAATGTAAACCTACAAAGTAAATATGAAATGCTCTACACCAAAATGTCATTGCTAGTCATTTACATGAGCTATATATATATATATATATATATATGTTTGTATTTCCTAATCACTCTATAAACATAAATGTTTTGAGATGCCAAGTTTAAATATGTCAAGGATCTAGGAGAAAGGCTGAATATTAAAGGTTTAAAAAACATGTTGACAATGAAAATAAAGAAGGCAGGTCTTGAAAAGTTATCTATAGCTGGACACCAGCTAAATATCTTGCTCGTCAACTACTTGATAGAGTTGCTTTGTCATCTATCAATAGAGAAAGAAAGTTTTCTCTCCATCTGTGATCTTTCTCCCCATTGGAAAGAAAGTACAAGCTGACTTATTGGTGTTAACAAGGGTATGGGAGGAAAGGCCACTTTTCTTTTGGCGTTAACAGTTGACATTTTGGAGCAGTAGTATTGTGACATGCCCTAGGAATAGGTCTTGTCTAGAAAGGACAAATTATGGGAATGAAAAGTAGCAGTCAGCTGAATTTAAAAAAGATAAAATCCTTAGGGATTTTTAGGTAATAAACTCAGAATGCAGTAGAAAACTGCAGTAGGATAACTAAATTGGGCCCGTAGTATTATTAGAGGGTTGGTACTTATAGTAGCCATAGAGGAAAGGGGCAATCTTTTATAATATTTACACAGCTTAGTGTTTAATCATTCAATAAATTAATATTGGGGATATATTATTTTGGACTGAGAATATAAGGCATAGCCATATTCACAAATATGGTAATACTCTACTAATTAATACTAAGAAATTCTTTGAATGCTTGTTAATTTTCTCTTGTTGGTAATTCATTCAAGTCAGTTTTCACAGGTTAGGAATGAGGGATGGTACTTAACAATGTTCCGTTTTTCACATTTCCACAGTTATTCATAAGTTTGTTCTAGGGAGGCTTGGTATTTTGTTTTATCTTTTTTTTTAAGGAAGGTAGTGTTTTGTTCCTTCATAGAGAACTTGAAGCATAAGATAATCATGCATTCAGGATTAATTTTGGATAGTCTTACATTTCACGATTTCTAATTCTATAAAAAAAAATCTCTAATTAAAAAAATATATTTAAAGTGATAGTGTCATGAAGGGCAAATGTCATTGTGATAACTTAAAATCTAATTATTTTTAAAGCAGTCTTTATTGTTTTTTGATTGAAAAACAAATGAATGCACATGTTAGGATTGTGTGTAAAGTACATACAAGGACAAAGATGAGTAAATGTCCTGACAATGAAAAACAGCTGGTGTTGCTGGATTTCTTCTAGTCTTTTTTTTATATTTACACCTAAGTTTTAAAAAACTGTAGTCACGGTGTATTTGCTGCTTTTTAATATCCTACTTTTTCTTTTTAACAAAGGAGCATTTTCCTATGTCACAAAATAGGAAAAGTTACTTCTAAATAGTTACCTAGAGGCACCTGGGTGGCTCAGTCGGTTAAGCATCTGACTTCGGCTCAGGTCTTGATCTCACAGTTCCTGAGTTCAAGACCTGCATCGCACTCGGTGCTGACACCTCAGAGCCTGGAGCTTACTTTGGATTCTGCGTCTTCCTGTCTCTCTGCCCCTACTCCTCTCACACTCTGTCTCTCTCAAAATTAAAAATAATAAAAACACTGAAAATTAAAAAAAAAAAATAGCTACCTAACATTTCATTTTATAGATAAACTAACATTTCTTTAGCTATTCTCCCATTACTTACATAGTTTCTATACAACCGTGATGTGATGGTTTGATAACCAATTTGTGTAAATCTTTATTTTCATTTCTAATGATTTCTTCAGGTTAGATCCCTAGTTGCGAAATTACTGGGTCGGAACATATGAATGTTTTTAAAATTTTTGATAACTGTTGCTAAATTGCTACCACATGTTCCCCTCTATCCCCCAAAAGCTGCTGCTGTTTATTTCCAGAGCTGTTTGAAAATACCTGTCACAAGGTGTTTTCCCTTACCAATACTGAATACATGTTCTTAATTTCAAAAATAATCATTTGATAATGTTTAAAAAGTGTTTGACATTGTGATTTGCTTGATAATATCTGGCACAGGTAAAATGCAATATTTTAAGAAATAGTTGAAATACTGTCATATGTTTTACTGTCTCCACTGATATTGCTAGGAGTGGTTTTGAGTACTCATTATATTATTTATCTTTCCCAATATAGTGGGGAAAATTTTTTATTTTGGTAATTTTATTTTGGTAATTCAAGGACTTTCTTTGAAATATAAATACTCTATTTCTCTAACTTTTAAAAATACTCAATTCTCTAACTTTGTATATATTTTGCTATCTTACTGTTTCTCTTTCCCACTGTTGATAGTCCTCATAATTTAGTGCTTTTGAGTTTTCATCCTCATCATTAGATGCCTATCTTCCTGCAAAGAACATTAGACTTCTCAAGAAACCTACTTTTTTCATGAAACCCATGCTTTTTGTTTGTTTGTTTTAATGGGTCAGTGCAGTGAATTATTAGCAAGGGGATAAAATATTTTGCTACTTGATAACAGTTTCAGTGTTCTAGAGGAGCCTGTGTTGTGTCATTCTGCCTCTTAAAATCACATAACCATCTAGAAGATAATTAAACACTTTTGTGCTACGAATTATCTAAGTACAGTAATTAGCTGTGTATATGTAAATCTTTGCCCTTTCTTTGACAACATATATTCCTTTATTTGAAGGCAAAGATTTGAGGGCTTTGCCAGTAGCTCAAGCACACCGTCCTTAAAAATGAATCTTTTTAGTCATGTATTTCTTACAACCACACTAGAGTTGATCTAAGAGATTTGAAATGTTCTCTTATTTACATCAGACCTGCTAAGTGTCTTAGAGATTAGAACTGCAGTTTCTAATTCAGCTTAGCTCTTGATGCACTGTATATATCAATAGCTTTATACCCATTAAACCGAATCATTTTATTTCCTTTATAGTCCTGAAGAAAATTAGCATGTGAAATTGACATATGAAAACTGAACAGAAATAAATTTTATGAAATAGACCCTATCTCAGCAATGTATTTTCATGGTACTTGTTTGAAAAGACATCCATAAAAATTAAAATACTATATAGGCTTTATTCATCTTTAGGACTACCAGTAGCTTTGACACTAAAAATCCCTACAAACTTTAAAATATTGTTTGCATTTATGAAGATTGAATGCTTTAAAGTCACAAAGTTTTGGTCCTCATGAGAACTCTTAATTGTTTTCTTTGTTTCTTTGTTGTGCTGTAGTGGCTATCTAGGGCTCTGAAGGCAGCATATTTTTTTTATAGGTAGGGCACTTGGGAAAAGTGTTTGCTCCCCTTCTAGATTAGCACCAGGTATCTGTAATTGTTCAGCCTTTCATGGACACCTTTTTGTGGCCTATTCATTCTTGTACCTAATATCTCTGTACTTTGAGTTTGAAATATTTAGAAATTTTGCTAGTCTTTTTGTTGTTTTCCCAGATAGTTTCCTTGACTTCTATTTAAGCTAACACTAAAGTTTGACCTTGAAGGTTTCTAATCCCTTACTTTTGTAAATACTGAGGATTCAGAATATTTGATTATCCATAGGACACTTATCATTGGTCCTTTGCCATTTGAACATTACTTTAAAAGTCAAACACATCATTACAAACGTGTTTGAATCAAACAAGCGAAAATCAGAGCGGGAGCTCCCCAATAGTGTCTTTATATCACCAGAGCAAACATTTTGAGGCACATACGGGGCATTGTGCCAAGCACCTTGAGGAGGGCTATTTCTTTAGATTTCACGACAGTCCTATTAGGTGAATAATATCATTATCCACATTTTACTGATGAGGAAACAAGGGATGAATAAGGCTAAGTTATTTACTCAAAGTAACACAGATGGTAGAATCCGGGCCCACGTTGGAAACTGAGCAGTCTGCTCCAGAATATATAGCATGCTAGATACGGCCAGTTTGCACTGCTCTCTTTTCCTCTGTATGTAAAAGATACATACATACAGAGGAAAAGAGAGCAGTGCAAACTCACTCTTCTCTTCTTAAGCCATTGAGGAAGACCCAGCTTAGAACTGGAAATACAAAGGGATCCAATAATAAAGAAAGCATTTTAGTTTAGTTTAGTTTAGTTTATTTGAGAGAGAGAGAAGAGAGCAGGACAGGGGCAGAGAGAGAGGGAGAGAGAAAATCCCAAGCAGGCTCTGCACTGCCAGTGCAGAGCCCAGCCTGGGGCTTGAACTCATGAACTGGGAGATCATGACCTGAGCTGAAGTCAGAAGCTTAACCAGCTGAGCCACCCAGGCCCCAAAGAAATCATTTTAAAAAGGAAAGAAGAGAACAAGGCAGCAGAACACTAATTTTTATCTTTGGTATCCTTCAAATATTTGGCACTAATTCTCATCAAAATATGGCACATAAAAGTTCATATTTTGTGTATACTCTTTTCTAAGTGTCATTTAAGATGTGACTAAAATGTAATTAATAAAATTATAGCCCCCAACTATTGTGCATCTTTTTTGCTGTTTCTTTTTCCTTAGCTTAGAGCCTTGATGTTGTGTCTTCGGTCCCCCAGAGCCTGGGGGTTCTGTGATGTCACCACAGTGGCTGCCTCAGCAGTCCCAGTCCCTTGTCATCCCTTTCCTCTACCAGAGCAGTGCTGACTCTCTTTGTAATACATGGTAGATTTCTCTGTAAGATTTATTTTGAAAAAGCATTTGGTAGCTTTAAAAAAAAAAAGTGTGATTACTGTTGGTGTTGAAAAACAGATTTAAGAATTGAATATACTTCCAAATCTATATGAAAATATTCCTCAGACTTTGATACTGTTTATGTTATTGAATTTAATGAGTTTTCATTGTAACTTTGACTGGTTTGGGATAATACCATGTGTTTTGCAAAATCTAGGGCCTAGGCCACTTTTAGCAATTTATGTTAATCATGAGGATTCACATCTGTCAGGTACCAGTCTCTTCCCCAAATTTACACAACTGTTGCTGATGGCCATGCATGAATTCTATTCTTAACTTCCACTCAGCACCAGTTCCTCCTGGCATATGCAAAGAGTGCTTTCCTCAAGACTCCAGGAGAGCAAGAAGGAGAGAAGATTGGCAGTGAATTTGGAAATTGACATTTTTATTTAAGATTTTTTTTTCCCCCTGTAGAATTCAAGTTTGGGCTTTGTTTCCAAGAAACAAATCATTTTTTTAATTAAAATTCTGCTTTCTACTTGACCAAGAGAATTACTAAACTTAGAATTATTTAGTGTAGTCTCCCTAAGTCCTTTGAAATGCAAAATGGTCTTAAAAACACTCATATTTTCAAATGGAATTCAGTGAGGGCAGAGTATTCTGTGAGTATTTTAATAAAGATGAAAATACTTTTAAAAAAGAAATGTATATTGTAAATTTAAGTTCCACAAACCCAGGCAACCACTTGGTCTGGGTTTCAGGGCTAAACATAGACCAAGACAGGTCAGAAATTTTCTCATCCTGACGTTTGTACCACACAGCACACAGCTGTGTGGGACTTTTTTTTTTTTTTTTTTTCCTCCGCCTTTCATTTTGTTACTTGTTTTTGCCTGCCCTGGGGACCTCTGGTTTTCCGCAGACTCTTAAGTCATCTATTTCAGATACGTCTCTAGTTTTTTAGTATCCCTGGCATAAGTCTTCATCTGAATGAATGTAATCTACTCCCAAGTTTCTTAAAAAAAAAAAAAAAAAAAAATCCAAAAATATTTATTAGGTATCTGTTGTGTTCCAGATACATATGAAAGTAAGACCATGGTCTTTGCCCCCAACTAACTGGTAGGGAAGAAGACATATAAACAAATACTTATGCATGCAGTGTAGTAAAGGCAGCACTAAAGGTGCACCCAAGGGGTTATGGGGACCCAGAAAAAGAGTTTTAAACTCACCTCACTGGGAAAGGAAAGGTTCCCTGAGAGAAGAGCTCCTGAGCTGAATCTTAGCACAAGCCTAGGCAAGAAGTGGGTATATCATACACAAGGTGGAGAGTGAGGGCTAGGTCTATTGGGAGGAACCTCATATATCCTATTAAGGAGCTCAGACTGGGTGGTAGATAAATAGTAACAGAGACTCATGAAGAAATGTTTGGAAATGACATGGTCAGATTGGCATTTTATGAAGGTAGTTTTGGCAGCCAAATGGTTAAAGACAAGACAAAAACAGACAAAAATAGATGCTGAAAGACAAGTTCAAGTAAAAGGTGATATTGAGCCAAAGCAGAGGAAGGAGATGAGGACATATATTTGAGAGATCATTTAGGAAGTGAAAGCAGTATGATGTGTGATTATCTGGATATTGAGGGGTGTGGGGTGGTGTGACAGAAGAGTCAGTTGACTCCCTAGGATGCCAATAACCTCAGTAACTATATAAATGGTGGTTTTTTAACTGGGAGATAAACAGCATGGGAGAGTGGACAGATTTAGGGATAAAGTGAGAATTCTATATACACTTTGATTCTGTAGAATATAAATTTTAGAAAGGGCTAGTTAATATAAAGAAAATGAACAACAGTTTCATGATAAGAGTTATGGAACTCAGTGGGACATTTTAATTTTTGTTGCTAAAGACAGACTTGTGGATTAGCCCAGCCATGAAGTTTGAAAAAATTTCTCAGATTCTCCCAGTGGTTCTCTCACTTTCCTTCTAAAAGCTTTGGCATTTGCTCAATTTTGTAGTTATTTTTTAATCCAAATTTCTATTCTGTTATGCTCCATAGTCTGTATACCTTTTCCTTGATACAGTAACTCTAGTACCTGCTGTTTGTGTCTTTCCCCTGCCAATAACTGTCATCCCCCCCTTTTTTTCCTGGAAATAACCAGGTACCAACCTACTATACCCAGCCACCTGGTCTCTTCTAACCATGAAGCTACAAAATGAGTCATAGCAAAACTCACTTTGAAGCCTCTTTTTAACTGGTGAAACCAGTATTGGTTAATTGTATTTTAGTGTACTTAGCTAGTATGAATTCAGTTATATTAAGGGTACTCATAATCATATCCAAGATACTGTATGTATGTATGTATGTGTGTGTGTGTGTGTGTGTGTGTGTATACATTTATATATACATATACACACATACACAGACAACATGCACACTCATACTCAATCAACGCTATTCTTTCAGGGGAAAACACCTTAGTGTCATCCTTGATTTCTCTCTTGTTTTCATTCCTCGCACTCAATAGCTGTAGGAATCCTGTTTCACCTACCTGCAAAACGTATCCTGAATACCTCCATGCCTCCCCATCTCCTGATCCAAACCACCATCATCTTGTAACCAGTTAAAATTAGTTTTGAAATGTTGCTATCAGTGATGTTTTCCCATGATGGCTATAAATTTAAAAGAATACATTAGAGATGAGAATGCAATTCTCAGAAATGATTTTTCTAATAAGACTATATCCCACAGAAGTAACAGAAACAAGGAAGTTCCATATTGGCCTACCCTTTCATGGAGAACTTTCTAAGAAATTCTAATACTGAATCTAAAGGAGCTATATGAAGAATAATAGGGAAAACTATTCCACTTTACTTTTTTCCATAATAACTTCTTGATAAAGAGGAAGAATGCAGGAAATAAATGGATTTATTTTGTCATAAATTATTCATATTAATTGCTACCTGGCGTAATTTTTTTTGGATAACTACCAATATTTCTCTTTGTGCTAAAGTTAGCATATTTCACAACTATCCTCAGTACAGTATCTATCATGTGGAAATTTCAGATGTATCTAGTACATGTCGGATCCTCTTCAACTCCTGCTCTTCCGTGTCAGTAGGAATATTTAGTTCTTACTGATTTCCCTAATACTTAACTTTTTCAATTGATGGTGAAAGATACCCTTCCATCTCTGCTCCCCCACATCCACCCTGGCATTGGTTTGCACATCTGGGCTGATCTGACAAGCTTTTTTTCCTTCCCTAAACCCATAATGTTAGGCCTCAAGTCATAACTGCTGCTCTAGCTTGAAAAATAGGACTTGTGGCTTTCAGGTTGAGGTTTCTATTTTCTGTTCTGATTCTAGATTATTCATTCTGCCCCCAAACTCTGGAACAGTACATGCAAATACATTTCTCTAACTAAACTGAATTTTCTAGATTTTTAGGAAATCACAGAATCGTTGAGAGGGTTTGAGAATAGAGAATTCTAATGTTTAAATATTTGTAGCATTTTTTTAACCCAAGCTAAAACATACTAGTTTATATATAGTAAAGTAATAGATGTACTAGTAATGTAACAGTAATATAAGCTATTCATTCCCCTGAGATAGTATAGAAATGGAGGAGGTTGATTCTACAAATGGAAAAGTATTATTCAGTATGAAAGGACCTACAACAAAGAAAGTCATTTTATTTAACCTGGCATTTCCCAAATTTATTTTAGGATACAACTCCTTTTTCTTGTAAGGAAATTTTTCAGCCTACTTTGGAAATACTGGTGAAAAGAAAGCAGATACTTCAGTTCTAGTCCTGGCTCACACATTAATCAGCATTTTCATTCATTCAACAAACATGTATGGAGCGACTACTTTGTGGTAGTCACTGTTTGAGATGTTGGTGATATATTCAGGGAAAAAAAACAGAAGGCTCTGTCCTTCCAAGGATTATTTTCTGGTCGGGGAGAAAGACAATAAACATAATCTGTAAGTAGTACATTCACCAAGTGTTTTAGGCAAATATGGAGCAGGATCAGGGGGTCAGGAGTACAAGGGTTACAATTTTAAATAGTCATAATCTTGAGTAATCACTGAGCGTCTCTGTTTTCCTAATCTCTAAAATGAAGAAATTCAACTAACTTATTTCAAAGCCCTGCCAGAACTATAGGTTTCCTTTAAGGACCAAGAACTGTCATATCCAAGTGTGTTACTGCTGGCTCATGAGCATCTTACCGAAAAGGTTGGATATGAAAATTCAAAAAGTCTAAGTTTAATCATTTTTTAATACCCACAAAAGAACAAAGCATTCATTTTAAATGAATACCAAAAAAAACCCAAACAAACAAACAACAACAACAACAACAAAAACCCTTGATGGTCCCATTTTTAATCTGGCATGTACCTCAGTCCAGTATCAAGTAGATAGTGTTTGACTTAAGGGTAAGAAAGCTCTGCAGTAAAGGTATGAATGGCTTTTAAGCAGATGTTAGCATGTCTGTATGAGTAATTTGCAGCAGTGTGCAGATTGTGCTACTGTTGTTGTAGTCTTTATGTAAATAGGAGGTCTGTGACTTGATGTTGAAATGACCTTCTAGATAGTATTCCATTGCTATATGCCTGAGCTTGTATCTCAGAATAATTAGAAGTTTTGACTTATACATCTTGGTATACAGTGTTTAAGTAAATTATAAATGTCTGAAAGTTTCCTGAAACTTTCTGTGTAGCTTTTTATCAGAGACAGACTGGAGTTTGGAAGGAGGGCTATGGACTGTGGTCCCAAGCCTTTGATTTTCAGCCCCTCATTTTTGGAATGAAAATTAGAATCTACTTTTCCAATTGCCCAGAAAATGATGGTATATTTTTATATTCTTCATCTTGAATAAGTAACTGTTTGTAATCATAGTCTTTGATACTTATTAAGTAGTATTTCATTCTTAAGGCATTTAGCTAAAAATTTCAAATAGACCCAATGTGTCCCTAAATATGATGGCATTCTCACTGACCTGTAGGAAAAGCTTAAAATATTATAATTAAAACTGAGAAGTTCCTATCACACAATGGGATGTTCTTCCAAGATGGTTTCTAAGTCAGATATCAGTATTTCTTTTCCTATGATGGTAGCCCAGTCCCAAGGTGAATGTGATTTGCCCAGAGACCTGCCCCTGCCCCCATCTGCACAGTGCTCACTTAGAAGCACACCCACAGAGTGGAATAGTGGTTAGGAGAGATTGTTGAGAATCTCTGTCATTCTCCATCATGCTCCCTTTCTTACAAAGAACTGATGACAAAGCTTGCTTGTCTCTGGTAATTAGCAGCCTGAGAATGTTATCTACATGTGTGATATATGTATGAATAAGGAGGAATGGTAGGGACTACAAACACTCTCCAGATAAGTCTTTGTTTTGTTTTTCTGAAACAAAGTTGAAAACTATACCAGTCTTTTCTAAGCGTTATTGATTGCCAGCGAAGGTTTTGGAACTTACTAGGGGAACAGAATTGTCAGAGACCATCACTACAGAGATTCATTTTCTTTATTCCAAAGCTATCCTTTCACATTTTGAGGGTTCTTAGTAAATTATTATCTCTTTGTAAGAACTTCTTTTTTTTTTTTTTTTTTTTTTTTACTGATACCTAAAGTAGGCATTCCAGGGGTTCCTGGGTCACTCAGTCAGTTGAGTGTCCAACTTTGGCTCAGGACGTGATCTCATGATTCCTGAGTTCAAGCCACACATCAGGCTGTCTGCTGTCAGTGTAGAGCCTACTTCAGATTTTCTGTCCCTCTTTTTCTCTCCACCTCTCCCCTGCTTGCAATCTTTCAAAAATAAACATTGAATAAAATAATAAAGTAGGCATTCCAAAAGTACTTATTTTGTTTGTTTTAATAACTCCCATTAGGACTTTTGCTAATCTGGGGTGCCTGGGTAGCTCAGTCATTTGGGCATCTGACTCTTGATTTTAGTTTAGGTCATGGTCCCAGGGTCATGGGTTCGAGCCCCGCATCATGCTCCGCGCTGTGAGCATGGACCCTGCTTGAGATTCTTTCTTTCTCTGCCCCTTCCCCACTCGCGCATGTGTGTGTGTATGTGTACACACGCACGCATGCTCTTTCTAAATAAATATTTTTTTAAAAAGACTTGTTTATTTGACTTGCTTGACTTCATGATGTTTAGAAGAAGTTGCAGAAATTAATTTGTAGTAGGTACTTAAATCTTCATTCTTTAAATATACTTTAAATATGGCTCAGGTGCACTTATTTGCCTTTCGTTGTCTTCTGATCAGAATTTTTAAAAAATGGTGTTTCAAATAAGTTAAAATGGCCCCCGCCATTTGATTAGGAACTTTTATTTTTTTAAGATACTATTTTTCCTTCTACTTCATTAATCAAAAGTCACTGAGAATTCTAATCCATAATTTCTCACCTTTAGCCATACTGACATTTTAGACTGGGTAATTCTTTGTTGTAGGGGCTATCCTGTCCACTGTAGGGTGTCAGACAATGTTGCTCCCCTCCAGGAGGTACCAGTAGCACCAAACCAGACCAGATGTTTCCAAAGGGCAAAATTTTACCTTGTTGGGAGCAACTGTTCTGATATATGCGTAATACACGCTTCCAAAATCTTCAGTGGATGTATAGCATGGGTTGTGTATGCTTTTCTTTTTAATCTGATTCTTTCCTATTCTGTTTATATTTTTTAAATGACTATAGGGTTTTTTTTTCTATTCAAGAAACTTTTAAAGAAAGAGAATATGAAAGCCTTCTGTGCCCACCATCAAGCCAGACCCTAATATTTTGAGGGGTGTACACAGTAATTGATCCATATGAGATATTTTTTTTTTTGTTATTGAACCTTCCAGATTTACACAAGACACTGTGTGTGTTAAAAAAAAAATTTAATATATAGATCATTTTTTACCTTAAAAAGTGTTAAGTGTTACTTAAGAAGAATCATGGTTTAGAGGATGAGAAAGGAAAACCCTACGTTTAAGTAATAAAAAGGTTTGTTAAGGGCTTTCCTAAAATGCTGTGTTTCATAGGTGTCTGCGCTTAAGGACTCCCTTAATTAAGGTAAAACGTTTTTAGCAGAAGAATACTGAACATTTGTAGAATTTGAGTAAAGAGTCTAGTCACTCTTGAAAAATAGAAAAAACTGTGCAATTTAGAATCTCCCCAAAGGGACAAACTTCCATACTTTGCTGGGTGAAATACTCCTGCATTTCTAGACCTGAGCTGCACAGGAACAAAGACCTTAGACCTAAAGTGAAACCACAGCCTGGCCTTGAGATGAGCCTGCAGCCACTGTGACTGTCCCCAGCCAGGTTCTGCACATCTCTGTGAGGGTTAACAGGGAAGGGGAATGGAAGTTAAGTAATTAACAGCTGGAGAAGGCATTCCATTCAAGTGTTCACACCTTCTTTACCTGTCCTCCTCTCCTAGGCCTTTAAGGAGGCTTTAGCTACAGCGCACATTCCTTCTCTATCCCAGCAGAGAACAGCCCTGCAGTTCCTCAAAAAATGAAAGCAGACAGACATCAGTGAATGCTGTTACACTAGCCTGAGGACAGACTTTTTGTTCCCTTGTGTCTCACACAGCTTTCCATTGGCTCCTGCTCTCCCACACCTCTATAGGATTAAGAAGTAAAACATTAGATTTAAGACTTGCTCACCAGGTTCCAACATTTTAGAACTAGGGGAAATTTTGAGAAATAAAAGTAACTTTAGGGGCCCAAAAAGGTATAATTTATAGAGTAGATAATAAATGTAGAAGCTTATTACCCTAGCAACTGGAACTAATTTATAATAAGGAGTCAAAGATAGTTGAAATTCATGGATGATGGAGGCTCTATGGAGTACTATTATGTAGTACTCAACATCTTTGGTAAAATTTGGCCTCTCAGACTTTACATAGTATTCTGAAGCCCCATCTGTCAAGATGTTTTTCTTTGACTTTTTTTTTTTTAATGTTTATTTATTTTTGAAAGAGAGAGAGAGAGAGACCAAGTGTGAGCTGGGGAGGGCAGAGTGAGGGAGACACAGAATCCGAAACAGGCTCTAGGCTCCGAGCTGTCAGCACCTGGGGCTCGAACCCGAGAACCATGAGATCATGACCTGAACCAAAGTCAGATGTTCAACCGACTGAGCCACCCAGGCACCCCTTCTTTGACTTATTTATTGCCGTTCATTCATTCCTTCAACAAACATTTATTGCATATCTACTATGCACTAGACACTACAAATTATCTCCCTTTTTACCTTTCTTTACTTTTTTTTTTTTTTTTTTTTGGTAGCATGGGGGTTGGAATTGTTACCTCCAGGTTCTTTTCTGTCGGTCAAAAGTTATCAGTCTTTTAGAGCGAGGAAGTCAGAGTTGCCTGCAGTGTCAGTGTCCTCCAGAGCCAAGCAGAAGTTATACATGTTTATCTTTCTAGCACATTCATGAATATTCTCTCCTCTATCTATCTCCCTGGCAGCCAGTTAGTTCTGAGTCTTAATCTACTATAATGGAAACTTGGGGGAAAAGAATGAGAATTGAAAAGTATTTCCTCCTCCCCCCACCCCCAACTTTTCTACTAAATTGCTACAACCCTGTGTATTTGGGGGCTGGAGAACAAGAAGTCATATTTTACTAATTCTTACCAACGAATCCTTTTTATAATTATCACTTAACACCATGGTAGCCCCTGCAAAACCAAGGTAAGAAAGGTCTTAGGAGCTGGAAAGGGTGGAGCATTTGAAAGACAGAAGTTTTCAGTTCATTTGTTCACAGATGATTATTGAGGTCCTACCATGTACCAGGATGATGTGCCTAATACAGGGGTGCACTGATCTAGAGCAACCCCATCCCTTCACTTAATTGGGCTTCTCATCTAATAGAGAAATTAGACCTTGAGTAAGAGCATAAAAACATTTGCCTTTTCCACAGTGTTGTGTGGGGCTCAGCTTTGGAGTGCCCTACAGAAGCATCTCTCCAGGCTGCCAACCCTATTCAGTAAACATGAGGATGAGTAAGAGAATCTTAGGGCAAGGAGAAACGTCCATCTGCATTTTGGTGTGAATGTAATTATGGCATTCACCTTACACTGCTAGTTATTCTTCAAAAATATTACTCAAAGAAGCAAGAATTAAAGTTAAAAGTGCATATAATAAGAGGGTAAAGAGTGAAATATAGATTCTGTCTCAGAGACTATTTAAATATCTAGAAGATATTCAGCAGGGAGGCATGCCAGCCAGACAGAACCTGTAGCACAAAAGAGGAAGAGCTTTTTAGCAAATTCGCTAATAACTGTTTCTTGTGAACTGTAATCATTTGCTAGTTTGAAATGAAGATGGTTCCTCTTAAACTATTGAGCAGAAGTGATTACTGATACTTAAGGGTAGAAAAATGGAAATAAGAGTGTGGTGAGTTATAGGCATACTTGCTAGATTCCTTCAATGATTTGGTGATTTAAATGCTATGAATTTAAATGCTCAACAGGGCTTGCCTATAAAATGGATGTCACTTGAAAACAGTTAAGTCAGTCATCAGATCATGGTATGTCAAATTTGTAATTTGAGGTGTTTCTCTTTTTCCCTCACTTTAGCTTGTCAAAATCCCTAAAAATGACCCCCCCAATGAAGTGCATACCTTTAACTTCTATTTGTCAAATGTGGGTAAGGACAACCCTCAGGGCAGTTTTGACTGCATCCAGCAAACATTTTCCAGGTAAGTACATGTCAAGGTATGCTGAAGGGAGAATACTTTTTCTTTGAGAGGTTTTTTTTTTTTTTTTTAATTAAACAATAAAATCTATAATAGCCATTCCATAAATGTTTATTGAATTGAATTATAGAGCTCATTTATTAAGAAATATTGAGTACCTATGTGCTACAAATTACATTTGTCACTGTGGATACAGTCATAAAAATTTTAAGATTCTTGCTCTCAGAGATTTTTTAAGGTATAGATTTTTTATCTATAAAACATTTTTTAATTCAAAACAAGTTTAAGCATTTTTTTAAAGTTTGTATTCACTGTATTTAAATAAGAGTGGCTTATAGTAATATTCAAGGGTAAAGGAGGGGAAAAATAAATATATATCCCTTCCTTTCTTGCCTGCACAAGCCTTGTTTTAAGATAGATTTTCAAACTTTTTTATGCTGCAACATAATGGAAACTAGAAATTAACCCCAGGATAGCAGTCACTTCTAATTAAAAAGGGGGGGGGGCAGGGAGGAAGACAAGAATATATACCCATATATATCCCAGGGTACCATGGAACCCTTATCTACTCAGGTCTTCTGTAAACAATAAGCTACTTGTTTGACTCTTCTTTGCTATGGTTGTTTCTGATTTAAGAATGTGCCCCTTGAGGAGGGGGAGTGTGTTCTGCCCATGGATAAAGACAAGGCCTTAGAACCTGCAACATCCCGAGAACATTGAAATTGGCCCAAAGTGCCCCCAGGACATCATCCATGCCTATCTCTCCTCTGTACAGTACTTGAAACTGTGTAAGCGCTTGCTGTGCGTGGGAGAGAGGAAAAGAAAGCTGTGTTCCAGGGGAGCATAGGAGTCAGAGATACAAAATAAGACACTTCACTGAAAGAGTTCTAAATTTCTCTTCCCATTTAGGGTACTAAATAACTTTCTATTCTATCTTAATATGCTATTTTCCCTGAGTATATGTTAATTTTGCTATATAAAAGTTGCCCACCTCAAACATATATTCTTTGGTATAAATTGTATATGTTACAAATTATCTAGATCTTTCTTTACTGTCCACTGTGATAGCTACTGGTTGTATGTAGCTATTTACATTTCAATTTATAAAAATGAAATAAAATCGACATTTTAGTTCTTTGCTTACATTTACCACATAACTCAATAGCCACATGGCTCGTGGCTATCATAGTAGACAGCACAGATACAGAACATTGTCAACATTGCAGAAAGTGCTATAGGACAGCATTGTAAAAGATGACAGAAGCATCAAGTATGAGGGCCCTGAGTGATTGTATAGTTCAGTCCCTTCATTCCACAGATGACGATTTTACAGTTAGACAGGTGGTTAGTTGATGACAAGGCTGAATGAGAACTGGGTTCTCCTGGTCCAGTGTCCTTTACATACCATAAGGCGCACTGATTTCTAATGGTGGTGCTATCACCTATTATGCTTGTCTTTAGAGAATTTTATTATAGTAAGAACACTTTGACCTCAAATTCAGCTAAATGTCCCATTAGGAATTCTGAGCAACAATCCCCTCTTCAAAACCAGTGATAGCGTCATAGGTAATATGGTTTCTCCCTCAGATCATAAATACCCTGTGTATTTATTTCTACCTTGCTTGTTTGGAGAATTGAGTTAAAGTCACTTACAAAATGCTACATGATGCAGCAAGAGAAATGAAACAGTTATTGTGAGAAAATTGGGTCAAATACATTAGTATGATCCAAATGTGTTTTATAAAGTATGATCCAACTATGAAAGTGTTTAAGGTGCTTTATAAAATGGTCTTCTATGGGTATAAATTGAAATTTGCCACTATGAAAACAAAAGCACTGAAGCTTTCAGTTCTCACCCTGGCAAGCAAACTTTTTTATAATTTTGTTCCACCTTTTCTGTTGAATTGAATTTTTATTTTTCCCATGAATCTTGTCTCTCTTGTAGTTGTGCAGCCTCCTCTAGGGCAGAGGCTTCCTTATACCCCTTTTCTAGTCTTACTATGCTGGCTGAGCTCAAACTAAATGCTATAAGTAGATGTTCACAAAATAGATACTAACTAATCTCCTTTCTTTGTTTTTACATCTCCTTGAACCTCACTTTAATCATATCTAAAATGAGGAAATCCCAAAGTCAAAATTACCTTTAAAAAATTCCTTAAATCTCTCCATTCACAGGCCTCTTGAACAGTAATACACACTCTATTACAGGAAACAGTGAGCTAGGCTAGAGAAAGACTCTAGGAATGTTTACATGCGTATGTCAAAGTATTTAAACTTTTAAGGTAGCTCAGTTGAAAAGGGATGAGTGGACAGTTCTACAAGAGAGTACCCGTTCTTGCCTGCAGGGTTTAGCTCTACTGTGTTTTCATGTAATGATCTGGTTCTTACTTGGTATAAGCTGTAACTTCATCATGATTGGCAGTAGGTTCAGCTTATTCTCACTGTGTAAATTACTTAAATTATTTGGTGGGAGATGTTGAAATCCAAACTTCCTGTCACCAGATCTTCATACTGTAGTTTTTCTTCTCACTTATTCTTCTTCCCACTTTCTCTGAGAGTTAAACCTTCCTCCCTCCTTCCCTTCCCTTCACTGGTCTTTCAGCATTCAGACATGTGCTAGTCTGTCTCATAAAAAAGAAAATAAGAGCAAAAACAACCACCCTCCCACTCACTGTGTACCTGAAATCTGACTTCATTCCACACCATTCAGTGGAAACATGCACCCCCCAACAGGGCCTTGACCACTGGAGAAGAATCTATTGGATGCTTATTGGTTCCTATTGTTCTAGACTCATTGCCAG
Organism: Herpailurus yagouaroundi; assembly: GCF_014898765.1. Classification (NCBI taxonomy): domain Eukaryota; kingdom Metazoa; phylum Chordata; class Mammalia; order Carnivora; family Felidae; genus Herpailurus; species Herpailurus yagouaroundi. The sequence continues at coordinate 81,984,469 of NW_024412377.1, forward strand.
CATGTTACACTGTAGACCACTCTGGTTCTTGAAACATGCTATTCCAATGGCTTCCATGACACACTGTTCTTAGAGTTTCCCTCTACCTCTTCAGTTATACTTTTTCAGCCTCCTGTGGTCATCTTTTCATCTTCCTCTTGATTATTTTAAATGTTAGTGTTCTTCACAGTTGGTTCCCTACTGAGACCTCGCCTTATTTCTTCAAAGTCATCATGTCCAACACTGAACTCATTTTCTCTCTTGTAGCTCTACCCCAGTGCCTCAATAAATAGCAGCTCCACACACCTAGTAGCCTAGGTATGATCTTTAACTTCTGTCTCTACCTGTGGCTAATCACTTATCAAATCCTGTCAATTCTGCTTCTCCTCACTGTCTGGACTCTCTTTACTGTTCTGCATTCACACTGCCCTACACTGGTTCAAGTTCTCACTTCTTGCCAGTAATCCTTCAGTACACTTCTAACTGGTCTCCTGCATTCACTTTTGTGCCCCCTACCTCCCAATCTGTTCTTCATCCAGATTGATCTTTTTACAGTACAAGTGAGATATTTTCTCTCCCCTGTTTTCAGCCTCTGGTTTTCTTGGAATAAAATCCAAAATCTATGCCATGACCTCCAAAGCCCTATATGACGTACTTCTCATGCCCTCTTCAGACTCATCTCTAATTGTCCTTTCCAACTCCCTTTGGCCAAACTGAAAACTTCCTCCACACTTCCCCCTGGGCCTGCACAGGTTGGTTATACTCCCAGAAAACTTCTGTCCTCCCTGCCCCTCCCCCTCCTTTCTAAAGGCATCACTTCCTTTTGAAAGCCTCCACCTTGCCCACAATCCTGATGAAGTACCTTCCTGGGGTTCCCTGTCTCTCCCCCCACCCCGCCCCCGTCCCAGCATCTATCACACTGTGTCATAATTTCTAGTGTGCTCATCCTTGTCACACATTAGAGAGCTCCTTGAAGGAGGGACCACATCTGTCTTAGTCCCTGTCTCTTTCTGTCCCTCACACATTGCCTGGCATGCAGTCCCTGCCTAAAAAATATTTATGAGATGAAGGAACTGTTTTGTTTTGTTTTTTTAAATAGCATTTGTACAGTTACTCGCAATTTATAAAAATTTTATTAATCCTATTTCTTGACATCATAACAAATCTGCTTCCAAGTAAGTTTGGAAATAGACTATCAGAGCTATAGTGACATTTTTATTACTTCTATATTCCAGTCTGTTTTAAGGCCATAGCAATTTCTTTTTAAAATACCAGTATAACTGTTACCATGATCCCCTAATTTTGCCATCATACTTTGAAACAGAGCCATCTTCTAGGCCAGTGTTAATATGCATGATTTTTTAAATAAAAGTTTTCAAAAAAATATTTGCAAAAGCCTCTTGTCCAGAATGTTCTTCAATATTTGCCATACAAATAAGTCATCTTCTATAGAGATTTAACAAAATGGTAAATATGAAGAATACAAATGTTTAGGATCTTTGGGCTAATAAGAAATCCCAGTGTTGAACAATATTTTGGTCTTAAAATTAATTATCTTACTGAAAATAAAAAGCATTACAGTAGGTCTGTGTCTTCTAGTTAGTTCTAAAGCATGCATATTATGGTTTCTATAGGGGTAAACTAAACATTTTTCGTATCAGTGGTAGATAATTTTTTTTAAAAATGACAGAACTACAGTGCTCATTGAGACTCTGGTCTTCAACATAAATACTAATGTTTTTTCAGAATTTTACAGATTTGGTCTCTGAGAGTTCATTTTACCTGTTCTATTCAGATTATGAAAAAAAAAGTGATATGAAATGAAGGAGAGAAATTTAAATATTTTAAATTTCAACATCTTAAGTTATTAATATTAGTTATTTCCAGATTGCACAGCTATTATTTGGGCTGCTGATTTTAGGGTTATACAGCTCTCACTTGCTTTTAGTGTGCAAAATGAGGGATGTCTCTAACAAAGCCACTGTCTTACTTGACAGCTCTGGAGCCTCCCAGCTCAATTGCCTGGGATTCATACAAGATAAAATTACAGTGTGTGCAACGAATGACTCGTATCAGATGACACGAGAAAGAATGACCCAGGCAGAGGAGGAATCCCGCAACCGAAGCACAAAAGTTATCAAACCCGGCGGACCATATGTAGGTTTGTATAGATATCGTTCTCCTTCTCATTGAATTATTGGAATAATTCAAGACCACTGTAGGTAAATACTGGTAATATTAATTTAATTTTAACATAGAATTCGTTTCTAGAACATTTTAAATAACATGGTCAAAAATCATCTCTTCTCTTTACACTGATAGTAAGTTCAACAGGTAGAAAATCCTGAATCCTTTGTTAGCTGTTTGTTATTATTTCACAATACTGGGATTTGGCCATGTTACTTTTGAGGTTATAATAGTGGTACCATTGTGTTGTCTTTGACACTGGGTGATGTCATTTCAGTGATGGACAGTATAGGTCTTGTTTTGCATTGTAGGGTTATTTTTACAGTAAAATCCATTGGTAGAATTTCAGAGGATCTTTTGCACAAGGAATTTTTATTGCAAAATATAAAATGTGCTCATAGCAAAGCATTAGGGTGATGCCTTTTGGTACCTCAGTTGTGATGCCGTTTATGGATTCTCATCCTCATGTATCCATTAATTAAGAGTCTGCCCCAGCCCCATCATCTTTATCATCAGCTCACACAAATATCCATCAGAATGAAGGGAAGTAGGACCAGACCAGCAAGATGAATCTCTCCTTTATGAGCAGTGACCCTAACAATTTTAAAGAGTTGATTGACAGTGACTATTAACAGTAATAGGGAGAATTATCAGGAGTGAAGAAGAGCTCTTTGAGGCTTTGGTCAGTTTAATGACATAAGTCACCATACATAAATGATGAAAGAATATTAATTTGGAAATGTAAGTGCACACAAAAAGAGTCTCTTGAATAACCAAATTCTTTAATTAACATCTTTCCATGGTTTGGTTTAATTTTACTTCTGCATTTTCCCATTGCTGACCCAGCTACAGTACATTCAGCTTTGAGAAGCTCCACTGGTGTCTTTAATAAGTATTTCTTTGGAACACAGCCAGTGCTCTTGGGACTTGGTGCTTAGCTTAGATACATTTAGTTTGGTTTAACAACAATTCATGGACTCCCCAGGTATCTGTACCCATGGGGCCCATTCCCAACCCACTAAGTTACCAGCAGTGAGATTTTTCACCTTCCCTTTCCTGCTGAGTGAGGTAACAACTTCCAACTTCCTTTCTTTCTCTTTATGCTCACAAGTAACTTAATTAACTTTCTCTGTAGTAGGCTAAATCTTAAATTGTTTTAAAAACACACACAATCTGGCACACTTCAGTACAAACTGTGAAATATTTTTCTACTCTGTCCAATACCACCATTTATAAACAGTGAGACAAATTGGTGTGTTTGACAAAGGAAAAGAAGACTGAAGCCATCAAAATGATTTTTTTTTCCCTCTCAATGGAACTAGCTGAAAAACTTTACCTTGATTTGTTCCAAAGTCTGCAAATAAGCAGTGATTGTACCTTTCCATAGAATTATCCTTGGGTGTCCCCTCTGTGTGTTTGTTTGTTTTGATAGGGTCAGATACAGTTTATCTGCACAGCATGTTACACAGCAGAATTTTCAACACATAAAATCACATAAACCATACCCTTCAAGGAATTTTAGAACTTGCAGGGTTTCTTATAGGCATTACAGATAACTTACATACATTTTTTAGGAGTGACTACATAAAATTTGAGGTTATCTAAGCTTAAATTTGAACCAGATTACATCCATGCCATTCTCAGACAAGCTGGCCTCCCTCTGCACACACATATGTTTGCCCCACAGAGCCCTGTAGTGATATCTGCCAGCCTACGTGCTCCACTCTGCTTGTCCTCGGTGCCCCAGTGGCCCGCCAGCACAGTACAGTGTTCTTCTCTGGTCTTAAATCTTGTCATTAACCTCCTCAGCTTTTTACTCTCTGGGTCAAATAACCCCAGCTCCTTTTAACTTTTCTTAAGATGGCCTGTATCCCAACTCTTTAATTATTTTTATTGCTCTCCTCTGCACTGCCTCCATTTCCTCACCTCAGAATTCAAAACTTTTTAATTTTTTACTCTTCTTTGTTAATGGTATATTTTGACCTTTTTCTTTTAATCTTATTCATTGCTAGTCCTTTACCATGTTTCTTTCTTTTAGGCAGCTCAGTTTGTGTCTTCCTGCCTTTTTCAGTACCTCCAAACTGACTCATTCATTACTTTGGAATGCTCATCATTCACCCTTCAATACTAACAGTACCCAGTACTTACGGAGTACTTGCTATGCAGAGACACTGGTTAGCACTTTACATGTAGTTACTCATCTAGATCTCAAAATCACCCCATAAGGGAAGTTATCATTGCCTCTCCATTTTACGTATCACATAGTTAGAATCAACAAATATCAAATACGGGTTTGGCCTCTTAACATGTTGTGTTATTTCCTTTAGTTCATAATTGAATATATCATATAAAATGATACCAGAAGCTCACCTCTGCCACCTTAGAAGTACCTGCAGAACAAGGCTTCTTTCAACAGCGTCAGCCTGGGTGGAGGACAAATAGGAATAATGCTAGTCTCATTGAGGGGCTGTGGTGGCACAGTGCCAGGACAGGCCTCTGGCAGCTGAATTGGGCCACAAGCTCAGTGTGAGAGGGTGAAGACTGCCCCTAGGGGTCACCTGGCCTAGTCACCCAAAAATATAAGCTTTTGCGACCCTCTTGTAGACTGAGCAAAACCAAAATCTATTTTGCCTGGAGAGGAGCAGGAGAGGCTTTAACCTAGAAAACATCATTAGTATTTCTTCAGAATATTTCCACTTCTAGTCATGACATTTATATATATCAGTGGTGAGCATTGTTGTGTTGTCATAATCCTTTCCCTTTGTTTAAAAAAAACAAAATCACTAATCACTGCTTCCATTTTACTAATAAGTCTGCTCACTGACTTGTACCTAAGTTCTGAAATGTTATTGAATTGTAAATTGGTAATACATGCTAATACTTATTTAGGTTTATAAAATAACCCAACCAATCTAATTTCTAGGATTCTTTTTCCAATTTTCCCAACTTCTGCCTCATCCTGCTTATTTTTGATGATGTAGTACATGTTTGAATGACCTTCGACAAATCATTTAACATCTGTGGACCTTAATTTCTCAGTTATTAGATAAGGGGTATTTGAACTGGATAACATCGAAAGTCCTTTGTAATTATAACATTTTTTACCATTACGAATATATATTTGAATAATAAACCTTTGGAAGAAGTGATCATAAATGCCAAATGTGGAGATGGTTTCCATTGCATTGGCTTATGTATTTAACCATGACAGTCACCCCGTCATCAAGGTCCTGCCAGTGTTTTTAAAGCATTGGGTCCGTGTTGCCAGGGCTTCTGATCAGGTTCCACAGAACAGAAAAACAACTACAGAAGATGGCAGTCCCTGCTCTCTTTCTGATGTACTGTTTTAACACCTTCCTTTCAGATTGTTTACTCACAGCCGTTAGACAAAGGGATAAATACTTTCACCATCTCATATTGAATGGAGAAGTTAGAAGTAGGCTCCTTGTTATGAAACAGCAGTTCAGATATAGTCCCAGATTACCCAACTCTATCAGACCCACTGCTGCTGTTTATATAAGGAGCCTAGGGAATTGATTAGCAGTTGGGTCTGGGAAGAGAATTAAGTTCTCCCATGGGCTTTATTAAAAGAGCTTTTCTGAAGCAAATGTAAAGAAATAAAGCCTTTCTTCTGCCCACTTTGAACTGACATTTTCTTGCTTTTCTTTTTAGCATCTCAATTCTGTAACTACTTAGAGTACTGATGTTTTCTTCATCTGTAGCCTGTCCTACCTTGAACTAGAGGACTCCTTCCTGGTTAAATAGGCACAGATTGATGGGGCGGCAGTCTTTGTGTGAAACTCAGTAGCCTAGTGTGGCTCTGTTGTTCTTTTAGCATTTAAAAGAAATGGGTTACCCCACAAGTGGCTGTTCAAAGGGAAAACAGGGCATCTGGCTGGCTCAGTCAGTAGACCATGGAACACTTGATCTCAGGGTCCTGGGTTCAAGTCCCATTTTGGGCATAAAGCTTACATTAAAAAAAATAACAAGTAAAAAATAAATAAAGGAAAAATGAGATAAAGGTGAAGTGAGTGTACTAGGGGTAGGAGATTCATGTACCAGTGACAGCCTAGCATTATGCCCCAGGTGAGACTCCACTGCTGTCATATCCCAGACCAGATTCTAATTTTTGGTCAAACATCATACCCATGCTCCTCTTAGCCTCCCTTATTTGTCTGCCCTATGCTTACTTCAGGGAGGGGCAGGGGCAAACTCAGGAAACCTTGGGGCTTTCTGGAGACTGAGGATCGGAGGTGGGTCAGACATACAGAGGAGGTAGGGCAGCCTGGAAAACACTGGTAGTACTGTCACTTTTTGTTTTTATTTGCCTTCCTTGCTGGCTTGAATTCATTCTAAATGACCCATCATGGTGTGTGTGAGCCCAGCTAAAAAACATTCTCTGTCCACTCACCTCCCCAGAGAAGAGTGGTGGGCAGGGCTCCATAGTCAGCTTTGTTTGGTGAAGTATAAGCTAAACAGGTTACAAAGGGTAGGGTAGGAGTGTGGGATTTATAGCACTTCCTAAACTTTTGTGACCCTGGATTTTTTTCCCCACAAATTCCTATTCAAATTTCAAGGAACAGTAGTGTTTGTTAATACAATTATAACTAAGAAGTGGTAGATTGGAAGGTTTATGTTTGCTGTTTTAGAAATTTTAGTGTGTCTTCATATGCTAGCATCCTGGCAGTGTGGGAAAATACAGACCGCATTGATTCCGGCTTCTCTGCTGTCTACTTGCTCTCTTGCTGTCATTCACATTGACATTTTGCTAGTCATCAAATACTGAATCAAGGTCTGCTAGTGGACAAAGCAGCCACAGCCCTGCCCATATGGAGTTTACAGCCTAAGATGAAACAATGGCAGACATTGGGCATTTGTTCATAATGCCTTTCCCACAAAGAAGTACATGTAGGAAAACTTAGGTACTAATTAATAACAGAACCTTCCACATGTTAAGTGAGCACTTTACCGTTTGAGCTTATCCCATTGAAAGTCTCAGTTTTCTCATCTGTGAGTGGGACCATGCCTGTTTCATCAGGTTACTGTATTGTGAGATCTAATGAGTGTAAAGGTCTTAATATAGTGCTCCCCCACCACATAATTGGTTCATGATAAATATTAGCTCCCTGCCCATCTGACATTGATCTATCTCTAAGAAAAATACAGAAACCAAATCTAAATCTATCTCCAAAACTCTAATTGCACCTTAATAGCTTTTCTTATCACTGAGTAGTGCTCCTTTAATGTTGAGTTCTCTTGTTGTGCAATATTTTGATCTGATATTTACAATTTGTTATGTCCAGGCAGTAGGGAAATACAAAAGCCAGTGAGATAATTCACCCTTTCTCCTCTATTCTACGTAGGATTGTGTCAAACTAACAGCCCCTCTGGCCAGGCCTCAGGACCCCTGCATGGACAGAGTTACTATCAGTACTGCTCTTGCTCCATTAAGCTGTTTTCACCCCAGACTGCAGCACTTAAGAGACTGCTTTTGCTTATCTGCTGTTTCTAGTTGCTAGTCTTGTTCCTAATGCAGTTGTCCTACATTATATGTTATTAATATCCGCCCCCCAACCACATGGCATAGAGTTGGAGGTTCAGAGTGTATGAAAGGTGCTATAAGAGTCCACCTCAAAAATGATAAAATGAGGGTCTTACACAGCAGTTTAATTCTAATTTTTTCTTCAACAAGGAATTGTTACCAGGTTTTGTTTTTCTAGAAGGAAACATTTGCCACTTCTCAGTGTTAAGTTTAAGCAGAAAGTGGGTTAATTACCAAATGGCACTCGCCTGGCAGGAATGATGGGAAGGCCTCATTTTTCCCATTTTCCATTCCTCTAATTCACCTGTGTAGCTTCAGCCCTGCAGAGGAGGTATCTGCTTGTCTGGCCCTCTGAGATTTTTTGTTGGTTTTGGTTTTGTCTTTTGACCCCTAAAATTTGTTATGGCCTATTGAAAAGGAGTATGTCTTGTGGTTGCCCTTGTGAATGTTGACCCCAAATTATGTCTGACTCCCCTCTTTGTGGTCCCTGAATCTGTGAGATTAAGATAATTTTTCAGCTCAGCCAAAACTGTGTTCTTAGTGAGATACAACAGGTATTGCTCACATTTCACATTTGTTATATTCATTTCTGCCAAAGAAATGACATATAATATGTACATATAAGGTCAGTAAATAGCATGGGTAAGCATGGAAATTACTTTATTTGCACTTAACATGAACTACCTACAACCTTAAAATTCCCAACCACTTGCTACAGTTTGTGTCACTAATTAATATCCATATGTAGCTAAATGGACAGAATGATTCTATATACATATTTATTCCAATAAATGCTTCTATCAAGACAATTTCAAATCCATAATCTTAGGCCATTTATTCAAAAAGCTTTCTGTTTGCATATCTCTTTAATGTAAAAACTGAAACAAAGTGGCCTATAATTCCCTCCAGAAATGAAGAAGTACCTGAATCAGAGTTGAGGAAACTGAGTGCTCATTATAATCTTACCCACAGATGTGTAACAATGTCATTTCCACTGGACTTTAGGGAAAAGAGTGCAAATTCGGAAAGCGCCTCAAGCTGTTTCAGATGCAGTGCCTGAGAGGAAACGGTCAACCCCCATGAATCCTGCAAATACGATTCGAAAGACTCACGGAGGCAGCAGTGTTTCTCAGCGTCCATATAGGGACAGGGTGATTCACTTACTGGCACTGAAGGCTTACAAGAAACCGGAGCTCCTGGCTCGACTGCAGAAAGATGGTGTCAATCAGAAAGACAAGAACTCCCTTGGAGCAATTCTGCAACAGGTGAGACATGCGGAGAGAGTTCCTTCTGTGCGCCTTCTTGTTGAGAAGTTCGTTTCAGAAGGCTTGTTGTTAGTATTATTTAAGGTAGAGAAATTTCAGGATCATTTTGATCAATGTATATGAATTATAACTCTTGAATATTAAGCCATCTTGTTTTAAACACCTAATGAAAAGCTCATTGAAATGTGGTCATTTATAGTAGGTCTTATAAGCTAGAAGCTTAAAAAAAGCTTTAAAAATGAAGTTTCAAGTCATTATCTTCATTTGGGTTAAACAAATTTTGCTCTGAAATTCCATTATAAAAGAAGTTTTCTTAAGCTTATTTATTTTTGAGAGAGAGAGAGAGAGAGAGGGAATGCACATGCAGGGGAGAGGGAGAGAAAGAAAATCTCAAGTAGACTCAGCACTGGCAGCGCAGAGCCCAGTGCGGGGCTTGAACTCATGAAGTGTGAGATCATGACCTGAGCCAAAATCAAGAGTCAGATGCCTAACCGACAGAGCCACCTGGGCACGCCAAAAAGGTAAGAAGTTTTTGTTGGCTGATTTTGGTCTTGGGTCACTAAAGTACTGCTGTAATTTTTATTGTTATATAGGTGAAGTTGTACAGTTTATTCTTATCAGTCTTTGGTTTGTATAAGCTAGAATATGTTTACCTACTAAATAGTTTCAAATGTGTCTTGCCCTGCATGCTTTTTACTCTACCTTTTTTTGCCACTGAGTGTGCTGAGATCATTCAGTTGTCTTTATTAAGGGATATGAATATGTAAAGTATTACCTTTGATCAATTACCTTATAATCACAAGCTTAAGTATTACAGTAGGTCGTAGATTTTGTTGATGTCACTAGTTTGTCAAACTATAACTTGCTATATTTTTCATATTGATTTGGGGTCATAAATATTGATTACTGTTCAAATCAAAGAATTTTTTTCTAAAGCAGTAACATTTCCACAGTTCTTAAATTTCACCATTAAAAAAATAAACCTATAGGTTTTCATTTATTATTCAAAGAATGACACTTTTAAGTCCATTTTTTCATCTATTCTCTTACATTTCAAGTCATGATACTAAATATTATGAAAGAATAAAGCCAAAATCTCCAATTCTAGGTTAATCAACTCCCAGTGTATCTTGGACATTCTCAAGGATCTTATTAAATTGTTTGAACACTTTTTGGAAACACTTAATTTAAATCCATATGTCACATAGCAGTTTTAAGAGCTCAAAAGACAGGGTGAAAGAATGAATGAGTGTCAGAGTGTGTGTGTTTTAATTTTTTTTTGGTGGGGGGGAAGGAGGGAGGTTCAGGCTACATATCACAAAATATCTGGTGACTGAATCTCCAGGGAGGTTGTAAATTACCTCCTAAGTTTATACGATAAAATGTAAAATGATGGCCGAGGCAATTCATTCACACAGAGGGTATTATTGATGTCAGTAGTTATGTGATTCTTTATATGTATATAGACATAAGTACATTAAAATGTAGGTGTGCTTAATTCAGCAGCAAATGGGACATGAGTGTCTTTATGTTAATCATTTGGCAGAATCTAGAGCATAATCTTAATTGCACATTGTAATCTTCTGGGGAGCTTTTAAAAAATGCCAGTGTCTGCACTCTAACCCAGACCAACTAAATGGAGCAACTGAATGGATACTGACCATTAACTGAGAGGGGGAGGGATGGCAAAGGAACAGGTGTATGGACGGGCACTAGGATTTCTGTTCAGGAGATGTCTGTTAGCCATAACCCAATAGTGATAGATGTTTAGTAGTTACATATAAGGCCATGGTGTTGAGACAACAATTGGAGGTAGAATTATAAATTAGGAGATAGCAGTATATCAATTGGCTATTGAAAGCCTTATAGCTGGCTCAGTTGGAGGAGCATGGGATTCTTGATCTCAAGGTCATGAGTTCCAGGCCCATGTGTGTTGTAGAGATGAAAGAAAGCAAAGAAGAAAGCCCTAAGGCTGAATGAAATAATGATGGCAATGAAGAATACAAGGCAGACAATAGGTCCTAAGCACTCCAGCATATAGAAGAGTGCACAAAAAAGACAAAAAGGCAGAAGGAGGAAAGCAGGAGAAGGTCCCATTATGAGGACCTGAGGATAGTCTGTAGTCCTGAGGATAATAGGAAAAAGCTAAGCATTGTATTTTTCCACTTTGAGAAATCTGGTTTTGTGTCATCTTGTTTGCAAATTTGAATCTTAAGCCTACCATTTTCTACTTTATAACGGTATTAATGTTAGATTAATGTTAAGCTGTAAAAAAAACCATAAACTATCATAGTATATTTGATAGTACTTTAAAAAGACACAGAAAGAAGTCAATTTATTAAAAAGAGCATTTTTGGGACACCTGGGTGGCTCAGTTGGTTGGCTGAGTATCTGACTTCAGCTCAGGTCATGGTCTCGTAGTTTGCAAGTTTGAGCCCCACATCAGGCTGTCTGCTGTCAGCACAGAGCCTGCTTTGGATCCTCTGTCCCCCTTTTTCTCTGTCCCTCCCTGCTCACTTTCTCTCTCTCTCTCAAAATAAATAAACTTAAAAAAAAAAAAAAAAAACATTTCAGTAGGAAATAACTGGAGGATTACCTTTCCACCAGCCTTAAACATGACTCTTGCTTTGGCACCTGAATCTGTACATTTTTATTGTTGATGGATCTAGGCCTGGACCCTGTACGAATTGCAGTTAAGCAATAAGAAGAGATTACACTTGAGAATAAACTAGCTGACTAATAACAGTAATTTGGGGGTTATTTTGCTGTACGTTTCCATTTATTGGTTTTCGGGAATTTCAAGGGCTTTGAATAAGTGGTTCTTCAGGAGATCTGGCAACTACAAGAAGCAAGCTTAGCAAGCCAAGGAAATGACAGACAAGGGCATCAGAATTGATACTATTTATGGAGATAATTTCTGCTGATTGCTGAAGGGAAAGTTTATAACCCAACATTTGGGCACTATTTGGTTTGTACGTAATACAAATGATCAAAGATTTTTACTGTGATTCACAAGTAACGGGAGTTAATGGCCAGAAGTAAATAATGAAGTTGTTAACCTAACTCCTTTGACTAGAAAAACTTGACTTAAAAAATATATATAAATAAATAAATCTTCCTCCACTTTTTGCCTCAGTAGGCTGTTTGAATAGAAATGTCACGTGGTGGACATTTCAGGGAAAAAATATTTAGCTGCATATATAAAGCTTTAATTACCCAATGAAGTCAAACAGCATTTATTGAGACCTGTCATATGCAAAACTGGCAGTCCCTTTGTAGCCAACTGGTACAGTTGTTTTCAGTGTAAATGCAAAATGTTGCCTGTTTTGGGTTAGGAAATAGCAAAAACGGCTAATGCTCTGTTTTCACACTATGTGCCAGGTAGCCAATCTGAATCCTAAGGACCTCTCGTATACCTTAAAGGATTATGTTTTTAAAGAACTTCAAAAAGACTGGCCTGGATACAATGAAATCGACAGACGGTCATTACAGTCAGTGCTCTCGAGGTAAATTTTTCTTCTTTGAAACCGATCAAGTAAGTGATAATATTAGTTATTGTTATTTTAGTGTTGAGAAGGAAAAGAGAAGCAAGAGTAAGCTTTTTATCATGAACATTTGAAAATTCTCTTCATAACTGGAACATATGTATGTATCCTTTACAGAAAATTAAATCCATCTCAGAATGCTGCCAGCACCAGCCGTTCAGAATCTCCTGTATGTTCTAGTAGAGATGCTGCATCTTCTCCTCAGGTATTCCTAAAATTACATAACCATAGCCCCTAAGTGAACTCTAGGGACCAGCTAGTTCACGTGGTCTGATTTATGCATGAGAGAAATGAGGCCCAGAGAAGCCGCACAGCTTGCCTACCCAAAGTCACATGGCCAGCTCATGGCAGAGCTCTGTTTAGAATTCAGGTCCTGGCTCACAGCCCACACCTCTTTTTCACTACACAGCACTGCTTGTCAAAGTGCTTAATATCTACTCTGCTTTTCCATATTTGAAGTTTCCATTTTATTATAAGATTATCTACTTTTTTATTTGGTCACTACCTAGAAGACTTACCCAGTCCTGTATTCAGTCTCAGATTATATTGAAAATTGGAGGCATTTAATACTACCTGAAACATGTTCCAGAAAAATATTCTTAAGGAAAAATGTTTATAAAATAAGCAAATAAAAAATTCTGCCCTTTTCATACATGTGTGTCCTTAACGTATTTTTCAATTAAATCCCAGTCAGAATATTCCAATTAGACCTCACTCCTTCCAGCTTAAAATTTCCCCCAAAAGATTCTTTATTTCCCTGATTTGGGGATTGACAGTGGGACAAACCTATCTACCCCAGTGCTGCTCACACAGTGCTCCTCTCTCTGGACCCTCCTCCCAAGGATTCGGGAGACAGGACAGATGTGTGGACAACAGTAAGCTTGCTGTGGGCAAAAGGCTACTCACATGTCAAAAACTGTTAGAAACCTATTGTGAGGAACAGAGGGAGAACAAAATAAAAGCAATTTTGTCCTTGCATGTACATTGTCTGTAGAATCCTCACTTTTAATGCCAACTGCCATGAAGTTATTTATACTGTAATCTAATTATGTAATGGCTGCCAAATCAATGGTGCTAAATTGGAAACAGAATAATTAATGGGATGATTAACTGTTATTTTTTTTCAAGGTGAAGCTTAGGCCACATTATTACATTGGATGTATGCTTTGTACTTTTCGACTATCTGAATTCCCTCTTTAATTTAAATATTGTTATTGCTGGATTGGGACAGTATTAGCATAATTTTTTAAATTTCTGAAATACTAATTCCATATCATTTTTATGAACTAGTTATTAAAACTTACCTTCCAGTCTGATGAAGAGATATATTTAGAGGGGAAAAAAAACTGAATAGCATTTCAGCAATAATAGAGATACTTAGAGAAATTACTTTGAAGTGCTGGCTGTTCCCATTTTAAGACAGATAAAATAATAAATGGCAGCCAAAATATTCATAAGTAGAGCATGTTAGCACATTAGAGGAGGTTAAATAAGTATAGGCTTTTGTTGCCCTTTACCTACCCTTCTTAGTCCTCACCGAGTGAAATGGTACAAACTGCTTTCTCCTTCCTCTCTTTTAATATAACTAGGTCAGCCACAGCCCTCAGAGGAAGAAGGTTACCTCTTCTTAGTACTCTCCTAAGTGGTACAGTCCACATAAATGGCATAGTCTCTCCAAGAACTTAGGGTGGGCTCTATGATCAGAAAGTATAAGTACAGTTGTTCATATGGTAGCCAATGATGCACATATTGAGTTTTAATGCAAAGTGGCTCGGTTTTTTTTCTGCCCCTCCCCAACAGAAACGGCTTTTAGATTCAGATTTCATTGATCCTTTAATGAATAAGAAAGCTCGAATATCTCACCTGACAAATAGAGTGCCGCCAACATTAAATGGTCATTTGAATCCCACGAGTGAAAAATCTGCTGCAGGCCTCCTGCCGCCTCCTGCAGCTGCTGCCATCCCTACCCCTCCACCACTGCCTTCAACCCACCTGCCCGTTTCCAACCCTCCTCAGACTGTAAATTCTAACTCCAATTCCCCTAGCACTCCAGAAGGCCGGGGGACTCAAGACCTACCTGTTGACAGTTTTAGTCAAAACAGTAGTATCTATGAGGACCAGCAAGACAAATATACCTCTAGGACTTCTCTGGAAACCTTACCCCCTGGTTCAGTTCTACTAAAGTGTCCAAAGCCTATGGAAGAAACCCATTCAATGTCTCACAAAAAGTCCAAAAAGAAGTCTAAAAAACACAAGGAAAAGGACCAAATTAAAAAGCACGACATTGAGATGACTGAAGAAAAGGAAGAGGACCTTAAAAGAGAAGAAGAGGAAATTGCCAAGCTGAACAACTCCAGTCCAGATTCCAATGAAGGTACACTTTACATTTGTAAAACCAACTACATGTGTTAAATGATCAGGCAGAGCAGACTATCGTGAGGGACATTATGCTGTTTATATAATTAGTAATGCTTTTTTATCAAATGACCTTGTGTTAATAATCTTAGTGTTGTGCTTTGGAGCAGATTTTTCTTTTCTTATATTTAACATCAGTAATTTTTGGCCTCTTTTTAGCCAACTATTAAACATAGTTTCTAAATTTGATAATAACATGGTAACATTTGAAAATGACTGTTATCCTCTAGAGACCCCCTCTTAAAAGGTAGACTTTGTTGCTCTTTTCCATAACTGTCAGGGTATTGCACAACCTCAACGTGACCTATTCTCTGCCATTCTTGAACTAATTTTACCAGACACACAATTAGCGATAAAAATAATTCTTTTCCTTCTTTGCCAGAGAAACAGGGTCACCCCTGCCTTAATTAATGTTAACACAGGGGAAATGTCAAATTCTTTATAAAACCAGCAAGGTTAAGATTGCATATGCAGATCCATAACATCATCTTTATTCAGAGGGAAAGCAATTTGTCTTATGCAAGGCTGTTGGCAATTTGCTTGTTAGAGCTTAAGAAATTATTTTTTCAATTTTGAGAACACTGTTTTAGTAAACTAGCATTAGTAAAATTTAACCATTTCAAGCTTTTGAAAACTTAAAAAGCCAGATAACCTAAAGATGCAAAGAAGCTTAAAATAATGCTTTACTTCTAAAGAAAAACTAATCATAGGAAGACCACTTACCTAAGGTGTAATGATTTTTAACACCTAGTAACAAAATTATATTTTTCTTACTTAAAAAAAAAAAAGTTGTGCTCTAAACCTTAATGTCCCCCAAACAGCACATCCAAGATTCAAGCCCCTCATTTAGCATTGCTGCCAATTTTAAACTCAGCATAACCAAAGCAAAATTCTCGAGGAAAATACGACTTTAGAAAAGTTACTTTAATGAAGAGGTTAAAGAGTGTTGCCTTTCTGTAATTTGCCCATAATACTGGAAGTCTGTAATTCTTAGATTTAACTGACCATTTTTTACCACATGCGAGGAGCTTTGCAGCATAGTAAAATGCAGTGCCTTCACTGACCTCGATTGACTATACTGCACATCACAGCTTATCTGTTGAAATATTTAGATCAGTGTGATACTGTATAGTGACCCAAAAGGTAGGTGTAAGCTTTTTCCCTCAAACACTGTTGTACTTAAATTTGCCAAGTCAGGAAGCGGCAAGCAGTAATAACACCTTGTGTTCAGAGTTAGTATACCTGGGTATATCCCAGTCCACACACTTCCAACGCTGAGATGGTGATCCTGAGTCAGGCTAGTGCTGGGAGGATTGGATCCCAGTATGTTGAGATGTACAGCAAAGTTTGAGTGTTCTCAGAGTTGGAGACTTGAAGAAACAGACTGAGTCTCTGAATCCTTCACTAAGGATGTAGTACCTTTCAAAGCCATTTGAGATTATCACAAACTGAGGATAGATCCAGACCCACATCCCCTGAATCTGTTGGAATTTATCTAGGTCTATGGCAAAGAAGAAGCCAGGTTGACATGCACTCAATGCCTTTTCCTTTAAGACTCAGGCTATTATTTAAAAAAAAAAAAAAAAAAAAAAAAAAAGGAGTGGGGGTAGTCTCAAAGTCTACACACACACACACACACACACACACACACACACACACACACACACAACAATAAGGCCACAGAGTTTGCATAATTTATTTCGTATACTTGGTCTTTTAAAATGTTGAACTAAGGAATTATCAAATATTCACTTTTGTTTTATATTGAACATGTCCATTTTGCCAGCAGGCAGGGTTAGGATGTGAGTTATTAATTTAATTCTAGTTTGAATGATAAAAAGTTACCCTAATAAAAAGTCTAAACTTACCCTCAAGGAATGTTGGTTGTGTTCAAACAAATAGAATCCTGAGTGAGGGATTTTACACATTTTCATAGCATAGCCATGAATGACTGGCACTTTATTTGTCTTTTTTTTTTTTAAACAAATCTGTGTAGTAATATGAGATTTAGAGATAAGAGACCAGAGGAGTGTACATCGGTGTTCAGTAATGACTTATTTTAAATTACTTCAAAACCCATATGGGAAAACTTCCTACCCCTTCCACTGTCTGCATACAAAAAGGGTAGCAATAAAATACAGTGACTGAAGCGGTCTGCTACCTGACTTCATTGTCTCATCTGCCTTGTTCGAATCCTATGAAAAGTAGATGTTGATGTAAAATTTGTATCTTCCATTGTGTGGCTGCATCTGCCAGCACAGTCTTTGAATTGCTGGGCAGATGCCACAACTGTTACTGAAAGAATAGAAGACTGACCTTGGGTTAAGACGGAATTCCTTTATTGTGCAGACACTGCGGTAGCCAGGGCGCTTTCAATGCCTGGCGTCAGTTCTGCTGGCCCTGCTCACAGGGCCTCTGTTGTTCGTGTGCAATTGTATTCCTTGCTCACTGTTGCTTATTGAGATGGAAGAATAGAATTTGAGGAAGAGTGTTCCAGATGTTTCTGATCTATTTTAGAATTATAGGCATTTTATAACCATACTGTTGGGTGAAAGCTTGATTTTTTTTTTTTTTCTTTGTAGGAGTTAAAGAGGGCTGCACTGCCTCCATGGAGCCTTCTTCAACAATTGAACTCCCAGATTATTTGATGTAAGTTCAGATGTCTGCCAATGGGAGAGAACTGTTTAATTTTAGAAAGTTTGCAAATTCTTTTCCCATAATTTGCAAATGAGAAAAGAAGTTCCAGAAATAGAGTCCCAGAGCCACCCCTGCATTTGAAAGGCTGCCATTAAGCCTGCTCGTCCCAAATCCACCCCTGTCTGCCTAAGCAGGTTGTGTCTCCCCCAGCGCTGAGTTCTGCTCTGTGGCCTTTAAGTATAGAGAAGCCTGTCCTTTGTTCTGTGGCCAGGTCAGGCATTTGATTGTGGAAGATTTCAGGGGTCTGACTCTTCAAAGCTGACAGTCTATCAATGCACATTCACTTGTTGACCCAAAGAGAGAGTTTATTACTGATAAAGTGCTTAAATCTCCACAGTTAATACAAAGTAGAGATAGACTGATTTTTCATTTAAATAAAGTTCTGCCATGGAATTAATTTTAAAAGGAGAGAAGAGTAAAATCAGATCATTTCACTTTAGTACCAGTTATAATGTTTTTCTTGTTATGACAACAAGTTGCTAAACGCTGAGCTGGGGACATTTTTGTAACTGGTTATCTCAAAAATTATAACTTGTAGACATAATTCTAGCTTTTTTATAGACTCAAAGGCTTCTGTAAGAAGAAATAATTAAGTTGCAAGAGCCTGGAAAAATGGAGAGTGGAAGAACAAACAGATTTGACTGCAGATAGCTTTGAAAATGAACAAGTGTGCAAAATAATTTGAATGTAGATTGGAAAATGGACTCTGAGCTGTATGAACGTTTTTTCTCTATTAGCATCTCATGGTGGACAAAGTTAAACTATGCTGTTTAGCATTCCGTGTACCACATAATGTTGATTTCCAGAGTAAAGAATATACTTAAAATGTGTTACTTTTGCTTAACAGTAGTGTGAAAGCTATACTTATTGGGGAATGATACAGCATGAAACCATAATGCTGGTTATCATCTCTTGACTAAAAAGAACCCAAGAAACCATACCAAGCACTCTCTCATCGGAGGCGGTATTTGGTTTTAGAGTTCGGGGCGTGGGGGAACTTTGAAAAGTGGCCACCACCAAGCTGGCCCAGGGAGGGTTGCTTGGGGGACAGCATAGCGTCTGGCTCCACTGATGAGGGGGTTCGCCTCTCCTACTGCAAACCCACTTCTCCTTAAAAGTCTTGCGGAAGTTGGCCCCCTCCGTGGACAACTGCAGGACTGTGCTCTCATTCTCTTGCGGTGGATTTTGAATTCCTCTTTTTTGTAATAGTGATGTAAACTAGTTCTATGTGACAGAATCATGTGGGGAGGCTAAAAAAGAATTCTAACCCTTTCCTCATGCACTCAGGATGTTGCTGTGCTTTGTCAACTTAACCAGTTAATTCTATATTTAAAAACTGGTTTTTAACATCCTAATCTAAGGGATGGTCGCTGCATCTGCCTCAGTGCATTTTAGCACATTTGTCACGTTTCTGGCTCTCAAAAATCACAAAAGTATGTAACCTGTGTAATCGTTTGCTTAATTTATTAAAGGAAAAGCAATTTATTTTGTCACAAAACTGTCTTATATGATTAGAGCCAATTTTCTTAAAATGGTGAGAAAGCATGGATTTTCAGAAAAATCACTGCAATTACAGAACTTAAGCTGTTTCTTAAGAAAACCAAAAAGACATACAATAAAACCTTAATGATCAGCCTCTGAATAATTCATACCTAAACCACAATATCCCTAATTTTTATATAATAAGAATACTTTTGTTACTTGTGGCTGTGAAATATCCAAACCCTTTAAAATTTTATTCCATCATTACATTTAGATCCAGCTGTAGAACCATAATAATTTTTGTTAAAAATAGTGAAATGCCTTTCATTAAAGTGCCAATATAACCAAATAATCTTCTATAATAGCAACACAACTGTTGGCCAGATTGGTGTTTTTCCCTAAGGAAATTATTAAATAAAATACTGAGGGTGTAGCCTTGTGTGTGATCTTGAGAAAGCAGGATATTTCATAGAACACATTAAGCCAGAGTTTCTCGAGCAGTGTAGCCATTTTGCTTACCTGCACTTGTCCCCAGGAAGCTCTTTCCTGCCCTGGGCTTCCTCCGCTGTGACATCAGGACAGCCCTGCGTCACTGCTTGGCTCACCACACTCTTCTTACATCAGAGACATCAGCATACCAGTGCTGTCTCCCTCACACTTAGAAACCGAACCTCCACAGAGGCTAACTTGGCATGAATAAAAATATTAATGAGGACATTAAGTGCTCAGTTGCATCGCTTTTCTCACATTGCCAACCAGGCATTTGTGCCATCTCATTTTAAATAAAACTGGTAAGGTTATCTAAAACCATTTTTGTGAAGGACTGAACTCCAAGGTTTTCCCACAGTTAAGAATATCTGTGCATGTCCGGGAGTGCTGAAGCACCTGCCCCTGATGGAGATTGCTATGGAATGTCAGTTTTTATCTCAGAAAGTCAAGGGAACTTAGCATTCCATGGCAGGAACGCAGAGTACAGAGACCCAGGCCAGCCCCTGGTGTGATCCCACTTCCCAGAGCCACAAACAAATAATACTGTGTTTTAATATTAAAATGATGTTTTAATTTGCTTACCACTGAATAAACTGACACGCTGGGAAAATGGCCTTCACTCACCAGTTCCCTAGAGGTATTTACATCCTAAAGTAAAACAGATTCGTGAAGAAACTAAGTTAGAATAATACTGTGACACTGACATTCAGTTACATAGAATATGACACTTTAGGGCTGAAAAGACCTAGAGAGATATGCCCTTTTTTCTTTTTTTTTTTTTCTTCCAGTCTGTCATTTCAAAAGAAGAAAATTATTCATTCCCTTTTGTATTCTATACATTTGCCTAGTCAAACATGGGAGGAAAGAGGCAGAGGGAACAAGCCTCAGGTGCCTTACTGGCAGCAGGTGTAAACGGCCAAAAGACAGACCTCCTCTTAGCCGCACAACTAGAGAGAGCTTTGACTTCAGCGTTTACTTAGTGACTGGGTGACACTCTCCTGGTTTCATGTTACCCACCGAGTCCTTCTGTTTCCGTGTGACTCGGAACAGATGGGTTGGCCTCTGCCGCTAGAGTGGCGGTGAATTATTTTGGATAGAGAAAGGTTTAGGAAGCTAAATCTGTATAAGCCTTGTTTTCTAGTCACACTTCAATTCCATTGCCACCGTGTTCTTCTCACATTTAACTTTCCTTCACTGAACATCTTAAGCTCTCCTGTGGGATAATTTCACCTGAAAGTTCTTTGAAGGAGTGACATGGCAGCAAACAGTGGCAGGGCAACTTTCAATCTAGGGAAACATGCTTGGATACAGTTTCTAAATATTTGTTTTAAATGTCAGACTTGTGCATTATGTTTATTCTGTAGTCTGTCTCCATTTATATATATATTTTTTCTTATTAGAAAATACATTGCTATCGTCTCCTATGAGCAACGCCAGAATTACAAGGATGACTTCAATGCTGAATATGATGAATACAGGGCCTTGCATGCCAGGATGGAGACTGTAGCTAGACGATTTATCAAACTTGATGCACAACGAAAGCGGCTTTCTCCGGGCTCAAAAGAGTATCAGGTAAACATGTTTGCTCCTAGACAGGCTCACTTCCATATTTTACCTTCTTTGTTCTCTACCCAGTCCACCCCCAGGCATCCCACTGGCCTTTGGAGAATGTCCTCTGGCAAACCAGCCTCTCTGCAGCTTTTGGTCTTCATTGAAAATTAGCTAGGAAACTAAATACAGTATTTGAAATAGTTCTCTAAAATAAGGAAACACAACGAACTATTTCTGTCAGTGGAAAATAACTTTATATAACATAATATGTATAAAATATGTAATAGAGGCTTATATACTTACTGTAACATAATAGAGTATCAAGGTAAAAAGCAAACACAACTAAATAGGAAAAAAGTTGATTTGGAATTCATTGAAATATTTAACTGCATTGCCAACTCAGACCATAGCTGTTAGATCTTGTGCTGTTCCCAAAAATTGCTATTTCAAGTCTATGTTTTTTTAGAAAAAAACTCAATCTGGCCTAGAATAGGGAAGATATAGACATATGATATAAAAAGGGTTTAATACCACAGAGATTTGGGGCTTAAGTGAAGAAAAGCTTGGTGTTTCCAGCTATTCCAAAGACTGACATTTGTTAACAGATACTAAGCCATTTTCCCTTCCCTACTTTAATTGGTAGTATTACCATAGCTGGCAAACCAGTAAAAGCCAGACCCACATACTGGTTGTTCTTTCTCATAGTTATAAGCAAAAGGATTAATACAAATGAATGTGTCCCTCCTTATGTAGGCCAGATAAATTTGTCACAATTCACAACCATAGACGATGCCTTCGTTCTGGCCTAGTAACTGTTGTTCTGACAGGGACCCACATGAGAGAACGTGAATGGGTTTCCCACAATTGGCAAAACAACCTGAGAGCATCTGTGCTCTAAAGACCATGCCTTCCATTAGTGGGTCTTAATCTTTAAACAGGCTGCCTAGAGTTATGGAAGACTTTGCCAGAGGAATTTGTGTTTGAGGGTGCAAGAGGTCATTGATATGGTGGGGTGTTTTTTTCTTTCTTTCTTTCTTCTTTCTTTCTTTCTTTCTTTCTTTCTTTCTTTCTTTCTTACTTTCTCTTTCTTTCTTTCTTTCTTTCTTTCTTTCTTTCTTTCTTTCTTTCTTTCTTTCTTTCTTTCTTTCAACATGTAGTTATTTACCAGTGTACCATGATTGTATTTAAACTAAAATGTAATTCCAAGGATTGCTTAGTGGTTAGGAGCAGGCTACGGAGCTAAACTGCCAGGGTTTGATTCCCAGCTCTACCATTGAATATTTGTGTGGCCTTGGGCAAATTACCTAACTTTCTTCAGAATTCCCATCCATAAAATAAAGTGATTAGATAGAGTTGTGCAGAATAAATGTAAGTATTTGGAAACTGCTTAGTCCATAGTACATAAGGTTAGATAAGTATTAGCCATCTTCCCTAGCCACCCAATTTCCCTCCTGAGAGGCAATGGTACTGGTTTCCAGTGTATTCTTTCAGAGGTTTGTGTGTGTAAGATGTATATACACATGTATATACACAAGCAAATTCACCTGTGTGCTATATGTAATTGAATCTAAGATGTCATCAGTTACAATATGTACTATTGTCTTCTGTTCCAATAAGTTAAACTGTCACACATTATTTGATTGCATTAAAATGAGAGGAAACGTGCATCTTGGAAGTTGTTAGAATGTATTATATTTCTTCTCAAATGATATCAAACTGTATAAGTCATTTTGCACTTTGCTTTTTTTCACTAAACAATATAATGCATCTTAGAGAACTTTATATAAGTACATGAAGCACTTACCCCATTTAATGGCCTTTTCGTATTCCTTTATATGGATTAATGGACATTTAAATTTTCTTTACTGTCTTGCTTTACAAACGGTACTGCAGCAAATAACCTTCTACGTGCAGCATTTCACTCAGGAGCAAGCAAATCTGAAAGAGAGGTATAAGTGCTGAGTCAGTTTTGCATTTGCTATTTTGATAGCAGTTGCCAATTGCCTTCTTTAAAGAGCGTACCAATTTACATTCCCATCATCAGTATTTCCCCACCCTTGCTGAATGTGTATTAGCTGTTTATATTGCCAAAAAAAAAAAAAAAATTGTTCCCTTCTGATTTTAATTTTTAATTTTGTAGAATGTTCATGAAGAAGTCTTACAAGAATATCAGAAGATCAAGCAGGTAGGAATCATCACTGTGGGTTTCTGACCCGTAGTTGGGGCAGTATTATAAATTCTGCAACCTAATTCCTCCCGTCTGTTTCCTCTGCAGTCCAGTCCCAATTATCATGAAGAAAAATACAGATGCGAGTATCTTCATAACAAGCTGGCTCACATCAAAAGACTAATAGGTGAATTTGACCAACAGCAAGCAGAGTCATGGCACTAGATCTCTGCTTGGACCAGAAGATGTGAATAAACTTAAGCTTATTTATTTAAAATTCCAAATGAGTTGCTCTAAGATGCTAAAAAAATGAAACTTTGCTTGTTGAAAGTTTCAGTATTAGTAAACTTGAGTTATTTACTTTTTTTTTTTTTTTTTCCATTTTACTTTGCTTCCCTGCATTTTTGAAGCTGCTTTTTCTGGTCCTTCTTCCCATGCCTACCCGACCCCCAAGACTTATGTTTGTCAATAGAAATAATTTTTTTTAGATATTGGAGATCCAGTGTCTATACTTCAAATCAGCTCTTTTCCTTAAAAACTTATGTTTGTCATTAGAAATGATTTTTTTTAAGATATTGGGGATCCAATGTCCATACTTCAAAGTTATGTGTGTTTAAAAAAAAAAAAAACAGTAATGTGCAAGGTGAAATGCTTTTGGATAAACATAAGCCTATTTTCTGACCTTTCTTAACGCAAACTCTTTGCCTTAAATGGTAGAATATTTAGAAATTTGCACAAAATACAAAAAAAATTTTTAAACATTGTTTTGGAGGGTTAAGAAATAGAAAGGTGTATGTGTATGTGTATAAATATGCACACATATGTACATACAGGCTGACTTGATCTAGAACAGTAAATCCGCCCTGCAAGTTAACCCCCCATTGCAATGGTTGCCTTAAGGTGTTTGCTAGTTGTGTACATAGTGTGGTTAATCATTAGCTACACTACTTCCCACTTGGTTAGAGCAATGGGAAGTATACTGTGGCCTACCAGCGTCTGAAAGCGTGTGCTCGACCAGTATGTGTGCAGAGGTGGTGTGGATGTGAGCGTGCATGGAGGAAAAAAGCTGCTACTCTCAGTAGGCCAAACGCTCAGGTTAAACAACAGACGAGTGTTACTGTAGGGTTTTTTGTTTTTGTTTTTGTTTTCTGTCAAATTGCTACTTCTATCGTGGAAGACAAAAGCATTTCCATTTCAACAGTTTGTCAGCTTTATTAATGTTGGGCAAAATCAATATGTTATGAAAATGAAACAGATCTATAGTTTTGGGGCAAAATTATAAAATTAAACATGTAGGTAACCTATTTATATACTGCTATAAAGTATTTTTTGAAGAGAGATATGCAAAGAAGCTATTACCTACATGAAATGTATATTTAAAGATTTTTTTTCATCCTGGGAGCCAGGAATATAAAAAAGAGCAGATATATTTAACCATAACATACTGTGATTCATCAAACAGCACAAACTTTCATTTCATGGAGTTTATCTGTTGACGTTGATTTAAACTATCATTTGTTTTATCATGTGGGAACATAAGTTATGTGGTCAAAAATATAAGGATTTTGAACTAATGTTGATTCAAGTTGTGTTGTCTTACCGTATTGTCTTTTCAAAGTGCTGCCAGTTGAAAAGGGAAGCATTATGTTTACAAATCTGTTTTGAAATGTTTGCCAAAATTTTGGTAGTATCTTTAATAAAGATGTTTGTCTCCAGCATCCAAAAAATAAATAAATAAATAAGTAACTTTGTTGTGTATCGGTATAAACCAGAAAATGTTGGTATCTAGAGAACCTGAGAGCATGTAGATGAACTTTTCTCTTTGAATTCTTCTAAAACATTAACTGGAAAGAGTAGATAATATAGAAACGTATGCAGAAGTAAAACACGATACAAAGACTGATACAAGGCCCTGTACACTATAACTCTGTAACATTACTACAGGAATTTGATTTTTCTGTAGCACAGACGTCCTAGAGAATTGGTTTCTTTTAGCATTGAGATCCCTGGTGCTCTTCCTTTTACCTCAAATTGGTACAATCATTACTAAATGTTCATTGATTTCAAACTTTGAGTTGAAAAAAGATAGGAAATGGGAATAAATGTGTTCCTTATATTATGGTGGAGTCTCCTGAGGGATTTGTCTATAGGTAATGACCTCACTGGTGTCATTTCTTGGACATCTTGGCCTTTTAATCAAAGATTGCTGCTATTTGCTATGAGCAGTGTTTTTCAAAAGCAAGGTACTTGGACAAACACTTGCATCACCCAAATTAGAATCTCTGGGTATAGGACCCAGGTATCCACATTTTCCTAAATATGCTCCAGGTGACTTTTGCAAGTCAAAGTGTGAGGACCATTGGTTTAGTAATGGCACTAAACCTTTAGGTCTCTAAATCTCATGCCTATCCATGTCAGCAGGTACAAATCACTCTTCCCTCTACATGATATGAGGCATCCTCTCAATTGCTTCACTGCCAACTCTTATTTCAGATCTTGTTTACGAACAAGCCTTCCCTGGTTGTTAGCCCTTGGAGCTCCCACCTACCCACAACAGCACATCTTCTGGTTTACAAATTGGGTGATAATGGAAGCTGGAGATAGGTCATGAAAATCCAGCGTTGCACAGTCACAGACCTGACCACCTACCTATAAAAGCCTTAATTTAGATGTTTGTTATATACATTGGGCAGATCCTT
The DNA here is from genome assembly GCF_014898765.1 of Herpailurus yagouaroundi. Lineage (NCBI taxonomy): Eukaryota > Metazoa > Chordata > Mammalia > Carnivora > Felidae > Herpailurus > Herpailurus yagouaroundi. The sequence continues at coordinate 82,010,487 of NW_024412377.1, forward strand.
GCAAAATGTGTGTTTGTCGGCGCAAATTTGAGCTATAAATCTCTGAATCTATTTTGAAGATGGCCATGAGCCTAGTAAAATATTTATAGTCATCCTTTATCTCCTACTGCAAGATTTTTAGATTCCCTCAAATAATTGCTACAGGAATGAGTGGCCACTTAGTACCAGTTACTCTAGTGGAAAGATTTATTTAGTTGTTTTGAGAGACACAGTAAGTATAAAACAGCATTATCAAGATGAGAGAATGAGGGGTGTGTGTATGTGTGTGTGTGCGTGTGTGTGCGTTTGTCACATTTCATCTAAAATAATTTGAAGCACTTTTGGAAATTTTTACCAACACCAGATTAACTCCAGATTGAATGAGCAGCTGACTGAGTACAAACCAAAAGGAACATTCACTAGATGTGGTTTTGTTTTTTAAGCAGAGGTTCTGTTTCCTATCTTGTTATTTATTTCCCTTGGAATACTTGGGGGTAACTTCCAACTCTTGAGTTTGATGGTGGTTCAGTACTTGCTCTCACAAAAATAATTGGTGTGGTCAGTTTATATCATTGCTCCATGCACAGTGACTGTAAAAATTCAGTATTCATTTCCTTTCATCTCTGATCTTTTAAACTTAATAGTTTTCTTTTCCCTTAAAGCATTTCACCTCATGATGTAAAACAAATGCATACTTGCATGTTGGAAGCAAGATGCTGAAATGGTTAGACACAAGTGGTCCATCAGTTCCAACACTCTCCTTGGTTGCCTTACCCCTTCCACTAGTGCATTCTCTGCTTCTGGAACTTGGCTGAAACTCTTTAGCCAGTTCACTGTATTTCTGGCAGTGTGAGTGTTGAGTCATGTATGCGTGGTATATGCCCTTACTACTATTGAAGTTCTTATGGTTTATTACTTGCCTAAGTGTTATTGAATCCTTTTCTTACGTGTACCGGATGGGGGGAAAATTCTAGCCAGCATTTTGAGGAACTTTTTGTGAAAGAATATTAACTGACACTACTAAATGAAGGCAACAGAAGATGTTATCATTGTTCTTTGTAACCCAAAACTAAACAAGGATGTGAGGCTCATTTCTAAGTATTTCTGTGTGTGTGTGTGTGTGTGTGTGTGTACACACACACACACACACACACACACACATGTAACACACTGTTTCTCAGTTGTTCCACCCAAACCATGTTAGGACCCTCAAAGGTAAAATGTCACAAGGACTTTTCAGCAGCTGTGGTGGTCCCTTTTGTTCTACACCAATTTCAGTTCAATAAAAATGTTAACTTTGCAATTCTGGGAATTGTTTTTCCTTTGTCTCCTTTCAAGGCTCTTAAATTTATCTTTCAAAACAAAAACAAAAAACCCCTAACAGAGTGCTCTCTGATGCCCTAATGTAAATGATCCTCCTGGGACAGAGCTATTTCTTGTTGGCGACTCTAGGAAGTGGGGGCAGGGTATTTGTTCCAGGACCTGCCTGTTTTCAAAGTGTAGGGCATGCCCTCCAGAGGCAACATCTACTTGGAGAACAAGAATCACTTACCGATTGTTTCCTATACGTGCATTGTCCCATTACTCCTCACCTCAACCCTGTTATCTCCATCTTAGAGGTGAGTGAACTGAGGCTTAGAGAAGTTAAGAAACTCGTCCATGACACAGCTAGTAAACAGTGGAATCTGGGAAACCTGACCCTGGCATCTGCGTTCTTAACCGTTTCTCCATGTTGCCCCTCATGTGCTGGTACCTTACAATGAGCTTCACAAAGTGACCGTTCCAGTAACACCACACAGGCTAGACAAACTCTTGATTCAAAGGAGACTAGAATGTGGGGGGTGGGGTAATATATAGATTATTGTCTGTAAGTTGATTTTGTCAGAAATGGTAAATGTGAAGGAAGGCCAAGTACTTTTTAAGAAAAAGTATGTTTCCCTTGTTTCTGAATATGTGCAGTCTTAGGCTATTTGAAGGAGACTGGGACAGTGCAGGTAGAGACAGGAGGCAGGGTCTGGAATCACACGATCTCTTCTTCATAGTAAAAAGCTATCTCAGGGGCCCCAGGGTGGCTCAGTCGGTTAAAGCATCCCGACTCCTGATTTTGGCTCAGGTCATGATCTCACAGTTGTGAGATCGAGCCTGCAAGCCCCACGTCAGGCTCTGTGCTGGGTGTGGAACCTGCTTGAGATTCTCTCCCTCTGCCTCTGCCCCACCCTTGTTTGTGCTATCTTTCAAAAAAAAAAAAAAAGAGCCATCTCAGTAACAGACTCCTGCTCTAGAGGCTAACCAGTCTGAATTAGACATAAGGATATTCTCCTAGCTGGATCTTTAACTTCCAAGTTTTACACGTTTTCTGAAGGAATAATAGGAGGGAAAGGAAAAAATCCTCAACTAAACACTGACATGAAAACCTAGAACAATCGTCAGTCGGTGCCAGCAGTGATTCTGGTTAGGTCTACAAAGAGCCTCACGAGCAAATGAGGTCCCCAATGTTAAGATTGTGTCCGTAGCCCTCCCCCACTGGACATTTAACACTGTACTTGTCTTTTAACCCCTTCCTCAGGTAAAGTGAAAACATGCCTTCTTACTGGGGCATGGAAGAGGCTTCATCGTTGTTTATAAAGCACAGGGGAGTTCCATGAAAAACAGCCATCTAAATTATGAATTGTCTGCTGAAGGCAATAGGGAGAATTTGCCTCAACTGATTTTCAACTGATTGCAGCGGGGGCAAAGGCAGAGAGAGGCTTGAGGCTTCCAGGTGGAGTGTTTGGGGTTCGTTTTATTGAATGCCAAGACCTATGCAGACCTGCTCCACTGGTTTTACCTTTCTGAGATTGGAACAGGAGACTGGCAGTGGCCGGAAGTAGCTCTGTTATTTTATGATTGCTCAATTCTCAAGCTGGGGTCAGATGATTCTGCTATGCATGACAATAGAGATGTGTCATTTATAACTCCTGCCTGCTGAATTCAACTGGCCAGCCAGGCTGGTTTGTCTTACTGTAATTAGATCCTTGATGCAATATGGGTATTTGTAGATGAAGAAGAATTCCATTTCTGGGTTTGTGAAATTAGGAGAGTGCTTCCTAAAGATGAGCTCATGTGATTAGCCACTACGCTTGAGTTCTAAAGCTTGGGCTTCTAGAGGAATGGCCACCTGCCTTCCTAGACTTAGGGATTCCTAAGGGCTTACAGAATTCCACTGTGGTATCAATAGGCAGCGTGATTCACCTCGCCAGCCTCATCACCTGCTGATCCCACCCTCTGAACACCACACAGACCTGCCTTCAGGTGCTCCTATCCCAAGGCCTTACTCAGTACTTACTGTCCCTTCTGTCCCACAAGGTCCATCTTCCACCCCTTCCTCACTTAGCTAAGTCCTCCCCACACTCAAGATCTCCCCTTAACATCACCTCCTCCAGGAAGCCTTCCCCAACCTATCTCAGATTAACTCAGGCCACAATGGTATATGCTCTCTTTCATCTTCTAGTTCCCCTTTGTGGCATTTATCACAATTATAACTAACAACTAGTTGTATTATTAAATAAGTTCCAAGAGAGTAGAGACTATCTTGTTCTCTAGGCTGTTCCCAGATCCTAGCCCAGGATCTGGCACAGAGGAGGTGTTCAATAATAATTTATTCAAAGAATAAATGAGGCAGGCTATTCATATATGTCCTATTTAAAATTAACATGGCCAGAGTATTTGGATTACTGCAAGAGTCTGCTGTGTCAGTTAGGTCTATGTGCCTTGCCATATCTTCCCCAATTCGTGATTTAGGAATTAGTTACCAATGGCAGACTGACCTTACTTTGAGAGTCCCTTTGTCATGTTTAACAAACTGGACACCTGCATAGGGGATGTCTCTTTCCAACTTTGGCATTCACACCTCTAGTTGCCTCTGGAATATTAAGCATCTCAACAGTATATAATGGTTTGTAATATAAAATGAACTGATTTTAAAAGTTACTTTTATTTATAATAACTGACAGGTTCTGATTTCATTTCCTACTATATTTTTTCTATAGCTTTTCTCCCACTTGTCAAAGACATGGTAGAGGACAGCAGTCTACAGATGTTATATATCATTTTTTTATCTTCATTAAAGCAACTCTGGTCTGACATTTCTTTAAATTCGACATGAGATTTGGTTATACTTATTTTATGCCTAGCATTTCTGTAATCTTCCAAGCATAGACATTTTGAGGACAATTGAGGGACTTAGGGATTTCTGTAATGATAGAGCGAGCAGAGCCCGTTAACAGCATCCAGAACTGTCTGGATTTCATAGGTGATGAAACGAAGATGTTTAAACGACGGCCACACAGAGCAGGATGAGACCCCAGGAGCTTATACACTCTTCCTTGGGAGGGACTGAGAGCAGCCCATAGCTACAAATGGCCAACAATACAAAGAGTCATAAAGTCCAAACAAGGCACACCATACACATGTGATTCAGAGCAATCAAGCCAGACAGCCTGGCTTAGAGTCCTGGTCTGCCACTCACAAACTACAGACCACAGGCAAATTTATAAAGCCCTGCAGCCTGTTTCCCATACCGTGAAGCGGACGGTACCTATATCAGAGGATTATGATAATGTATAGGTAGAATGGTGCATGGGACCTACTAAGTTTTCTATATATTTTTCACTATCTTCTAATTATGTCTTTCCATCTTTTATTTGGATTTGCAAAGTTTTGTTACAATATACCTGACAAACAAGCAGCCTAAAAGCAGGACTAAAAATCCTATTAGGTTAATTTAGATCTTTGTATCACTGTGACTGAGCCCCTATTGTATGATAAACACAGCCCAGAACATTTTCAAGACTCTACAACTTATTGCCTTGTGAAGTAAGTTTTCTCTGTGAATCTTTCCAAGTGTCAGTTAGCTTCACTTAACAACATGGCTACCAGTAACTTAGTGCTGATGCACTTCTTCCAAACTTGAGCTTAACTTTGAATATTCTATTAATTATTTCTTCCATTTGTCTTCATACAGGAGAGTTTTAAAAAGAGCCTTGTTGTCTGTAAGCCTGAGTGCTTCTTGCCCAGGCAGGTGCCAGACTGGGTTGGCACAGTTCATTTCAAGAAAGAGGCTTTGGGGAAAAGCCTGCTATGGAAAAGACTCTCTTACACCTGGAAGCTTTCCTTCTCCTCTCAAAGGCAGAGTTCATTTAAGTCATCCTTGTCAAAGTAGTGCCAAGAGGGTCTCCAGGGGTCTTGGGGCCACCTGAGCCACAGAACTGTGCAGCTGAGAGCAGCTATAAGAGCACACTGGGGACTGTTGGCAAAGTCACCTCCTCACCTCCCTCATCTTCCTTCCTCTCTCTGCCATGATGACAAGTCTTTATTGCCCTGGTAACCAGTCATCACCACCTCACCTGCTCCTCCCTTCTCTTAACTCACTGCTCTTGCCTGAATGAACTATTATGGCTCCTCCCTTCTGTTAACATCTTAGCATTTTTCCTGTCATTGGTTACAGATGACTTGGCTTATAGATGAGAAAGCGAGTTCAGAACCAAAGACCTGTCAGCAAGACGTGAAAGTGCGGGAAGTTGAAAATGCTTTGTGGTATAGAGAGTAAAGAATAGAGTCCTAGATCTGAGATCCACCAACCTGTGACCCAGAGCAATTTGCCTACTCCCCAGATCTCCCTTCCAACATCTCTGATAAATTAGGATAGTACCTATCTTCCGTAGTTGCGCAAGGATTCAAGAGAGATGGGTGCATTCAATGAGAGGGACCGGGTGGGGCAATCATAAAGCAACACTATGTATTCTCACACGTGCCCCTGCAAACACACTCTGGCAGCTGTTTCCTTGCCTTCAGGGAAGCAATCTCTGGCAGATCTCAATCCCTCCAGGACAGTTGCTCTTGATAAGCCCTGTGGTCACTCTTCGAATCAGTTTCCTTTCAGTAACTACCAAGTCCAGCCTTCTGTAACAGCCAAAACTCTGAAATGCATTTAAAATCGAAGTCTCTCCCCTCTTCCAGCTTAGGCTTGCTTGAAGCCAAGTGCTTCCTGCTACCCTCCCTACTGTCCCACCACTCAGCCACCTCCAGGGTTGATGGAGGAGATGGTAGGGAGGAGAGTTAAGGGCCGCAGAGATCTTAGCACCTCCTGAACCTGGACTTGACTTCCTACAGGCATCATCAGAACCCATCCCAGGTACCTTGGAAGGTGCCCTGCTGAGTTCCTCCAGCCTTGCAAGGTTTTGACAGGGCCTCTTTAGCCAGCCTTTCCAAGAGCGTGCTTGTGTGCGCAAGCATGCCTGCACACGTGTGTGTGCGCACACACACACACACACACCTTCCTCTTCAGGTAGGAAGCCAGTTGCCTATGGCCTCATTCTGAACCATACCAACACGGCAACTAGAAGTCTTCCATCTGGTCTCATCCACCCTCCCACCCCAGCCATAAACAAAAATTAGCACTTTGGGCCTGCCACCCTCAGAGTGCAGCAACTTCCCAAATGCATCCTCCATCCTGCTCTAGGGGCATTTTGTGTATTTTTTCAGGCAAACACCAGTCCTCTGTGTCCCCCAAACTTGAGGAATCACAAATAAGGGATTTTGTTTGTGTCCTTAAACCACTTTATTGAAATATGACTGACATGTAAAAAGCTCAGTGAGTTTGGGGAGAAGGATACACCTATAAAACCATCACCACCATCAAGGCTACAAACATACCAAATCATCTCTCAAAGTTTCCTCTCACACCCTTTACTAACATTATTTTTGTGTATGTGGCAAGAATGTTTAACATTAGATCTACCCTCTTAGGAACTTTTTTAAAATATTTATTTTGGCAGAGACAGAGGGAGAGAGATAATCCCAAGGAGGCTCCACGCCCAGCACGGGGCCCAATGCTGGGCTCAGTCCCACAACCAGGAGATAATGACCTGATCCAAAGTCAAGAGTCAGACGCTTAACCAACTGAGCCATCCAGGTGCCACTACCTTCCTGCAAAATTTTAAGTATACGATATAGTACTGTAAGCTACAGGCACCATGGTGTATAGTGAATCCCCAGAACTTGCATAACTGAAATTTTGTACCCTTTGGCCATCACGCCTCTTCATCTCCTCCTTCTACCAGCCCCTAGTGATCACCATTCTACTTTGCTTCTATGAGTTTTGCTATTTTAGATTACACATGTAAACGAGAAAATACAGTACTTGTCTTTCTCTGGCTTTTCATTTAGCACAATATTCTCCAGGTCCATCATGTTGTTGCAAATGGCAGGACTTCATTTTAAGGCTGAAATATTCCTGTGTGTGATGTGTATACATACATACCACATTTTCTTTATCCATTCGTCCATCTATGGACATTTAGTTTCTTTCCATATCTTAGCTATCGTGAATAGTGTTGCAGTGAACATAGGAGTGCAGATTTCTCTTTGAGAACTTAATTTCCTTGGATAAATATCCAGAAAGCAGGATTGCTGGATCATATGGTAGCTCTATTTCTAATTTGCAAAAGAACTTCCATACTGTTCTCCACAGTGGCTACACCAACTTACATTGCCACCAACAGTGCGCCAGGTTTCTTTTACTCTATATCCATGCCAACATCCAAGTGGTCTTCAGGAAGCTGCTATCATTAACCTGTGGTAAGGGGAAGCACAATCCCAGCCCTCTATGGAAGCCCTCGGATTTCTCACATCAGCTGACTTCTCAACTAAAATTCCTTATGCCAGTGAGAGGAGCCAAAAGCTAAGGGGAGCAAAACTGGGTATTTTGACAACTTCTGCAAGCCCTGCATATGTGAGGTAGCATCGTGCTTTACAGCTGTGGGTGCACAGCAATCTGTTGCCTTGTGACTTCCACCAAAGCTGTCAGAAGGAGTCCCATGTTCACCCTATTATATGTGCGTGTGGATTTTCAGTCATGGCCCCAGTGCATTAACCCAGCAAATATTTATGTGCACCTAGGCACTGTGCTAGGTGCTGGGAATCTCTCACTGAACCAGACCAATGCGAATGAGACAGATTATTTGATTCCACTTGTGGTAAATGCTGCAAAATCAAAGGGTAGCTATGAGAATGAATAATGAGGGGGCATAAGGCAATGAGGGAATGGAGCAGGGTCTCCCTGGGGAGGTGGCATGGAAGCTAATACCTGGAGGATGAGGAGAAGCAGGATGAGAGGAGACTGTACCAGAAAGAGAGAACACGCTGGCAAGTCCTTGAGAAGAAGGCCTTTACCACTCACTGAATGCATGTTCCTCCAAATCGCTTCTCATTAACAAAAGCCATTTAGGGTCTTGCTTTTTTGTCGTTGAACTTTTCTCAATTGCTGCTTCGCCCTTACTAAGCATTTCTGTGGACACAAAGCCCAGATGCGATTCACTCCTCAGGTCCAAGCACTTGAGGTTATAGCCTTATCTCAGGCACTTTGGTACTTGGGGTTCTTATCTGGTGGCCTTCTCATATTGCTAATAGTTCTGAGGAAAGTTTCCAAAATAGACCCATATCAGTTTAGTGGCCAGTCGATCTCAGACGGGCCCAAGAGCTTTCACATGGCAAAGTGTAAGCTGGGGAGGAAAGTGACCGCCTTACCCAGGAATTAGCCAGACCACCTTCTTCTCCCCTGAGGTTGGAGAATTCCGCTAGTGCAGAATGAGTGCACAGAGAGCCAAGATTGGTGAGGGCCCTCCACTGATAGAGGTTTCTGGGGTTACAGCAAGAAGTTTTGGCCACAGGAATAGAGCCCTATCAGCCAGAGGCAATTTCTCTGAGAAAAAGAAGTAACAGCCAGCCTTTTCTCTCTGCCACCAGCAGCCAGGCAAACCATCTGTATGGTGTGATTCTAAGGAGGTAATTGGTGGGCAGAGAGGAAACCGAAACAAGAGGAATGGAGAAAGAGGCCAAAAGGTCAGAGAAGCTGAAAAAAGAGCACTTCTGGTAATCAAAATGAGCAAAAGTTGGGAAGCAAGGTGGATGTTTTCTGAGAGACCATTTTACAGCCTATGTTGCTTTGTGCCATTTCCAGGCATTTTTGCACATACTCTCAATCCTACCTTTAAACCTTTGTAGCATGAGGTGGGATATCCCACCAAGAAAAAACAGGCCTAGAGGGGTCACATGCTATCAACACCAGGGCAAGAATGCCAATCTGGTTGCTTTACTGTTCCCCACTTCCTGCCTCAGGGGCTTGCCCTCTTGGACTTGGTGCCGACCCTCAAGACTTACCTAGTTACTAAGGGGACCCAACAAGGTTCCTCACAGCCAACTTGTGTTCTGCTTCCTTGAGATTTAGTTTCCCTGTAAGAGTGTTGAAATAAACCCCCATTTACAGAGGATGAAACTTCCATTCCCCTCTCTGCACTCTGAATCAGGTATTCCTCATTGCCTTGGCTTCTTCAACCAGGTTAGTCTCCTCAGTCTGCTATGAAAATGCCCCTTTCTGCTAACACCACCCTTGAGTTCAGGCCATTCCACATGACGGGCAGCCCTCCCAAGCTCCCATCCGTGACTGTAACCATCCCCTTCTCCTGTATTCTACTGGGCGGTGGGATGCCCTCCCTCATAGCCAGACTAAGTACCCCCGCCTCCCCCAGCAGTGGGAACAGAATCTTAAAGGACACTCCTAAGCAAATCTATTTCCTAACTCATAACATGACTGTTATGGCCACCCAATAACAAATTAACACATGTCCTTTGTCTTTTTATCTGTTCTTTAAAAAAAAGTCCTTTCACCTCTTGACAAAAATTTCCAAAACTACGTAGTAAATAAAAAGCAGAAGCCCCCTGTTCTCACTCATCTCCCTCAAGCTCCAGAGCCACTAAACACACACAGTATCATACACAGTTCTCTCTTCTGTCCAAATAGGATAGCAAACTACAATCTGCCACTTAATTTTTTATTCAGTAACCGCTACTTGCACATCATTCCATGTTAGTCCCTGTTGGCTAAATTCATTATTTTTAACAGTTGTATGGTATCCTAGCACTTATACCCTAACTTTGTGATTTCATCACCCATGAGATTCAGGAGTATTCCTAATAGTGAAAAATTGAAATCTTCACCCACAATGGAAACATTTAAACTGGACAGTTTGACATTTTAGTAACCCTGCTGACATCCCTACCTTACCTTACCTCACTCACCAAATCCTCTTTAAGCATGAGAGAACCACAAAACATAAAGAGTGTTCAGAGGATGTTCAGAAATCATTTACAAGTGCAAAAAGTTTAAATATTGTACATCAGTCTCTAAAAAGTCATCAAGTACATTTTGTTTCTTGAGTTCAACAACCTTTGATGATAACTATATCTCCATGCTATGAATGAGAGAAGCAAAAAGCAAATTTCCGTACTGACAATTTTGGACTATTATATGTTTATATGATACTTTATGTTTAGGATTTACATTAGTTATGTTGTGTTCTTAAACATAAGTGTGTGCATTTGGTTCCATTCTATAATTAAATGGATTTAAGGGTCCACTTCAGTTTTTTTGACTCTCCCCCTTACCTTTTCCTGAGACTTTTTTTTTTTTGAGTCATCTCATGGTTAACCAGATTTTGTTGTGCACTTTTTTCCCCTAATTAAATATCTCTACTGAGAAATGTGAGGTCAGTCTGTTCTTTCCCCCTTTTGTAGGAAACATGCTTTTTCTGCCAAGATGCCCATGGGATTCTTATACTGTCCTTAAAGTTCAAGTAGCTTCACTGTGTATCTTTGTGTTGATTATTCTGTTACGAGTATTTTTCCCCTTAAGATCTCTTTCCATGTACAGAGTCAGATCATGCTTTATATCCTTGGAGTTTTATTTCATTTTATTTGTGATATTTTTATTTCCTGCTCCATGTGTTCTGTTCTCTACTTCAGGAACACCATCATCCCATATGATGTCTGGCTGTCATTATCTACTTAGTTTTTATTTATTTGGCAATCCCTCCCATAAATGCTATTTTATTCTCTTTAGTCTGACCTCTGCATCACTGGATATGTTTTCAGCAAACATCTATTCTAATGTGATCTTCATTTCTAGGATAGTTTTATTATCTTCCATTTCTTTCATCACTCTTAGCTTACTCTGTCTTCTTTTGCCTATTCTTCATTGATCTTATATTTCACCTTAGAATTATTTCACAAAGACCTTGTGTATTTTTTTTAATTTTTTTTTTGTCAATGTTTATTTATTTTTGGGACAGAGAGAGACAGAGCATGAACGGGGGAGGGGCAGAGAGAGAGGGAGACACAGAATCGGAAACAGGCTCCAGGCTCTGAGCCATCAGCCCAGAGCCTGACGCGGGGCTCGAACTCACGGACCGCGAGATCGTGACCTGGCTGAAGTCTGACACTTAACCGACTGTGCCACCCAGGCGCCCGAGACCTTGTGTATTTTTAAAAGTTCTTTCAGGGTGCAGGTAAATATGCATCTGAAATGCTTTGGTTTGCTGCAATAATTCTTCTAAAGAGTATTCTTCACTTGCCTTCTGATTTTTGAGTTTCTTTGCTCCTTTTTGTTCCTTATTTTTATTTTCTTTTGGTATTATTAATGGACCTAAGTCTACCTGAAAACATAGACTCTGCTCTAAAAGGAATGCTGTTCTCTCCTGAACTTGCTATTTCTTTTAATTATGGAGACGAGTCAGGGGGTTAGCTAGAGCAGCCACAGGCTTCAAATCAGATTTTTATTGGGTTTCAATAGTTTTTAGCCATATTCCCAATGTTCTCTGACCTCTCAGGTGAGCAAATTGCCCAAGCAAAATATAAAGACCATGGTGGAGTCTCCCAGCTCTCTAACCTTTTATTGGGCTATTTATGTTTATCTATAGCTGCTTGTTTGAATCAGCCAACTACCACAAAGCTGGCTGCCACTTACACCTTTTCATCCTTCCTGCCTCACCTCCTAAAGAGGAATTCTACTTTGGGAAATAAGTATGTCTTGCCCAGTAACTCCTTTCCATCTGTCTGACCATCCTCTCCTCTGCATTGTAGAGCAAACCCCTGAAGGGACGGTCTGGATTTCTTCTGTACCCCATCCACACACTCAGTCCTTGCTCTGAGTAAAAGAGCATCACCTGAAACCCTGATATCACTTGTTTTCAGAAAACTCTGAATCCTAATTAGAACCCAAAAGGTGTGTTTCCGCTCTTTCCAGTCTCCCTTGACTTGGTCCAGATTCACCATATTTGGATGACAATGTAATTTTAGCAATTTCCTAGTTTTACTTAAGGTGGACTTTTCCCATCAAAATTTCATCCAGTCTAACTTCATCCATTTTGTAGGTTTCACGGAAGGGTTACGTTTACAGAACACACAACTTTACACCACCATCTTTTAGCTAGATCACTTCCCCCGCCCCCAACCCCGCCCCAAACTCCCTTCTTAACAGGCTCCCTGGATTATGAGCATTTTGCTTTACTTAGTTTCATTCAAAATCACTTACTAAACATTTATTATGCTTATTGAAGGCGCCCTGCCCCCAGCACAAATCATCAATAGTACTAGAATGTAACGTTGGCATGAGTCATTTACACCACTAAATAACTTAGAATACAAATGTATTGAGTAAATACTAGATGCAGAACAGTATGTAAGATGCTGCTTAAAACATAAAAATGAGTAAGACTCAAGGCCTTCTTTCAGGGAACGCTACAGTATGACATGGTAAGATGAGAAATCTCTAAGTAACAATAGTAAGATGCATTAAATAAGGCCAAGGAATGATCACTATTATTATGATGCTGTCATGATGATGACAGGAGCTATGGAAGAGTGTGATCCAGGTCAACTGAAGGGAGGACAAAAATCAAAGGGAAAGAAAAACTGATAAGCAACATGCACCCTACATAACTTGAGGTAGGGTGACGTGATGACAAGACAATGTGCTTTGGAGTTTTACAGACACAGGCTCACCTCTCAAATCATACAATTACCATGTCTCTCAGTGAAAAAACTCCTCTGTCAGTTTTGCCTTTGGTAAAAATACCCAATACTACCAACCTGTTGTAAGGACCAAGTGGAATGATGCATGTCAACATCCCCTCACAGTGCCTGGCTCACAGCAGGTGTTTTTATAAATGTTTCTTTTCTGGCCAAATTAACTCTGTTTATCAGGCTTCACCCCTTAATTGCCATATCTGTTATATGAACTATTTAATACATGGGAGGATTTTTTTTAAATGAGTGTTCTCACCCCTTGTTAATTATACCTGCCTGCCATATAATTGCATAATTCTTAACTATATCATTGCTTTATTAATTCTATCTCTGAAAAATCAAATGAGACCATCATGAAAGTGCTCCACAAACTGTTAAGTAATAACCAGTGTAAGGAAATAGTATTATCATAATGTATACCTGATGTTATGCTCCTTCCTTTATTAAGAAATCCCAGCCCTATGAAAGAGAGACACCTTTAACTGGCTTGAACTGGGTTTTACCCTGCTGTGTATTTAGACAATTTCTGTACTGACTGGAGGCCATTTCTCTGAGAATATTTAGAGTCTGTTTGACGCTGCCTTGGGACCCTGCCAGTGTTTTCCATAGACATGCAACATTATACACACAAAAAGAAAAATAGGTCAGAATCTCCTCTAGTTGAGCGGCCTCTTTCCTCTGCTAAAGGTCATTCTTAATCCTCCCCCCAGCTCCCAGAACGCTGTGTGCAATGGTTTTTCAAATGTTCCAGGAAGGAAAGAGCTTCTATAAAGAAAAGCAGGGAATACATTCTTCATGGCAGCAAGGGTCCCTAAATGGTGTCACAATTCCATTTACAGCACTGCAAAGATGAGTTCTAGGGAATCTTCATGTTGGTCTATTTTCTGTAGTTAAATTTTGAAATTCCATCCCTGGATACAACCATGGCGGGAACTTTAACCATTAGCCCTCTGAACAGAGAATGGAAAACGAGAGGATTCTAGAGGCCAGTGTCACCACACGTGAGTGCAGAGGATGGTGCAAACACGGCTGGAGAGAGCTTACACTAAACCGTCAAGCTGGGACCAAAGTGAGACTACGCCACATCTCAGAAGCCTAGAAACCAAAACAAACTCTGAGAATTCCATGGGGCACACAGAGACTGCTATGAAAGACGCAGCGTTGAACAAAGCACACAGATGACAGCTAGGCTAACCTGGAAAGCAGCCTCCTTGCTCCCTCAAAGCACCCATTTCTCAAGAGGAACACCAGCTTTCCCAGATCTCTGCCTTCGGCAGAGGCCAAACGAGTCCACTTCCTGGAGACACTGGCAGCCCTTCCATCACCCCGAGTACTGTCCACTGGCTAGGCCACACATTATTTACCATTTTAGAAGTTATTTTCACAATTTCCTAAACCTACCACACAACTTGAATTCCCTTTTCTATTCATAACAGTTCGCTCATCTGGTTTTGACTCAACCTTTATCAAAGCATGTGTCACCCTCTCAGACATATGTCTGGAAATACTGTGCATGTGACTCAGGAACAAACAAACAAGAGCACTCAGGTATCATCCCTTTGTTCTACTATCCTTTATTTGCTAAAAGTGATGCTTTTCCAGGTATTTGCTAGTAACACATACAAAGACTATACAGGGGCGCCCTGGGTGGCTCAGTCAGTTAAGTATCCGACTTTGGCTCAGTTCATGATCTCATGGTTCAGGAGTTTGAGCCCTGCATGGGGCTCTGCACTGACAGCACAGAGCCTGCTTGGGATTCTCTGTCTCCCTCTCTCTGCCCCTCCCGCCATCAAAATAAATAAATACCCTTAAGAAAACAAAACAAGAAAAAAAAAAACCCTAAAACTATACAGATATACATACATATACATATGTGCATATATAATACATATTTTATGTACATACATATTTATGTATGCATATGAAATTTGGTTGATGCTAATCTGAAAAAGATGTACACATTAACAGAAAGCATGGTAGCAACATCTCCTAAAACAAAAATGCTGAAATTTAAAACTACATCACTGAAAAGATGAAATAGAACATATTATTTCTAGGATCTATTAAATCCTTTGGGTGCCTTAAGTACACTATATGTATATTGCCAAATTGTGGATATTAGTACATATTTGCCTCCTTTTAGGCTCCCCACCCCCGAAAAGAACCAATGCTCCCAAACCAAGAAATGGCAGGTTTTGTGTTTACTTCTACTCGTGTGGTATTTCCATTCACGCTGGGGAAATGATTATAAATGCGTTCACTGTGAAACTGGTAAAAATGTCTGTTTGGCCCACACTGTGTGGCTGCCCAGGCCTGGGAGCTGGAGTTCTAGAAGACTCTGCCCAGCCTGGGCTCCTATCGATGCCTGGGCTCGGATGTCTCCTGCCTCTTCTGGCTCCTACTTTCATGTCAGATCTTTACTCGGGGCCTTCACTCACCTTTGTCTGGCTGTCAGCCCATGTTTGTACTAATCTCCTCAGCTTTCCTATGGGGCCTGGAAGCCCTCAAATAAAGTCAAGATGGCCCTGAAAGTTTATTTTGTCAAGTACTCTGATACTTTGACTACCTGTTATAGGGATATCTGGTCACCATAGTAAAAGCACAAAATAATTATACATTCTAGTTACCAAATGAATTTCACTTTCATTTCTTTCCATTGAACAGAAGTATGACGTTTGGGAATCAGCTGGTAGAGTTGGGTTTTTTAAGTAGATACACTAAGAAGATGTTAAGTAAAGCTGTTCTTCCTAGTTCGTGAGTCTGTCCTTTGAATCAGCAGCAAAGACACCCCTCTGGCAGGGCTGCTTACCCTCAGGTCCACAAACACCCAAGGGGCTCTTGGGATAGAGTTTAAAGGGTCTAAAAATTTGGATGGGGGAAGAAAAACCCACTTATTTATCTTCATTACCCTGTAACTGAAATTTAGCTGTTCTTTTAATTATTAAGATAGGTAACAAACTACAATAGTTCCTTATGACTTTGTCACCATTAGTATTTGCCAGTACCTTGAAATATCATTACTATCCATCAACACTTTGAAGGTACAATTTTTACTAAACCCACCAGATCTTATTTAATGTATTAATAAAGCAGCATCTATATTACTGTCTCACATACGATTTTTTAAAATATTCTTCAATACAATTTGTTTCCTTAGCATCCTATCTATTTTATTTTGTACTTTTAACAACATCATTCTTAGGAATGGTCCATAGGCTCCACCAAGACTTCCCAACAGGACTATGGCTCAAAATCAAAGACTGAGACTTCATGCACCAGGGTTTCACAGATGAACTTGAATTGCTAGTTTATAAATACATCATCTCAATTGAAACATGGCAACTGATAATGACTAATGCTGAAGAAATCTGATTTAGACATGGGCTTCTAACAAGTGTTCAACTCTCCTGGGTCAAGGAACTTCAATGAAAGGGTGGAGAGAAAGAGAACCTGCCGTCAGCAAGCTTTCAGAACTGCAAGGCAAGCTATTGCATAACCATAGGCTTGATTTGCTGGTTGGCCTCCTTTATTCAGCTTGCTGAGATTATGATATTCTTGTCCTCAAGAATGATTATAGGTTACTAGGCCTGCAGGTTCAAAATTGCCCTCTGCAGCTATTTGTAAATTCCTCTGGCTCTTTGTTTATTGCCCATTGAGTTCCCTGGTCTTGGCCCTAGAAGTTCTAGCTTATTCCTTTGACTCAGGGTTTCAGTTAGAACTTTACAATGAAAGAAGGTTCTTTGTTTCCAAGAGAAGTTGACTCCATAGTGTCAGGTCCTACTGGACTTGAGATAATTCTTCCCTTAATTTCAGCTGATTCATATTTTCAGTGGCTGACTCAGAGTCATGATTCAATAATGACGACATCGTTTTAAACTTATAAAATTTGAAGGGAACCATGGACAGAAATAGAAGGGAAAACATGTAAAATGAATGATAGGAATAAACTGTATAACAAATGAATGACTACCAGTGGCTCTTTGTCTTGGAATAAAATAGAAACTTTACTAAGAATAACACATAATTTACATGTGAGTAGGGTTTATATGGTCATTATTTGGTTCAATGTCCTTAACAACTCCAAAAACAGTTACAAGAGCTGAATATCCGAGAACATAAGGAACCAGCCACACACCCCAAATTAGAAAGTGGAGCACCAGCCAGAGCAGAGGGCTAGGCTTTCCACTCTCGGGGTGTGGGCTTCTCCACACAACCCCAAATCTGAAAAGCCCAGAGCCCCTGAGGGTACTGCCCTAGAAAAACTGAACAAAGAACTGTGTACTAATGGAAAACTAAATGAGACTCAGAAGCAAAATGTTATGTTTACTAACATAAGCACTTCCTAATGTTTCTAACACTGACTGAAGATAGAGAAGGACAGAGAAGCAATGTTGGCCATTTAAATCAAAAGAAACTGCTTTAAAGCAAAAGAAACCATTTAGAATCTACTTTAAGTTGTATCTCAATTTTTAGCAAGTTTATTGCTTATCTATTCATAGGTTTGGTTTTCATTTATATGTATTGGAACAAAATATATGTATATTGTATTACCCACTAGGGAATATGACCTATGATACAAATAATAATAATGTCTTCAGTGGTTTTTAAATATACAGTATTTCCTATATAGTTTTCTGAATAATATCCAACAAAAATTATGTAACATTCTTTGACTTTATTCAAATTTAAGTAAATAACTTCATCTTTTGGTTGTTTTGTTTTTTAATCTCTTTCCCAACTACAGGGAAAGTTGGTGTGCATATAAAGGAAAAAAAAAAAAAAGGAGGTTGGAGGGCCCTGCCGGTCTCTAAGCAGTGTGCATGTGAGTGGTTGCTACACAGGTTTCCAGATCCTGATTTGAATCTCAGGGGCCAGAGCTGTGTGTGTTCCACAAAAGGCCCTTTGAAACTCTGTTCCCTTCCTGGTCTGACAAAGCCCTAGAGGGTTGACCTTTGAGGGACAGACACATTGGTTTGGCTTGGCCTCTGATCTGCCGTGAAGGACTGTGAGCTATGCTCTTCTGTCTGGGACCTGCTGCCTACTTCCTCCATTATATTTAGCTCTTCAGTTATTTTCCTAATGAGCTGTCTGTTTGCCTCCAGCCTTCCAGCCAGAAAATGAATGTGTGCAAATTATAAACTAAGTACCCAGTGCTTGAGACCTACAAGACCTATTCTACACATTTTGAAATCCACCCACTCTAGAGTTCTTGCCGGCCGTGTCTTTATTCTGTTTGCCCCATGGCTGGGCAGGAACATGACACTCCAGCTAGAGCCCTACATTCTGTCAAATGACCACCTCCATAGGTGCCCTTCTCCTCATCTCCCCACCTTGCTAGTGTGCTAAGGTAGCTAACAGGCGGACCAAGCGCGTACTGACGGTGGCAGCAATTCAGAGAAAAAGGAAGAATTAAAAACATTTTAATCACCCAGGTGATTACCAGGAGAATTTTTTGCATTTCTGACGTGACTTCAAATGATATATTTATATATATGGTGGGATGAGAGGAGAATAAATCTTTTTTTTAATACAAAATTTATTGTCAAATCGCTTTCCATACAACACCCAGTGCTCATCCCAACAGGTGCCCTCCTCAATGCCCATCACCCACTTTCCCGAGAGGAGAATAAATCAATATTTTTTACTTGTGGGGACTCTAAAGTCTTTAGGCTTCCTTGTGTCCTACAGTCCTTTTTTTGCACACCCCTCCCCCTTAGTACATCTTCTGCCCAATACTAATGTGACTCAGAGAATTTATTCCTGCTGGAAATGTGGGACTTTGTGAGCCTCAATCTGCCTTAACATGAACTTTTCAGCTCCTGTTGTTTTACTTTTGCGTGGCCCCAATTATCTAAGGAAATTATAGAAACCCACTACTTTCAATGTTCAAAGTCAAATGATATTTTGGTGGTTGTTTGGAATCTTTATCTTCATGGAGTTGATGAGCACCAAAATATACCTGGTTATGTCTTCACAGATAGAACATTGCACAACCCCTACCTCTCATGTCTTATAAAAGACTTATGTGCATATTTTAATTAGGTCCCACAAGATCCATTATATAAAATGGACATTGATATTTTTAACTTTAAGACCTAGGAGGTGCTGTGTAACCAAGCTCTCTGTAAACCATGAGAAGCAGTTTGCACATTATGGTGGAAAAGCTCATGATCAATATATCCATGAGAGTCAATATGGATGGGCACATGGCTGCCCTGAAAACGTGGTTTTCTGCTCAAGGTGACACCAAAGGGCGAAAAAACATAGAGAAGATTTGGGGTTGATTTAGTAGCTGTTAGATATTGTCAAATATGGAATACCTGGTTTTAAAACTTTAATATAGAGGGGCGCCTGGGTGGCTCAGTCAGTTGAGCATCTGACTCTTGATTTCAACTCAGGTCATGACCTCATGGTTGTGGGATTGAGGCCCAAGTCCTTGGGCTCTAGGTTGGGTGTGGAGTCTGCCCCACCTACCCCAAGGTGCCTAGGTGGCTCAGTCGGTTAAGTGTCTGACTGTTGAGCTCAGCTCAGGTCATGGTCTCACTGTTCGTGGAATTGAGCCCTGCTTTGGGCTCCGCATTGACAGCATGGAGCCTGTTTGGGAATCTCTCCCTCCCTCCCTCTCTCTCTCAAAATAAATAAATAAACATGAAAAAAAATTTTTTTAAAGATTCTTTCCTCCTCTCCCTCTATCCCTCCCCAGCTTGTTCTTGCTCACTCTCAAAAAAATGTGTTAAAAATATATAGATAAATTTGTACAAAACATGAATCACATGGACAGGGCACCTGGGTGGCTCAGTCAGTTAAGCATCCAACTTCGGCTCATGTCATGATCTCACGGTTCATGAGTTCCAGCCCCATGTTGGACTCTGTGTTGACAGCGCAAAGCCTGGAGCCTGCTTTGGATTCTGTGTGTGTGTCTGTCTCTGCCCCTTCCCCACTCGCTCTCTGTTTCTCCTTCTCTCAAAAATAAACATTAATAAATAAATAAATCACATGGAGAGTATATATCTTTTCTTAATGTTTATTTATTTATTGAAAGAGACAGAGGACAAGAGGGGGAGGGACAGAGACAGAGGGAGAGAGAGTCCCAAGCAGGCTTCATGCTGACAGCACAGCTCAATGCAGGGCTCGAAACCATGAACCATGAGATCACGACCTGAGCTAAAACCAGGAGTGGGACACTTAACCAAATGAGCCACTGAGGCGTCCTGAGAGTGTACATCGTTTAGAGGACTCACAATAGCACTTCTTAAAAAAAGAGAAAAGGGGGCACCTGGGTGGCTCAGTCAGTTAAGCATTCAACTTCAGCTCAGGTCATGATCTCACAGCTTGTGAGTTCAAGCCCCATGTCGGGTTCTGTGCTGACAGCTCGGAGCCTGGAGCTTGCTTAGGATTCTGTGTCTCCCTCTCCATCTGCCCCTTCCTCGCTCATGCTCTGTCTGTCTGTCTCTCTCTCTCTCTCTCTCTCTCTCTCTCTTTCTCTCTCTCAAGAATAAAACATTAAAAAAATTTTAAAGAAAAAAAAACCCTACATTACCCAAAGCATTTAAAATACAGTGTACATTTTTAAATTCAATTTATATTTGGCTTTTAGAAATAGTTTTAGAAAAAATAAAATTATAGGCAGAAAATCCAGTGACTTTTCAGTGAGAATTTTAAAATTCTATTTTCAGGGCTCAAACAAGTACATCCCTCACCTCACCTATACCTATTTTTTCCCTGGTAACTTTGTGCTGGGCAGGAACGAAGGGACAGCAGTTGCAAGGTCTACTTGACATTATGTGCCTACTTGTTCTCCAGACCTGGCAGGAAGAAATCATGGGGCTTGGGGATTTTGTAAACATGAGGTTCTTACTCAATGCTCTAGGGATGGTAAACTCCAAGTCCTGACAGACGGGAAAACGCCTCCCAGTTTCCAAAATTGGACAGTCAGGCCTAGTCTGAACCATGGGATCCAGCTGCACTGGAGTAAGCCTGGGTGGCCACACTGTGGCCACATCAAAGCAGAACACACATGCAATTTGGGGACATTCGCCCTGCAAGTTTTGATGGGAATGTGAGTGGGAGGAGAGGCTGTGGCAGTCCCTACCTCTTACCATCCAGGTCCCCCGTCAGCCTAGGACCTCCAGGATAAACTGCTCCCCTCTGTGGTCTGGGACTCACTTGTTGAGACAGGGAGCTTGTTCAACCTTACACATGAATGAGGAGCAGATAGAGAATAAGCCTCACTGACCACCGTTTCCCCGAGTGATTCCTCTCCCACACCCCTCATGGAAAGCCCTCCACTGAAAAAAAATCAATCCTTCTGGCCTTTAAATCTGCCTTCTGCCCTAGCCAGAGGTTGCCAAGAACAAAGCACTATGGGGGCTCCTATCTCAAAGCTAACAGGGCCTGAGCCACCGGAAGAAGAGAGCTGCTCTATAAAAGCTTTTAAATGCGGTTATATTTTTACAACCACTTACTGAAGAGGTGAATTATTTTCTACTCCTCCTTCTCCAGAAGCACAGCCATTAAGGTTACCTAGAAACCTGTCCAGGAAGCGTGTAGCAAATAGCAACCAAGCAACAGAAACATTCATATCTGTCATCTAACAGGAGATGGTATCAACAAGGTCATATCTGGGTAGAGGTGGAATAGGAAACTTCACTGGTTTGCATGTCCTGGCTATTTTCAGGGGTTGTTTACACACACAGTTGGCAAAGGAGTTCGTTTTCAGCGTGGCTAGGGGGCATCTTGATTGGTCTAAGTTGGAAAAGAAAGACATTTGAGACTGGATGCTACTCATACTACAGACTGCCCCATGGAAGGAAGATGCACAAAGAGAATAAAAAGGCATTAGAAGGGATGCCTGGGCACTCAGTCAGTTAAGCTGCCCAGCTTGAGCTCAGGTCATGATCTCGTGATTTGTGCGTTTGAGTCCCACATCAGGATGTCTGCTGTCAGCACAGAGCCCACTTTGGATCCTCTGCCCCACTCGCTCTGCCCCTCCCCCACTCACACTCTCTCTCAAAAGTAAATAAACATTTAAAAAATAATAATAATAAGGCATTAGAATACACTACCTCTACTCTAGAAGAACTTCCAATCTGTTGGAGATGTGATGTACACAGAGAATGACATGAGAACAATTTTTTAAGATTCAGAAGCACAATAATGTACCATAAAACAGTATCTCCTAGGGAGACAAGATTTCATGTTGAAGGTGATTTTGACTAAGGTCTTGAGAGACAGTGAGAACAGCAAAGAAGATGGGAGAAAAGATGGGGTGGTGGCAGCTGGCATGGTAGGTTATCCAGGCATGTGCAGTGAGGACATTAAACAAAACAACTAGAAGACGGTTTGATGAGAAATGTATAGTGTTGCTTATTTTGATGTTTTCATTTTCATGATTGCATGGGTGAGAAAGAGAAATGACTCCTCTGTCTCTTCATGACCTTAACAACCGGGGCGGCGGGGGAGACCCTTCACTCTGTGAAAGCTGTTTTTTGTATGGATTTTGTTTGTTTTTGTTTTTTTGCTATATCTAAAGAGCTTATTCCTAATGTGTGTTTCATTTACAACCAACACCCTTTCTATGTCAGATGAGGTGATAAAAATTTATAATTATAGAGAAGCAAAGCTGTGACTCCACTCTTTCACCATGTAGTCTTGCCCACAGACGCGGGGCTTGGGGAACTCCAGCTGGCATAAAAGCAGCAGCAAGGAGAGGGGACACTGAAAGAAATGCTGTATGAATATCTGCTGCGCCCAATCCCTTTTGCTTTACCCCAGAATATCGCCTTTTTTCCCCCCAATTTAGTATGAAGAAAGCTAACAGAACTCTGTAATTCTCAAAGTTAAGCTCTCTGCAAACCCTGTTCTGAAAAATCAGCTGGAACTAATAAGGCAAGCTATGGGGACAATTCCTGGCTTTCCACGCGGAGTGCTTTCCATTCAGCAGTCATCAGTTTTATCGGGGGCATCAGGACATCTGCGTGAGTCAGTAAAACATGGCCACAGATACTTGAGCAATCATGGAGAATCAGACGCTAAAAATACAGAACCGGAATCTCAACAACACAAACAATTCTCAGGAAGGGGAAAGGGGTGAGTGATAAAAGCCTGGCTGTCATGCCACACACGTCTCAAATTACATAAAACCAATGCTGTCAACCTGAGAATACTCAACACAATCCTAACCAACCTACTGCCTGCATGCTTCACAAATGCTCCATTCATCACACAGTGTCACTCAGAGCACGCTCACCTGAGCATTGGGGAACATGGCCGTCCTCTTGGCAAGCCCTCTTGACTTGTAGGAGACACCTGACCTCAGCCTCTCTGAAAATGGAATGAGGCACGATTCAGACCTGCACCTGGTCTTCCCCACTCACCTCCCAAAGGGTAAGAGGTGTTTAAAGGCATAAATCAGAAGCTGAAATACCCCATTGCACTTCTGACATACCATGGACTTAAAAAATTCACATAAATCCTCTAAAAGTCTTTGTTTCATCATCTCCAAAATGATGTGAATTTGCCTGACCTATTTACTCTACAAAGGTCACCTATTACAAAATGCCACACAAAAGCATGGTTCTTTGTGTGGGTAACTGTTGTTTTCTGGCCTTATCCTTACCTACTATCCTGATAAATTGGGATCAGTCATAATGTCTTGGCAAAGTTTCTGTCTCCATTTGTTTCCTGTCTCATATAAAACCCACTCAAACAGACACGCTTACAAAGAGTCCAAATTCTTTCATTTTCTTCAACTCCAATACATTTCTCTGAGCAAGAACAGCATAGAAGTGACATCACAAGCCAAGAATTACTCATAACATTGCATACCTCCATGAGAATATATTACACACACAAGCATCATTCTTCCTGTGTGCCCTAAGGGGTGGGGATGGGGGTGAGTTTATCTGGACCAAGCTAAACTCTGCTGGACTTGGTTTTCAAAGTGTTTGTGTTTTTGCTTGCTCACTCACCTGACACATCCATATCCTCGTGTCTGAAAGGAGCTCAGCGCTTGCACTCACACCTCTCCCATGGGCCCCTATCCAATTCCACTAAAGCAGTAGACCTTGGGGCAGCTGGAGAGCTCCTCCCTCCTCCCCCACCAGGGAGCCCTGGAAGGTAAAGGGAGCTCAAGAGAAACCAGGGTTTCCCTTACCTTTTCCAGTCCCCAAATATCATTTTTCTCAATAAAAACCTACAAGAACCCAAAACCAGGGGGGAAAAAAAAACATAAATAAAAGCACAAAAAAATTAACCAGATATATAGGTTTCTGTAGGAGAATTTTTAGGGAACAATGAGATTGGAGATTACACAAGGTGTAAAAGGTGTGAAAGGGGATTGGTCAGGGTAGGAAAAATCCAGGAGGAACAACTAGCTGAATCTAAGAATGAGGATGTGGGGAACTTCTCCAGAATTGGTTTCCCTCTATGTGGGAGAAGGAAGAGTCAGAGCAACATGCTGGCAAGAGGCAGATAAGAGAATCACATTTGCATGGCCCAGATGCTACCCAGTGTACCTTCCTGTCCAGCCCGGCTGCTGCTCCCACCCCTCTCCCGCAGGTGAAAAGCTTTCCTGTGCCACCCTCCTCCCAAGTTAATTCAAGTTAATTCTCTTCAGGTGCTTCTCCTGCTGTAAACCCAGGCTTACAGGCTCCCAGATCACCTGCTCAATCCCTTTCAGATCCTCTCAGGTCTGTTCTCTCTCTCCAATACTAACCCCATCTTGGGTCTTTTCCCCAATACCAAAATTCTGCCATAATCCTCAGAACAGATCAACTCCAGTCATCTACCTTTTTTCTTTAGGTGTAGAAAAAAAAAAAAAAAGCTCTGGGAGGTCCCCTCAGTTCACTCCCTCCTCACCCACATTTCCTGCTCCTGCACCAACCAAATCATCATCTTGGAGAACAATCCCCTCCTGGGCTTCCTGCCAGAATAGTATTTCGCAAGTT
The DNA here is from genome assembly GCF_014898765.1 of Herpailurus yagouaroundi. Taxonomy (NCBI): domain Eukaryota; kingdom Metazoa; phylum Chordata; class Mammalia; order Carnivora; family Felidae; genus Herpailurus; species Herpailurus yagouaroundi. The sequence goes on from NW_024412377.1 coordinate 82,035,314, forward strand.
TCACTTGAATTTCTAAATGGCACACTTTTGAACATGTAAATAATATACAAGGCAAACCTATTTTTGGAGCTAAGAGTGACATATCTCAAAATACATATCTGCCCCAAGATGGTTTTAAAAAATGAAAGTACCCTTTAAAAAAATAAAAGTGCTTAGGAAATACTCAAAGCTCTTCAGTGAGCACAAATACAATGGGTCTCCTAAAAGTTCAAGTAATGGCCCAAAGTGAGGGGAAGTGTAATGCTGACTCTGGTTTACAGAAAGTGAATCTGAGTCATGACAGGGCCTGAAATTTCACATGAACTCATTCTGCCTGTAAATGCCCCAGAATCAATGGTGAGCAAATGTGAAATCTGGCCAGGCAGGCAAAGCACTTTGTTTTCCATTGTGCGGTGACGCCAGATCCCCCGTGCCTCTGACAAAGGCCCTCGTCAAGCCGGTGTGTCAGCGTTTGCGTTTGCCGTGGCTGCAGCTCTGAGTCCGCCGAAAACCCACATCCCGACTTCCCAGGAACTCTTGGGCCTGCTAGGGAGCGTGGGCCGGCCGGTCGGGGCCGCGCGGTGTGCAGCGCCACCTGCTGGACGCCGGCCGATGGAGCAGCAGACTGGAGCTGACCGCGGAGACCCGAGCGCTGTCGGTGCCCTGTTTGCTCTGAGGCAGCAGCCAGGCCTGACGGGAAGGAGAACAGAAACACTAGCGGAAATATGCACTTTTTATTCAAACCAGCCCTCAAGGGCAAACGCGATCCTTTCTTCACTATAGAATGCAGTGTGGTGTGTGCGCACACGCAGGTGTGTCCAGATACAGTGTGGTTGTGCATTTGAGGGTGTCTGTAGGTGATCTCTCAGAGGTGGGGAAAGCGTGATCATCGTCATCTTCCTCGTTGGATTTGTAGGAAGGTCTACAGTGGACAGACACTCTTTCGTAAATTATCCCATTTAATCTCCCACCACCCTGTACAAGTAGATAAAACAGTCTCAGCCAAGTGCACGCCCAGGGCCCTGGCTCTCGTGGCAGAATTACTCATAACCTAAGCACATTTGAGGATGACAGCAAACTAATGAGTTTTCTCCCTTTTCAAAAGACTTCACCAGCATGGAAGCAAAGACTGTCACAATCCCCCTGGCCAGGCAAGACTGGTCGTCACGGGGGAGGAAATCAAGGGCAGACTCTGACATGAAGTAAACTCCAGCCAGCTGTGGGAAGAAGCCAGCGATCAAACCTCAACCACCTCCAACAGGCTGGTAGTGGGTATGTCGGGGAAACTCAGACAAACCTGCACGTGTGGGTTTTTGCCAGAACCTCTTTGGCGCTTCAGAGATATACTCACATTTGTCACAATTATGAGGTGACTCCCCCTACCTACAGGTTACTGACCTAAAACCGTGGACATTTGTTGAAGCAGGAAGCCTGAAAGACAAAAGCAAAGGTATTTCGTGAAGAATACGGCCGCTTTGACAATGTGGAAGTGTTTGCAGACAGTTCTAGGAACACCTGTGACCCAAGAGATTGATTCCTCTGGGTTTTCCTGGTGACTGAATAATAAAAACAACAGTATTATGAGGGCTTACTCATGCCAGGCAGTAAGCTACGTACTTTACCTTGTTTTCCCTCATGTAATCCTCTATACGATAGAGGCGGATGTGGAAACTGCTCTATACGATAAGCACTAGGCTTAGCCTTGCTTTACAGATATGGAAACTGAGGCCCAGAGAGTTTATTTAAGTGGCCTAAGGTTACACAGCTCAGAGGTGTAAAGGTAGGACTCAAACCCACGTCTCTCTGGCCCAAAGACTATGCTCCTAATGTTTACTGCTCCCCAGCTGTTAGTGCCCGGATAGACCCTGAACTATAGAATATTTTAACTTGGTATTTCGGGGCCAAAATGACTCATCAGCCACATGACCACACGGCTCATTTTCACTGACCCCTTGAGTATGAAAGCAGGGCTTGAAGAGAGAACTTTCACTCACTTTGTTTTGAGCCAGGATGACAGCCTAAGAGTGGTTGGAACAAATAGTTCTAGGTCAGAGGTCAGGGTACAGACCAGACTCCCAGGGCAAAGACAAACAAGGCCTCTCAAAGTGGCTCTTGGTGCCCTGTGGGGGCCGTTAGGTTGGGGCTTGCACACGTGTCTCGGAATGGGATCCCTGGGTATGAAAGGTGGCCTGCCCTGTTCTTAGGCAGCTGGGGCGGATGAGGAAAACGCTGTCCTGGATTCAGCTTCCAGTTCCTCCACATACCAGCTGTGAACCCGTGGGACAGACGTGAAGGGCAGCCTACGGCATATGGCGGCATCTCTGAGAACTTGAGATATACCAAAGCTTCTCACTTTGTAAAGTGGCAGTAATGACCTCCAGCACGCTAAACTGTTGTCAGGTAACGTGAACCAGTGTATGAGCAAGTGCTGTTATGTTCCAGGGCTCTGCAGATATAGCTGTATGGTTATCAGCTCCACAGCGAAAACAAAACAAAAACAAACAAAACACACACACACACAAAACCCAACTTGTTCTCATTATTTCTGGCATGCACTTTTATGAGAAATAGTAAAGGGATATTACCTTCGCAGGCTTTTGCCCTCTGGTGAAAACTTTCCAGATGGAGTTATATAGTTTGGGGTTTCTGTGAGGCAGTTTGACCCGGCTAGCTCACCAGACTGACACACTCATCAAAGCTGTCCTGTACAGCCCAAGGTCGCTTCTGCCAACCCCAGTGCTATTTCCCCATTAGGCCAATCAGTCCTAAGAGCAAAAGAAAATAGTGAAGGCTCTGAGGAGCGCTGGAGGGAGAAAGGTGAGAGGGGAGTGAATGCAGAAGCCTGAGCTTCACTGTGGAAATGGGGTGCTAAGACGCAGCTAGTCTCTCTCTCCCTGACTTCCTAACGAGGCCCATCCCCCCATCTCCCCTCCGCCCCCCACACTCCAGCAGCGAGCAGGAGGACGCTGGTACTCTAGGTGGCACAGGCCTCAAGCCTTCACACAAAAGCCTTTTGTCTATGAGGTGCCGGGAGATGCCACACAACACATTTCTTTCTAAAAATATTTTTTTTTTCTAAATGTTATCTACATCCTGAAAGCTATTTCCATGAGCTGATTTTAAAATACCTTATGACATCTGAAAAACTGTCAGCGGCATGAATGTCCACCATTAGGGGAACGGTTAAGTATAGGCCGCTATACTCTGCGATGTTTGTGAGAGTTTACTACCACATAGAGGAGAAGCGCCATTGTGTAAAAGAAGGCTTGTGTCAGGCTGTGACAGAAAAGCAGAGAAAAACAGCTGTGTGCATCTGAATGTACAAAACATAAATGGTGAACCTAATGAGTAGGATACAGTAATGGTGGATACATGTTATTATGCATTTGCCAAAACCCATGGAACCCTATAACACAAAGATAAACCTTAATGTAAACAAAGGGATATCAGTTAATAATAGTGTTTCAATATTGGTTCATCAATTATAAAAGCAAATGAGGCAAGTTGTGTGCAGGGAAGAAGTATATATGGGAAGTATTTATAAAGTCTGCTCAACTTTCCTGTGACCCTAAAACAGTGCTAAAGAATGAAGTCCATTACTTTTGCTAATAAACTAAAAACAAATAAATGAAAAACCAGAAGGAAATAATCAAAATGCTAACAGTACCATTTTTTGGATGATGCAGTTATGACTAATTTCTTTTTTGTTTTTACTCTTCAAATTTGCTACATTACAATTTTGTCTGTTTTTATTATGTATCACTTTGTCAACCAGGTGAAACAAATCTTGTCTGGGTGACTAGTCTCTGTGGCAGAAAATATATTTGCTCCAAGTGTTCTGTTGTCTAGTTCTTTATACACAGTAGGAACTTAATACATTTTGCTAATAAAACACAAGGACCTTTAAATATGTCTTCACCTCTGTCAGCTTTGGAGTCTTACAATTTGTTGCCTCGTGGCTCAGGAGAGGGCAGCAGATTAATAGAAAAATTTTGAGGGGCCTCTGGGTGGCTCAGTCGGTTAGGTGTCCAATTCTTGATTTCAGTTCAGATCATAATCTCACGGTTCCAAGACTGAGCCCTGCTTCGGTTCCGCACTGACAGCACCAAGCCAGTTTGGGATTCTCTCTCTCCCTCTCTCTGCCTCTACCCCCCCTTGTGTGCACTCTCTAAACAAACAAACAAACAAACTTTAAAATAATGTAAAACAAAATAAAAATTTTGAGAAGAAGAAATCAGAGCCTTGAGAGATTAGCTGGGTGAGTCACTATGAATTGAAAATCTTTCCTTAAGTAGCCAGAGGCCTGTCTGGACATCTTGAGAAGCATCTATAAAATGGTGTTGATGGGCAGTAGAGTGATGGGTGCTGATATCTAACAAGATCTCAAGATGTGTAATTAAGCAAGAAGCATTGATTCTACTGTGTACAACTTGTAACTGAAGTGTTCTTTTGAGACGTAGGGAAAATTATGCTGGGAAAACTCTTAGCTGAGTTCTTGATTCCTGGCAAACCAGTCAAGAAATGGTAACTGATATTAGAGAGCATTAGAGGAGTCTGTAATATCCTATTTTAGAGCAAATCTTCATAGTAGAGGTGTTTTGCGATTTACAATGCATCTTTGCTTTGATCTCATTTACTACTTTCATTTGTTTTGTTTGCCATGTAACTGTGACTATGAGCTTCTTGAAGACAAAGCCATGTCTTATTTATTTTCGTATGGCTATGCATGCCTGGCCCATAGTTGGTTCTTACAATGGATTAAAGGTGGCTGCAAATTCTTTGACAACTCTCAACAAGAGATGTAGTCTATTTCTCCTTTCTTTGAATCTGGGCTGGCCTGTGCTTTGACCAACTGGGTAGAGTGGAAGTGACATTATGCCAACTCCAAGCCTAGCCTTAAAGAGAACTTGGTGTTGGGGCGTCTGGGTGGCTCAGTTGGTTAAGTGTCCGACTTTGGCTCAGGTCATGATCTCACGGTTCGTGAGTTTGAGCCCCGCACGGGGCTCTGTGCTGACAGCATGAAGCCTGGAGCCTGCTTCCTATTATGTGTCTCCCTCTCTCTCTACCCCTCCCTCACTCATGATCTGTCTGTCTCTCTCCCTCAAAAATTAATAAACATTTAAAAATATTAAAAAGAGAGAGAGAGAGAGAGAGAGAGAGAGAACACTTGGTGTCCTCAACCCCTGACTTTTCACATACAAAATGCAGCTATCCTACTGGACAGTCCCTGTGGAGACCACATGGAGAGGGAGATGAGCCCAAATGATCCCAGCCTTCCAACCACCCCTTCCAAAGAATCAGAGCCATTTTGAACTATCCAGGTCAGATCAGCCACCAACTGAATGTCCCAAAGAACCCCAGCTGGCTCCACATGGAGCAGAAGAATCACTCAGCTAAGCTTACCCTGCCTAAATTCCAAATTCATAAAATCATGATATATAATAAAATGGTTGATTCAGTCACTAAGCTTTGGGGTAATTATAAAACAATAGATAACTAGAACAGCTCTCAATAAATGTGTGCTGATGGATGGATAGATGGATGGATGGATTGATGACTTCAAAGGGTCATTGTCTTTCCTAGAGAAATGATGCTCAGAGAGCTAAAGAAACTTGCCAAAGCTACCATAGTGGACATTTGTCATTCACCCTCCTCCAGGATCTGAACGTCCTCCTTCTTTTGGAAAATTCCCCCCCATCTGAATGTGGCTGGAATACAAGGGTCTAAGTTGTCAGTGGGTTACTCCATTTGTTAACTATATCCAGTACTGTTGTGAGAAATCTGTTGTCATCTGATTCTTGCTCCTTTACAAGATGACTGCTTTCTCTCTAGCAGCTTTCAGACTGTCCTGTGGTTTATGAAACTTTTAATTGCTCTAAAATTTGTGTAGGGATGGGTTTTTCTTTCTCTCTGTGTGGTACCCCACGAGTCTAGTCAATCTGAGAACCTTTAAAGTTCTTTAATTCTGGGAAATGTGGCTCCATCACTTCCTCAAATATTTCCTGTACTTGGTTTTTAGTTCTTTCTCTGGGACTCCTGTGATCTGGATGTTATTAGCACCTCTTCTTTCCTCCTTATATCTTAGCTTTCTTTTCATACTGTTGTCTCTCCTTTCTTCCTCCCTTCTGGGAAAGTTCCCTTAACCTTATCTAATTCATTCTTCAACTATAGTTATCCTATTATTTGTCTTATATATTGTGTTATTTATTTCAACTTTTTTAAAAATAATATTTCCACTTGATTCTTATTATGATTTCCTATGCTTGTTTCAAATTACTAATATATTCTCATTTCCTTCAGGATGTTTACATCAACCTCATTTTATATCCTCGTTCTGTTTGTTCTAATATTTTTGCCTTGTGTACTGTCCAGTTTTGGTCTTTTTTTCCTTTGAGCTTATATTGAAAGGGGGACTCGGCTGCTCTCTGGTACTGCACATCAGGAAAAGCATTTAAGAAAAGGGAAGGTGACGGGGCTTCTGGGTGGCTCAGTCAGTAAAGTGTCCAACTTCTGCTCGGGTCATGATCTCACAGTTTGTGAGTTTGAGGCCCTCGTCGGGCTCTGTGCTGACAGCTTGGAGCCTGGAGCCTGTCTTTGAATTCTGTGTCTCCCCCTCTCTCTGCCCCTCCCATGTTCATGCTCTGCCTGTCTCTGTCTCTCAATAATAAATAAATGTTTAAAAAAAGAAAAAGAAAAGAAAAGGGGAGGTGATGAGCCCCAAGCACTAGAACCATTGCTCCTATTCATTCCCATTTGCAACACCCTTAAGAGAAGACTATGGAGGCGGGTGGTTTCCTGATAATTTTTAAAAATCTGTTTCTTTCTTGCTTCTACGGTTTCTCCAGTGTTGATCTGGGGAAAGGAGCTGCAGTCATGTCAGGCAAACAATTGTCAGGAAGTGCAGATTCCAAATAATTAATTAATTTCAACTAAAAGGACAATTAGAAGCAGAAGAACTCACATGTGAAGCAAAGCTGATTCCCAGCTTGTGATGTCCCTGGGTGTCCCTATTATCGTCTTTGTCATACAGTCCCCAATGGTCCTATACCTGACATGCAGAAGCAGGTTATCTGACCACAAGGCAATGGCATCTAGAGTCCTGACCTTGTCAGTGACCCTGGCCACATCTGTGTTTGAAGTTTCTGCCACACTCGGAGACTGATTCAAAATTGCCTAAGACCTTTCTTCATTAGTCAGCTTAAACATGTGCCACAACTGCCTGAGAAAGTAGGAAGAGAAGGTGGATTGTCAGCTATGTGGTGGACTTGACCAAGAAAGCCTGGATTGGTTGCTGCCACCATAGCAGTGATGGGCCAGGTGGAGAGGGACAGGACAGAGAGCTTCAGGTTACACCAACCAGCAGGTCTAGGAAATAATAGGGCCTTGTTCTGTATCACTTACTGAGAAGTGTCCTCAATATCTCTTTGCTCCGAGAAACAGTCATTTCCTTGGTAACAAAGGCATGTCCTTGTGTGCTGTGCTAGGAGTCTACAGCAAAAGGCTAAGGTTATGTTGTGTGCACGCACGCATATGCTGAGCTTTTGAAACAGGTTTTTTGTAGAAGCTCGTATACCAACAAACTGCCTTTTAACCCTGTTTCTTTAAAGAGTTCAGAGTTATAATTTTCAAAAACCCGTAAGTTAGAATCAGAATGACAGATCTTTTGAAGGTCAGTGTCTGACCTGAACTTAGACCTGAATGTGTAAGCCTCATCCTCACTGGTCGGTCAGACTCAAAATCTTACTAGCCATTTCTCTAGATGCTAAATGAGGCTCCTGTTCCTGCTCCTGAATACCACATCATACTTACAAATTTGAGTTACAAACATTCTATCATCTAAAGTCTGTGTTATTATTCATGTATACTTGTACAGAGATAGAATTAAAATATTTCAGTGACATGTTGTTGTTATAATATACACAAGATACCAGTGAGTGAATAAGATAATAATAACTGTCACATTTCAGTGCTTTACATACGCTAATTTATTTGTGCCTGTCAACAAGTAAAACAAAGACCATCAAAGGTAAGGGGTGCCCGGCTGACTCCATCAACAGAGCATGCGACTTTTGGTCTTGGGGTTGTGAATCCAAGCCGCACTTTGGGTGTAGAGACTACTTAAAAATAAAATCTTTTAAAAAATTATTTTAAAAAGGCCGTCAGAGGTAATGAATAAGTGGAGAAGAGATAGATGGATAGATATATGGATGGATAGATTGATGGACAGATGGATGGATAAATAGATAAAAATAAAAGCTGAGTCTATTGATTTGCCACACAAAGGAACACAGGCTATTGAAAAAAAATTCACTGAGTAAATAAGAGGTCACTGAGAGGGAAATGTCAGAGTTTTGTTTTTTTGTTTAAATGTGTATTTTTCAGACAGCACAAGTGGGGTAGGGGCAGACAGATGGGGACAGAGAATCTGAAGCGGGCTCTGCACTGACAGCGGAGAACCTGATGTGGGGCTTGAATTCATGAACTGCGAGATCATGACCTGACACTCAACCAACTGAGCCACCCAGGTGCCCCAGAAGTCAGAGCTTTTAAAGTCCTGAGGGTAAGGACGTATTCATGTGGTTATTGGTAACCAAGGACTGAAATCTAGTACTCTGGAGAGGACAGAATGAGTCCACGGCTTGAAACACAGCTAAAACAAACCATAGTGCCCGTTATTTAGGAAAATCTTCAGTTAGGACCACAAGTCTGATGTCTCAGGGTCAATCCAAGGTCATGGTCCTTTATCAGCTCCAGCTAGTCAGAGCCAGCTGTGAAAAACACACTGCCAATTGTGATCTCTCCTAAGCAAGCACTGCCGTAAGCAGAAGAGTTCCCTTTACATTCTTCACCGCATCCTTTTAAGATAGTGCAGTTATTATTATCCCCACTTTACAGAGCAGTAGATTGAGGCACAGGAAATGTTAAGTATTTTGCCCGACGTCAAGAATTTGAACCTGGGTGGGGAGTTCAGAGCCCACACTCTTAACCTCTTAACAGCTGAGCACGGTTCTAAACCAATTATTGATGTAGGTTGCTTATTTAAAATAATTCAAGTTATTTAAATTATATTTGTAAAGCTTATTTTTCCATTCCACCTAAACTAAATGAACAAATATTAATTCAAAGAGTACTGTGATTAGTACTATGACTATATGCTAGGTTTAACTAGAGATCTGCCTTTAACCTCGGCAAATTGCTTTGTTCATGTTGAATATTTTATGATGAAAAGAATATATTTGCCTTTTAATTTTTGCATCTTCTGTCTCTCTACAATTTTACACATTATACCAAAACCATCTGGAAGGAGTGAGTGGGATTCCTCTTTTTAAAGATTTTCTCGGGGCGCCTGGGTGGCGCAGTCGGTTAAGCGTCCGACTTCAGCCAGGTCACGATCTTGCGGTCCGTGAGTTCGAGCCCCGCGTCAGGCTCTGGGCTGATGGCTCGGAGCCTGGAGCCTGTTTCCGATTCTCTGTCTCCCTCTCTCTCTGACCCTCCCCCGTTCATGCTCTGTCTCTCCCTGTCCCAAAAATGAATAAACGTTGAAAAAAAAATTAAAAAAAAAAAAAAAAGACTTTCTCATTGGCATCCCCTCCACCCATCCTAGACTTACCCACTCCACCATTTTAAAGACCCACATGAGGAACATCTTCTAAGTGGAAATTTATTGCACTTGTTTGCCCCTCTATCCCTTTCCTTGCATCTTAAACTCCTTCTCTTGAAGCATCTGTTGGAGTTGGAGGAACAGTTCCATTGCCTCATTTGGGGAGATTGCATTTTTAGAAATAAACAATCTCTAATAAATGTGATGACTAAGAAAGTTGGCCAAGTTGCATAACGGAGTTTTTAGCTCCAAAGGAGTATGGCCCAAAGTAATGTGATTTTCGCCTCACCAGTGAAAACTGATAAAGAGGCAATTCCAAAAGAGGAGTCCCCAAATTTTAAAGATCAATGACATGCCATTGGAGTAAATGAAGTGCCTCTCAAGATAATTACTTTAATGATAATTATTATATACATCAGTATGTTTGTTATAAAACTCTGATGCAGCACAAGATATACCTCATATGTACACTGAATTCAAACAGACAGACAACTGCATAGCTTTCCCCTCTTGCAAACGCTATGGGTTACAAACCTAAATATAGAGTGCAGAATAAGATTTCATTAGAAAAGAGTTCCATGGCCAAGAAAACAATAAGTACAGGACTGTATTAACTTTGAGACTTTTTACAACACAAGGATTCTAAGATTCAATATTTCAGAAGAGCTTCTGGCAGCTTGACTTATTTTTGAGCTGTGAATTTCCATTGAATCAGCTATATTCTTTCTCCTAATTTCTCTTATAAATGATGATAGTCATTTATAGGCTGGTATTAAGAATCTTGTCACTGAGAACCCTTTCCTTAGACTCATTAACATTGAGCTCTAGGCAATTGAATTAATTAGCTTGGAAAGTATCTTCAACCCCACTTCTCCAGGATGCAAATAACCAAAGAGCTCAAAGAATCAGATTTATTTTCTGCATACAGCTTTTCTAGAAGGAAGTGAAAACTGACAATATTATGACTATTGCTAATACTGCTACTACCAATAACCATAATAATGGCTACTATTTATTGATAAGTACTATTAAGCACTTTATATTTAAGTTTTTTCTTTATTCGATATGTAACATATTATTTGCCAGAATACAAAAGTTATAAAAGAAACAAAGCATCAACAAATTAAATGTGTGTGTGTGTGTGTGTGTGTGTTATGTATGTGTGTGTTTTCTTTCAGTTCCTTTCCTCAGTCCCTTGGTTCCTTTCCCCAGAGACCACCACAATTATTGGTTCATTAGGTATCCTTCCAGGATAACAAAACAAGTATGTATTAATATATTGTAAATCCCACATATATACACATAAATATATATGTGTGTGTATATAGTATATATGTATGTATGGATTTCTATACATATATATTTTTTCTGTGCTTCCCATGTGAATTGCAATGTTCTACTGATACTGTTCTGCATCTTACATCTATCTTTTAATATCTCTTAGTCAGCTCTTTATATAAGCCTCTTTTTTTTCAATGGTTACATGGTACATTATTTCTGGAAGTAAAATTTTTTTAAAAAATTAAACCTTAGATGGGATGGCATTTCTTATAGATTTTTTCCCCAATCTGTTACATTTACAGCATTCTATAATAATAACCGGTCTTTATTATGGACACTCATATGTCTTTGGAATCATTCAGGAAAAACTAAAATTATGTTTATGTTTAGTATAACTAGTGTATATAATTTAGTATGCTTATTATAATTTTCCTTTAAAGCATATTCTCAACACAACTGTTTTTACGGATCAAAGATCCCTGAATACTATTTATCTTACTATCCACCCATTGGCAAGATTCCTCATTCATTCATCGCACACATTATTCTTCACCACCACTAGGTGGTGCTCACACATTAACGTCTCTACCTGAGCTCTGCCTTTCACCAGGTCCTAGGTTAGTCCCCACACTGGACAGGGCCAGATTTTAATGAAACTGCACCATATACCCTATGAAGTATGTTTCTAAGCCCGATAAACTTGACCCAGATCCCCAGAGCGAGGACGATAGTGGTAAGGTACTCTATTCAGAAAAGCAGACGTCTATCCACAGTGGTAAGGAAATGACTAAGGCGGGTGGGGTAGAAGTGACTGGCCCGGGCTGATCTTCCTGGTCATGCTTTCAATAGTAAGTTAATCTCCCACTCCAGGGACTGGCCCAGTGATGCTGAACGGTGAGGCCAGCACCCAGCTCACAAAGAGCTCTTCCGTGACCTTCCAACTACCACAGCCTGGCTGGCATGTGCACTAGGGAAAGAAGGTCTAGGCAAAGGACCACTGTGGGAGCCTCCAGTAGGATGGCCCTGCTCTGCCCTGGTATGTGGTCTGGGGTAGAAGCTCAGCCTCTGCCAGGACAGGCGGCTTGCCACAGGAGGCAAAAATCCAGATTGCCCCAATCTGTGAACAAAGCTTCTCTCCCCATTTCCTGGAGTTCTTTCCATTACGTTCAGTCTCTCAAGTAACTTCTGAGCCACTTCCCAAAAGAAACACAAGGACATACTAACTTCAAAAAAAGACAGACCTCCATATCTAGGTCAGGGTACAAACATGGGCCACGGTGTGTGTGCTATACTCCCAAATGCTACAGCAGCACAGAAAAAGATGTGATCTGCATGAACCAGGGCAAGAAAGAAGTCTCATGGGAGGTGGCACTTAGAATGACAGAAGTGTAATGCTTGGAGCTGGAAAGGCCTTGGCAAACATCTGGGGGGAGGGGGCATCCCAAACAGTCCCTCAAAGTCCTAGGGCTTCAGGGAGTTACCTCAGGAGTCCCCTGGGAAGGCTGAGTTCTGCACAAGCCATGTTTGAAGAACCCTGACGCTTGTTTCTGGTTTTTGTTTGTTTGTTTGTTTGTTGTTTGTTTGTTTGCTTGCTTTTTAAGCTGGAACCACTGGTCTAATCCAAACTTCTCATTTTACAAATGAGAACACTTAGGATAGGAACCTTCCCTAAGTCACACACAGTAGGGAACATTTTGGATATGATGAAAAAGAGAGAAGAAGGAACATGAAAGAACCAAATTTCTTCTGACCCACGGGCTAAAAAAGAATATTTTTGGGGGCACCCGGGTGGCTCAGTCAGTTAAGTGTCCGACTTTGGCTCAGGTCATGATCTCACGGTTTGTGAGTTCAAGCCCCACATCGGGTTCTGTGCTGACAGCTCAGAACCTGGAGCCTGCTTCAGATTCTGTGTCTCCTTCTCTCTGCCCCTCCCCAACTTGTGCTTTCTCTATGTCTCTCAAAAAATAAATAAACCTCAAAAAATTTTAAAAAAAAGAATATTTGTCAAGCCAGGTGAACCTAAAGGCAGTTTACAGTTGCCTCACAGGTTCAATTAAGATATACATTTTTTCTTAGCAGAGACACAGGCATGGAGCCTCAGATGCAACATATATTTCATACTTACTAAACCCAAACACACAGCCATAGAACTTGAAAAGTAACAGAATACTCATGTCCATAGTCCAGATGCATTTTTTTTTTTTCATCTTTTTCACTTACTTTCTTAAAGCCATTTCCTACTCTTTGTCAAAATACAATGAAGAAAAAGGCAATATTCCTTCCTGGGAGCCTGATCCAAGCTTGATCAAGACCCTGATCCAGGCTTGGCAGTGGATACACTAGCAGACATTGGCAAAAAAAAAAAAACAAACAAAAAAAAAAAAAAAACAACCTATCTCAGTTTGAATTTTTTTCCTCATTCTCACCAACTTCTGTTTCCCCTTATTTTGGAAAATGTGAAATTATTTCCAGAGTAGGTTCAAGACTTTAAGTCAAGACATGAGTTTGGAAAACCAAGAATGAGCACAGAAAGATCAACTCTTTAAAAATGGTGGGAAATCTATTATCTAGGTCGCAAGGAAAAGGACCCTGTTGCTTTTCTATTACCCTTGTGAAAAGAAAACAGAAAGTTCCTCCTAAGTTTCCTGCTATACTTAGGTGAAAGAAGCCCACCTCAAACCAACTTCAGCCAAAAAGAGACTTGATAAGCCCAGGCAATGGAAAGGTTCAGGGTTGGATCATGCTGAACCAGAGGCAGGTGTTCCAATAAGTTTATCAGGTATCTATTTCTCCCTCTCTTGTCTCCACTTCATTCTGGCTGATTTCATCATCACTCAGACTTTGCTGAAGGGAAGGCAAAATGTCAACAGTTGGAGGTATACAAATGTAAAGCCTACCAGGAACAGAACACCTGTATCCCAATAGCTCCAGGGAGTTGCATCTCATTGGCTCTAGTGGTATCACGTGCCTCACTTTGGACATACTGGTTTGGTTCTGATGGGCCAGCCTGTGTCGCATGCCCACCCCCACAGTGGGATTTGAGAACTCACCAGAGGTCGTGTCCTGCTAGAACCGAGTCTTAAAGGGTAGAACCTAAACCAAGGGCCACTAGTAGGACAGGGGCAGTTCTCCAAAAGGGAAAGATAGGTTCTGCTGCTGGAAGAAGGGACTCCGAGCAAGCAAACACCACAGCTGGCTACTCCCACCACCTGCCCAGCTCTGCTGCTCCCTCTGCTGATTGGATAATACACACCTGATACCTTTGGCAGTCAACAGAACCATTAGCTAAGCAACCCTGCCCATTCAACTATGCGATCATTAAACAAACATTTTTTTTTTGTAGTAAGCGCTGAACTTGGACTGAGCTCATGTGGGGAGGCTTACTTCCAGGATCCACTGTGTCAGGAAGTACCACAGACTGACCACATCCTCAGGGCCACATTTTGAGCCTTGACTGATTGTCAGCTACTTTTTCTTCCTTCCTATAGGTCCCGGTTACCAGCTGTTTCGTTTTTCTTTCTGTTTCCTGGGAGTTTTTTCCTCTGCTAATTTTGGGCCTAGGACACATCTTTCCAGCTACCTTTGACACTCTTGAAGATGAGGAGCAAGATTTTCTTCTTCATTAGAACTAGAGATATACTGAGGACTGGGAACTATCAAAGATTCAGAAGTCTTGGGGCGCCTGGGTGGCTGTCAATTGAGCATCTGACTTTGGCTTGGGTCATGATCTCATGGCTCAGAGCCCCCTTTGGAGACCCCGTCTCCCTCTCTCTGCCCCTCCTCACTAGTGCTTTCTCTCTCCCAAAAATAAATAAACAAGCTAAGATTCAGAAGTCTTAGTCTTCTCATGCTCATTATTCCTGATCACCACCCTTTGCAGGTCCCTAAACTTAAGAAGTTCCAGAACCTTCATAACATTTCTGTCTCTTCTTACATGCATGAAAGTGGAACCCCCAGAATCTCTCTCCCACCCCGGATATTAGCAGTACCAGCTACCACTTACTGAGCACTTACTGTGGGCCGGGCACTATGGAAAATACTTCAGTATATTATGTCATGTAATCCTCACCTCTCCTCTGAGGGAGGATCCCATATTGTCCAATCTAATATTGTCCATCAAAGAGGACACTGGGGGCTGGAGAGATGAAGTCACCTGGCTGAATTCACATGACCAGTCAGTGACGGCAAGGGACTGAAACTAGGTATGCCTGACACTCAAACCATGCTCCTGCCCACTATGCACTGTCCTCCATGGATCTATGCTTCAGAAACCCCCTTGTCAGCATGGAAGCCTAAAGGCACAGAATGACAAGACCAGACAAGGGTATATTGGAAGACCACTTAGGAGCCCCCAGACTCAAGAACACCATTTGCACCTCCAGTGGTTACAGGGATGAGTGATTTCAGTCCCGATGTCTGACAATGTACCCCTCCCCCACAGTCAACATACACAGAAGAGGTTATTATAATAAGGTTACTTTCCACCTGTTACCCCAGCTGATGCCTAGCCAAAATCATCTCTGTTTTATGTAATTGAGAGTTTCTCAACCTTATTGCATTCAAGTGCCCTTCTGATAAGTGCAAAATTCTTACTACCACTGTCCCAAAGTCTGGATTGGTCCCCAGTAGTCTCTTCCCTTCCATCTGTCTTTTGCTTTACCCCAATGTCACCATTGTCACCAGCCAAAGGATTTCACTGAACTTCACTTCCTGTAGTTTGAATTACAAGAGAAATCCCCTTTTCTATTTTCCATCTATAAAACTATTGTGTAAAATTGAATATGATTTTCACAATATGCCCAACTATACCTAAAATATTTAACAGCTCAGATGGCATGGGTCCCAACCAATCAGAACTGCTCCTGGTCCTTACAGCATGCTGGTGACTACCACCAGAACATCTGTCCGTCCACCCAGCCAGGAGTCCTGCAGTACTACCTGAGGGCACCGCTCCCGCCACCACAAATGCAAACAACTAAAGCAGGTCCTAGTGTTTCTGCGAATATAGCCACAGACCTCCACCAAGTAAGGAAGAAAAAAAACTGGAGGTTGCATGATTCTCTTTTTCCTTTCTTTTACATAAAACTTCCTTCCTTAACAATTTCTTCTTGTACGAGGGAATGGAATTTTCCACCATGAGTAACAACAGCCAAGAGGGCTACTGTGTGTCAGAATGAGGACCTACACTCCATTGTGTTTCTATCAGGGGGCATCACCCTGCTACTCATCTCAAAATTCAACTATTAGGAAACTTAGTGGGTTTCTATATAGCATACACCCACATAGTCCTCCCAAAGGAAGCTTGTGAAGTCATGAGGGGGTGTGCCATTTGGTTTCATAATCCATGAACATTGACCCAGTCCTGAGAGAAGCCAACACCCAAACCTGAGCACTTCTGCTCTTGTATGGATGAAACGAGGAGCTTGGTGACATGGCTGGGACCTTGGCCCCTCCTGTGAACATGCCGGCATTGAGCCTTCAGGTCGTGTCAGAAGTGAGGAGCACTGCTCAGTCCAGAGCAGGGGCACCTGGGTGGCTCAGTGGTTGGGTGTCTGACTTCAGCTCAGGTCACGGTCTCAGGGTTCGTGAATCTGAGCCTAGCGTCGGGCTCTGTGCTGACAGCTCAGAGCCTGGAGCCTGCTTCAGATTCTGTGTGTCCCTCTCTCTCTGCCCCTCCTCCGCTTGCACTCTGTGTGTGTGTCTCTGTCTCTCAAAAATAAACATTTAAAAAAAAAAAAAAAGAGCAGAAGGGCTCCAAAGAGGTGGGGCCAGAGTCAGAAGGAAGGTTAAAAACTTTCATGGATACAATGTGGCTGCTGAAAGGATTTATTATGAAGTCCATGTGAAGAACCCTTTGTTGATTCCCAGAAATAACTAGAAGGTCTTCACAAGGACCACTTCTCCACTGGTAGATTCAGAGAAAAAGAAATAAATAAAAACGCTAAAACAGATGCTGTATTTTTGTTCACAAAAAATAAGGTACATTTAATGCCATCAAACTGTATGGAGAATCTGTGGGTAAGTGTTCCCGGGAATGTAAAGGCGAGCTCCCTTCCTCTAGATCCTACTACAGGCATGTTAGAGGAAGGTAGTCAAGGTACTTCTGGGATTCTGAGGAAGCAGAAACCTGAACAATCAGCTCTTGAGATCTCTTTAGGATGACGTCAAATCTCCAATTCCTGGGCTTTTGAAAAAGCCCCAAAGTTCCCCAATATTAACAATTCCCGGGTTTAATCTCTCTCAGTCGTCTGACTGAAAGCTCCCGACTCCCCTCCGACTGTGGGTGCAAAACCCCAGCTCCCTTTCAGTTCTGGGAAAGAACACACTCATGTGACCAAGAAATAAAATAACCCAAAAACTCCAACTGTAGGAAAATGGTTACATGTATTAGGGTTCATTCATTAAATGGAACTAAGCAGCCTTTACAAAGCTGAATTGGAGGGACAGAAGTATAGTCTTCCTGACCCAAGCAAGGGCAGAACAGTGAGCTTACTCACAGTCCTATGCTACTGTTTAAGAAAAAAATACATAAACAACTATCTCCAGAAATGTAGTTGCACTTAGAGAGAGGCACTTGAGGCTTGGGGTCAGGAGTAGGAGGAATCATGTCTTTTTAAATGATTTTTGGTAGCAATGAACCAGAGTTAACTTTGAATCATTTCTAATGAGGAAGAAGGGGAAGCAGCTGCCCACACAAAAGCATTAGGGAACAAGTTGCAACTTCACTGAAGATGTCCTGGAAGAGGCAGAGGAGGGCTCTCCGTATCTACACCCCGCAGAAAACTGTAGAGATTTCTGGTCCCACAGTCCCTCTTTGAACACCTGCTATCAGGAGCTCCTCTGCCAGCCTTTCCCAATCACACCGTTAGCTCTGGAGGGCTCTGTTCATGCATCCTCCTTTCTCTGCACATCAAACGTCAATTCTACCCCCTCTTTTAAAGCCACAGATGGAAACTTCCTCCCTCAATGACCTACCAGTAAACCAATAAATCTCTGTGCACGGTGGGAATCATCCCACTACCTTAGGGCATAAGAATTGCCACATCGCTTGGTTTCTCTAATGAAAATGAAATCTGGATGTGCCCCATCCCTCCTTTGGGATCATCAAAGAACTCTAGAGTTCTAAAGTTTCTAGGATCCAGGAACATTGGGCAGGAGCCCTGAGGGCACCATGGTAGCCATCCCCATCTCCCTGCACATTGTCCCAGGCCCTCGGCTCCGTCTGTAGCATCCTCAAATGGGCTCAACACCTCCAGGCCACCTTCCTGCACTTCACACTGGTGTATCACAGCTGAGGATGCTGGATGGTGAGAGGCACACAGGTTCCCAATTCTCAAGACCTGCCACCCTCCCCCTGCCATCAGAGCCAGGCCCCTCTCTTCTTCCCTTCAAAGCCCACTTCCCATCCCCTCCTTTTTCCAGCTCCTAATGTTTCAAAACTAGTACTTCCATCATAAAACCCAATAGAGCATACACTGACCCCTTCCCAATCCAGGACAAGATAATCCAGAACTCAGAACACAAAGGCCTGATTGTCCTGCCTATAAGGGGGGAAAGGAAGTTAACTGCACCACAGAAAATCTCTCCATGGTGGTTATTAATCCAGTACGCTGGATGAATGTACTCAATCTTTGCTTGATAAAAAGAGGGAAATACTTTCGATAAATAAATAGGGATACTTTCACAAGGAGGTAAGGGCACTTCTTAGCTAGGGTAGCTGAGACCCATTTTCCTGAATTTAGTGTCAATTTACTATTGACTTCAGGGAGAAATTTCCACTGTAAAAAAAGCACCTCACAGGGGAGGTAAGCTTCCCAATGTCGGGCAAGTGAGCCTGAACGCAAAGAGGATTTCCTGCCTCCTGGAAGGGACATATCTCTGAGTCTTCCTCTGAGGAAGGAAGGTCTTGAGTGGGAGCATAAACCCAAGCAGTTCTGATTCAACTAGTCCGGGGTGGGACCCAGGCAGGTATATTTTTAAAGCTCCTCAGGTGCATCTTATGTGCAGACAGACCCATATAAACCTAAAGCTGTTAATTTCACCAGTGCCATAGATTGGTTTCCTAATCCCAATCTCTATATCCCCCCAGCATATCCTCAAGTAAACATTCTGTGTGTGTTCTCCAAGAATTCATGCTCTACACAGTGTCCAGAGCAACACATTTAGATGCCAATGTCCCCTTTTTTAGTGTTAGGGCCCTTTTTCCTCCTGTGTCTCCCTTTCAGTACCAGGTGTTGGAAGTGGAGGTCCCAGTCACTCTCATTAGGACTTTAGAGGAAAGCTGAGACCCTTCTGCTTCGGTAGCTAGGTAGGACGTGGCAGAGCAGGGCAGTGATGAAATGGCAGAGCAGGGTTGCAGAAAGCTGTGCATTGGGGATCCAGGGTCTCGACAACTGAGTTGCACACCCTCATCTCCCCAGCTGGCCAGGCCCAGACTTCCCTTCTGTGCTGCACTCCCCACATCCACAGAGACAGATAAGCATGCCAGCTCTCTCCCCTTCCTTCACCAGTTCCGCCAGCTGTGAGTTCTACACCAACTCCCCTGCTGTTGACACGATGTGACTATTTACTCATGAGGCAATGAAGACCTGAGGAAGGGTTTGAAGTCAATCAGGCTTGTGGAGGATGGAGACATCACTCTAGTTGTCCCTCTCAGTCCTGCTATAAATGGACAGGGCTTGTCCCTCCCCTAACCTTCCCTAATGACAATGCTCTGCACCAATATTTCTAACCTACGTGCTCTAACAAGCACATTTCCCCAGACTTTCAGAGGGGATTCAGAAGACTTCCGTGTAGCCCTTTCCAGTTCCCAGCTCTCCGTGTGCCTGAGGGGTCCCAGAAATCCAGTTAGAGTGAGGTGATGCTCACCCTGAGCACAAGAAAGGCCTTGAAGGCTGGGTCTCCAAGCCATTTCATCAGTGCTATTGTTTGAGACCCTTGAGACGAGCCACTCACGCAACATCGCAGTTTGAGCCAAGACTCGGATGTTCCCTCTTGCGGGATGACTTTTTCATTTTCACAAAATACCCTCAGTTTCTGAGCATGTGCTATTTCTATCACACACAAACTGGCCTTTGTTGGCACCTGTCCCTACACTACAGGACCACAGGACAGCCTCATGTTCTGGCTCCAGTACTGCAAGCCATGGGGTGACAATCTGCCTTCTCCAAAAATAGTTCGATTTTTTAGTAATTGAGAGTCCAAAAGAGAATCCTTAAAATTCCATATTCTGAAAACTGTACAGAAATTACTCTTCCACAGTCCTGATAAGGCTGCAGTTGGTTTCTCTTCCCTTCCCCACTGCCCTCTAGCTGCTGAGGGATTCTGACTGTTTGATCCAGACTTTGTCATTTAGCCTCTTCGCAGCTTTCTGGTAGCCTCATAACTGAGGAAGTGAGGGATTTTGGCCTGGGGCATTCCCTCTCCCTTTTATGACCCTCTGTTGGTCAGTTCCCACCACAGTCGTGATTAATAAATGTGGGATGTGTCCCCTCATGTCTGTATTATCACCTTTTAGTTCTCCAAGTTCCCGAGAGGGATTCAAGAGTGATCACACAGTTTTCATTTTTGGTCTTTGTTCTTCC
The DNA here is from genome assembly GCF_014898765.1 of Herpailurus yagouaroundi. Taxonomy (NCBI): domain Eukaryota; kingdom Metazoa; phylum Chordata; class Mammalia; order Carnivora; family Felidae; genus Herpailurus; species Herpailurus yagouaroundi. The sequence continues at coordinate 82,055,759 of NW_024412377.1, forward strand.
TTATTTTTCTTACATCAGTAAGACATGAAACAAGTTTCAAATAATACAGACATCTACAGAGCAAGGCTGAGGACCTGCGCCATCCTTCCCATGACCTTCCCCCTCAGAGGCTACTCTACCCACCATTTGCAATGCATCCTACGACCCTCCTTTCTAGGCATTGACATCATACGTAGTGGATGGATCCATGCACCGATATCATTTATTTCTTATATTTCATATACAGATATTATTTTGCATCTTGTAATACTTGATTATGTTTTTCACTCAGAAATCTTTCATGTTAGGATACATAGATATATCTCATTCATATATATGTGTATATATCACACACAAACATATAATACTCCCATAGCCTACACTTTTATATTTGTACAGAAGACACTGTCTTATATATATGATTCTGCCATTGGGTTTTCAGACTCCAGAAAACTCAGCACATATGTAGCTCCCTCTTCATTGTTAACAGCTGCACCCTCTTCCAGCCTATGGATGTGCCAAAATTGACCAGAAGCCCAATGAAGAACGTTCTTATTACAAATAGACTTGCCGTCTATCTTCAGTCAAGCCTCATGTTCTGCGGAGGAAGTCTGAACCCTGCAGGCTGTTGTGTGGGGCAGGATGCAGGGCAGAAGGGGATGACAGGAGGGCCCGCAGGCAAGGAAGGGCCAAGGGGCAGCTGTTTCCTCTTGATTCATCTCCTACCGTTCCGGTGATTTTGTTCAATCGTTACTGTCGGCTCAGATCTTTATTTGCCAGTTTTAGCTCCTTTTAGGTTTACCCCAAGCGCCCTGGACGAGTCCCTCCCAATGGCACTCCATACACTTGTGCCCAGCAGTGGCCTCTGCATGGGCGCAGCAGCTGTCCTCCCATTACAGGGGTTCCGGCCCTGTGACTCACTGCCTTTGGGGCTTGTCCCTCAGGGCTCAGGAATGTTTTTCACAACCGGTTACACCTGAATGTAGCTTCTGCGGCTACAGAAGGCAGGTGCTGTACATCTGATAATCCGAAAACATTAAGATTTTGACGTATTGGTGACTAATTATCTAGGAGGTTTGCTTTCCTCTAGTACTGCCTCCTTGGTCAAACAGACCTCAGACCTCAGTTCATTGTAGGGTCATTTTAGCCAAAGAAAAGTGGGTTTCCCAAGAATGGCATGAAACTGCTTTTTTGTTGTTGTTGTTGTTGTTGTTGTTGTTGTTGTTGTTGTTTTTAAATTTTGTTTTGTTTCAGCCACTCATATTTAGTCATGCAGTCAAGTATCGACCAGGTGTCCAGGAGCCAGAATTCCCTGTCATTGAGCATAAACTTCTTTTTTATTTAAATATGATTCTTAATCTCTGCTAACCACAACCAGTTTTTCATCTTCATTTTGCCATTAATTCCTCCCATTCTGCTCCTTCATGATCTACTGGCTTCACCTGGCTCCTCGCCAGCCTGGAGGCCATGGTTCGCTGTTGCAGCCAAGTGTCAGAGTCGAGAGTCCCCTGTCTCTTGGGTTCTCACTGTGGTCCCCTGACTTGCCCATTCTTGGCCCCAGAAGCACCCCTCAAGTCGGTGCCTGTCACCCCAGTACTCTCCCTGGAGATGCGCACCTTCTTCTTGCCAGGGTTAACTCCACTGCCTGCCCTCTGTCCCTGATCCTCAGTTCTGGTCTGTGACCTTGCTCCATCAACCACCCTCTCTTTCACTCATATTTTCCTCCTTCAACTGGTTCCTTCCTCTGCAAAAACAGACAAACAAATGAACTTAATGCTCCCTCATACTAAACACTTTTTCTCAACCCTGCTATTTCCTTAAACTATTGCCCTATTGTCACTTCTCTTTCTGCCAAAGGTCTTGAAAGGTTACTTTGCACTGCCTTTCTTCACTTCCTTACTGCCAATCACTACTTTAAATAAGTAAAAAATTAAACATAAGAACAATACCTTCAGGGGCACCTGGGTGGCTCGGTTGGTTGAGCGTCGGACTTCGGCTCAGGTCATGATCTCGCGGTCTGTGAGTTCGAGCCCCGCATCGGGCTCTGTGCTGGCCACTCAGAGCCTGGAGCCTGCTTTCGATTCTGTGTCTCCCTCTCTCTCTGCCCCTCCCCTGCTCATGCTCTGTCTCTCTGTCAAAAATAAATAAACATTAAATTTTTTTTAAAATAAAAAAAAAAAAGAACAATACCTTCATACAGTAAAGATTCAATGAAGAAGGTATGGAATGGAAAATAAACAGCCTTTGCCCGGGAGGGAGATGAATAAGCAGAGCATAGAGGATTCTCTGGGCAATGAAACTTCTCTGCATGGTAGACATAAGTGATTATACATCTGTTAAACCACATTCAATGGGTTGAATGTGCAGTACCAAGAGAGAGGCCTAATGTGAACTATGGGCTTTAGGTGATCATAATGTGTTTATGTAGGTTCATCAATTGTAAGAAATGTATTCATCACTCTGGTGGGGAATGTTGATAATGGGGAGGTTATGCATGTGGAAGGGCAGGGAGCATATAAGAAATTTCTGTATCTTCTACCCATTTTTTTTCTGTGGAATTAAAACTGCTCTAAAAAATAAAATATATTTTAAAAAAACATACACTTGAAACTTATATAATGTTACATGTCAATTATCCCTAAAAAATAAACAAACAAACCTGAGGAGGTGTCATAAATAAAGTAGGGTTCATGGTTACCGTGGAGGCAAAAGGCAGAGAAAACAGGCCTTTTTTTCCCTTATGGAGGACACAAGGAAACAGCATGAATTCACATACCCACATATACACACTCCACGTGTATGTGTACACACACACATACTGCCCCATCTCTTCCCCGCTGTATGCGCTGAGGATCTTTAGGCTGAATGTTGACCAAACCCTAGGTTGATCCCATGTGAGCAGCTTAGCAGAAGACTTACCCTGACCTGAAAATGATGCTGGAGTCATCTTGGAGACATATTGATGCTGTCCAGGCCCACTCTGGTATGTGGGGTGGGGTGACTAGACCTCTGTGTTAGTTCTCCATTTCAGTGCAAAAATTCCCCCAAATTTATCCACCTAAAACAACAAACATTTTTTCTTTTATTTCATATAGTTTTTGAGAAGCCAGAAACACTGGGTGGCTCAGAGTCTGTCATGAGATTGCAGTTAAGATGTTGGCTGAGATTTAAGTCATCTGAAGGCTTGACTGGGGCTGGAGGATCTACTTTCAAGATGGCCTCCTCAGTGGTTATTGACTAGAGACCTTGGCTTTACTAGAGACTTATGACCTGCTCTCAGAAGTCACATACCTCATCTCCACAACATTCTGTTGGTTCATAAATGTCAACCCTATTCAATGCAAGAGGGAGCCACACAGGACACCCATTCCAGGACCCCAGTATCACTGAGGGCCAGCTTGATAATGGGGAGGTTATACATGTGGAAGGGCAGGGAGTATATAAGAAATTTCTGTATCTTCTACCCGTTTTTTTTTTTCCTGTGGAATTAAAACTGTTCTAAAAAATAAAATCCCTCCCTCAGCTTTACAACTGTACTTCTGTATGGTTCCTAGTGTTCCACCAGTCCTTACTGATTCTTGGGTGGCATCCTTGCTCTCTCTAGAGGACCTCAAACTGCCAACTCAACAGTCATCACTTGAGACTTTAAATAGTCTTCACACCTCCCTAAATGTGCTTTCCTACCCGCAAATGGCAGATACCTACCATAGGGGGATACTCATTGGTTAAATTGTTTTGATAACCTACCTTGGGAAAGGCATAAATGACAGATATGAAACTGCTAAAAACAGTTAGGCCTGGAAGGAATTGCACTCCATCAAAGAAGTAGATAAAACAGTCTGTGGAACAAGAGAGACAGCCATGTTTTCTTTCAGTGTTTGACTAAGCAAGATAGTTCCTACTGGTGACTCACTGCTTCTAAGAAGTTTGCCCTGAGAGTTGGTCATGAATACTGTTTGTTGCCTCCCTGACATGCCTTTTCTCCTTCCTTCTTCCTAGAGAACTCCAGCTTTCCTAGGGAAACTACTCCTCCTCAACATAGCCCATTCCCTCAGGAGAATCTAAAACCATCTCCACTCCAGGTGTGGACCAGATCTTCTCCAAAAGTAGAGTTATCCCATTCCTTTTCATAATCTTCAAGTCAGGAGTGATCCTGTGAAGAATTTGGACCAGTAGCACAAGGTAAGGTTTACTGTGGGAACACTTCAGAAGTGACCCTCACTAGCTTCCTCGGGACATTTTTGTTCAGAGATGAGGCATCCCACCATCAGTCTGAGGGCGAACCCATCACATGGTTAAGGGCAGCGAAATGGAGAATGGATCAGGGAAAAGCAGACCCCTGCTCTTGGTGGTGAAAGGGGATAGTAGACAATAAAATCAGAGTGCCACATGTGGTACAGAATAAGGTTGACTGACTATCCAACAACCTTACAACCAACTGTGCTGTCTCATCTTGCTGGCCAAGAGAACTCAGCTATCAAGCACACAGCAATGTGCTTAGGCAAGAGAGACCCTGACTTCGGGGTGGGCATTTGAACCAGTACCAGCCCAGGAGATATAAGGGAAGTATGCTGGGGGAAAAGCATGAAAGGAGGAATGCCCTGCCTGTGCCACCGTCTGCCTTCCACCTTTGAACACAGCTGTGTAAAGATGGGTGCTTGCACCTGCTACAGCATGTTCACATGATTCTCTGAAATATCAATCTATGTGCTTTTTCTCAAAGTACCCTAGAATTCCTTAGAGGAAATCCAAGTCACAGCCTGAGGGGAGTCCTCAACCTTCCATCCCCTTCCAGCCACATCCATCCCAAAGGAAATAGGCATAATGCTCTATGAGATATCCTACCTTGGCACCAAGGGCTGGGAAAGAAAGAAACCTAATGTCACTTCCTTATTGGTGCCCCTAATAAAGAGATTCCTAATAAAAAGCTTGGTATGTTTTGACATGATTAGGTTGAAGAGATCAGAGGAATGGGGCTTATTCCTTCCCATGAAGCCAATAGCCAGAGTAAGATTACCTGTGGTAAAACACCTGGAAAGGTCAAAGAACCAGTTTTGAACTTAAATGATAATAATAAACCTCAGTGGGACAAGGGGACTCTTCAGTCACCAGTATTAATAGATGATACACTATTAATACTATACAGAGACTGGGCCTGGATCTTAGAAAAAGTGGCAACAAGGGAGACTTTCCAAATATAATATGGTGGAGCCTGTTAGAAAGCAGCCTAGTCTTCTGACCTTGGTTGAACTTCAAGTCCTCCAAGTTGGGGACCATCTCCTTATTCCTCTAGTCATTTGGGATCCAAAAGTATCCAAAGTATCTGCCTTTAAAAGTTGCCGTGAGGATTAGAGATGATGTATGTACAGCCCCTAATGCTGAGCCTGGCACACAGTAGGTACAAAGTAAGTGGTAGCTGCCTGTGCTACTGAGTTCAGCACTGAGCAGCCCTGCATAGAGGTGGAAGGTGAAGAAACAATCCAACCAAAGGGACTACAGTTAGAATCAAAGTCAGTGGTCCTTTGTGGTCAAATCTAGAGAGTCCAGAGAGAGAACACCAAACAGGATCAGGCTAGACTCTGATAAGGGACACAGCTTCACACCGGAATTTGGATGTGTCTGAGTTTGGAAAGGGCTGCTGGTAACATGGCTCACTCACCTGAACTGCTGCAGTGGCACATCACAAGGGCTGAGAGCAGCCATGATTAACCTGGGGAGTCTTGAGAGCAGCTCAGAACCATGGCAGCCTGCTGAGCTGCCCCTTTTCACCACCTCAAGCCCCGGAGAAGCCAGGACTGGTCCCAGGGTGAGCTCTGAGAGACCCTAGAAGGTTTGGCTGCTTCAAAGCATTCCTTGGAGCTTTTCTGTAGTCAAACTGCATTCAGGTACCCACTGTGTTACTTGGGAGATATGATATAGTCATTAATTGATCATTTAACTGCAAATCTAGCCATGCTTAAAATACACCTATTATGGCTCTTCACTGCCCATGTGTAAAGTCCTCAATATTTAGCTTGGTAAAGGACACCCATCATCTGCCCATCATCAGCTGCTCTGCAGCTGTCTCTCTCCCTTTCCCCCACCTCACAATCCTTATGCTCTATCCACACACAACTACATTCAATACCAAATGCTATTTATGTCTTTTTTGCTTTTCCTGCTTCCTCTGCTTGCAACGCCCTTTCCTCCCTTGTAGACTCACAAACACCTCATCTCTCAAGATTCAGCCTAGCTCACCTTTGTCAACATTTCCCTAAGCGCACTCAAGGCAGGAATAAACCATTCTCTTTTGGTCAGTCTCATGCCATACATACTTCTATTACACGACCTAGAATACTTTACAATACTTGTGTCCATTTATTGTGTCTGTATTCCCTACTCGACTATAAACTCCTAGGGACTGGGGCTGTATGAAATGGATGCTTGTGTCTGGCCCAGAGTAGTTGATTTAAAACATTTGTTGGATGGAGGCATGGGTGAATGGATAAGGGCCAGTGTGGATCTGTTAATCTTCTCAGTTAGGGTAATACAAGGATGAAAGCCCTTTCCCTACCCTCAAAGAGCTCACTGCAGATGGTAGAAAAGGGGAACAAAGGACAATGAGAGGAAATTAAGTGAGGGCACAGCATGAGAGCCCAGCTGTGGGGGTACCAGCTCAGGCTGCGGTAAAGAGGTGGGTGCTCATGGATACTTCCTAAAGAAGATAACACATCATCTGGATCCTGTTGGACCAGGGGAGTCAGCCATATAGGGGAGGAGGAGCACTTTAGGCAGAGAGATTAGCAGGTCCAAAGCAATGTGGGTGTGTGCAGCAGAAGTGTGGAAATGGCTCAGTTTCCACAGAGCTTGAATAAAGGAGAAATGTGGGGGAAAGGCAGGGATACAGCTAAAGAGGCAGGGAGGACCAATCACACGGGGCCATAACCCCACTAGGGAATCTGGAGTCTTTCCTAAAAAAAAATGTAAAGCTTCTAAGAAAAAGAGAGAACATGGTAGGATTTGCAAATACAAAGAGCACCCCAGGATCTGTGTGGGGCCAGGCCTTGAGTCCAAGATGGAAATTCTAATAAGATATAGCTGAGAACTGATGAGGGCTGGTCCAAGACAGGGCAGTCAGGATGAAAAGCGTGCTCAGACCAGAGGGGTACAGAGGATGCAAAATTTGTTAGCATTTGGACACTCGGCATAAACAAAAGCAGGAGGTTGGGGGGAAGTAGCAGCACAAATGCCCACGGTTTTCTGCCCTGGTCGACACGGCAGATGATGGTACTCATGGGAGCACGCACAGGTATGGAAAAGAGGAGGGTGGCTCCAATTTTGTTCACACTGAGGCTGACATGCCTTAGGAGCCCCCGGATGGGTCTTCTCAGTAGGCAATGAGCTATCCATTTCTGAGGTTTAGGAGAGGAGTCTGGACAAGAAAAATAAACACAGTACTCATCAGCAAACAAGTAACAGCTGAAGCCACATGGACAGATGAAATCTTTCAAGGAGGGTGTGTACCTAGTGAGAAGAGGATCAAGCCCCAGGATACATCACATGAGTGGGCAAAATTCTTGAGAAAGAGTCTGAGAGAATACCCAGGGATACAGGAAGAATTAAAAAAAAAAAAAAAAAAAAAAAAGAGCAAGCTGCAAATGACCTTTTGAAGCGGAGAGCTTCAAGACAGGGCAGTTTCTTGTGTGGTCAAGTTCTACAAAGCGGGCAAGTCATGAAAAAGCCTGAAAAATGTTCATTTGTGGCCAAATTTTCCCAGCCCTCATCAGCCTGTGGGTACACATGAAGCCACACTAATAGAACTAGCCACTGTTTCACACACATCACTAGCTTCTTGCCAACCATCTGCATTAGCAGGACTTCTACTCCCTGAATAAAAGTCCTCACTTCCCATTATTTCTGGGAGTGCCTGGGAGTGTGGCACCCAAGCCCAAGAAACGTGCTCACGTGCTCTTCCATACACACCGCCTCTTGATGTCCACAGCACTTGAGGACAGGGCGTCCCCACAGCCCCGACACCCACCGCCGAGATGGCCCCGAGGTCCACAGGTTCCATCTCTTCACGTGCCAAAGCTACACACCTTCATGATGCCAACACACAGAGTATTCTATGCTCTTCTTCCCTGAGCTGAAGCCACAGCATTTTCTGAGGAATTAAGAGGACACCCACTCTTTGCCATCTGTTTGTGTTCCATGTCTCACATAGTTCCTCGTGAAAATACCTTCTCCAGCTAGGGGGGCCGTCTGTCCTAAGACTTCAGACACCAGCTGCTGGGATTGAGCTGTGGAGCAGATGACAGAGTCCTCCCCCACCCCACGTACCCCAGTCTCTGCCCTAGGTACCCAACCCCCAGGGGACCCTGTGTACACAGATCTTTGGGAAGATCACTCCACCAATTACCAAAAATTCCACACCCACATTTTTGAGTTAGTCGGTCAGGACACCTGGCCACACAGTGACTTAGCAAAGGAGTTTGAGCTGAATGTCTGATAAGAGTTTGATAAGGAGGTCAGATTGCAAGGACATGAGGAAGGAGTGGGAGGTGGGGAAACTAAAGACAGCAAACATAACAGCAAGTTTCGTACAACTTGGCTGTTGAGAAAGGGCAGACGCAAGAGAGTAGGGTCAAAGGAGATGAAGGGTGGTGGTGGTGGTTTTTAACAAGGAGGGACTTGAACAGAATCACACACTGGTGAAAAAGAGCCAGAAGCGAGGGCCAGGCGAATCCCAGACACTGAGAAGACACAGGCTTTGAGGGAATAGCCAGGTACAAGGCCTGCTGATGAACCTTGGGCCCAGGGAACAGAAGGTGGCTGCCCTGAGGTCCCTGAAGAGACCCAGGGCCCGAGGGAGGAGGGAGGCCACAGGAGTGGGAGCTAAAGGAAGGGGAAAAACAGAGGTAACCAACTCTGGGTTCTGCCCCGTGCTTATGCAGGAGGGAAGTGAAGGGCTGGGCTGGGCAGTTCCAAGCCCAGAGCAGGACAAGTTCCCTCAGGCCTCTGGAGCCTAAACACATTCTTTTTGTTGACAGAGATCTCACTTATCAGCTCCCTGTGTGTGACTCAAAATCTGGGTTCTTCATTTTGCCATTTAACCTTAGTAATAGTTAGAACAGCTTCTGGGAGCCCATCTTCTTCCCTCTGTCAGTCACACGATGTTGGGGATCCCACCAACAAAACAATCAGTGGAGGTGTCCAGCACAGGCCCCAGTCCCACCTCTTGGAAAAGCATTTCAGTATAAAACTTCCTAGGGGCACTGGGTGGCTCAGTCAACTGAGCATCTGACTTCGACTTCGGCACGATCTCCCGGTTTGTGAGTTCGAGCCCCACATTGGGCTCACTGAAGTCAGCCTGTCAGCATAGAGCCTGCTTCCCATCCTCTGTCCCCCTCTTCCTGCCTCTCCCCAACTTGTGCTCTTCCAAAAGTGAATAAGTATTTTAAAAATAAATAAAATAAGATAATAAATAAATAACTTACTTCCCGGGGAAAAGGATGATTCACCTTCAAAGGTGGCTTTTCCTTGATTTATGTATTTAACTTACTGCACACAGAGGGGTCAGAACTGAACCTGGAACAGAAGACTCCACTCCCCCCCACTAGGGACTGTGGGGTGTGCAAAGAACATCACAACTTCCTGTCTTACAGCCCTTGCTTCATATCTTCGTGTCTTCATATGCTTCAGGTGAAGGTGGTAGGAAGGGTCACAAACAGAGGGTTAAACAGAGAAATACACCCTCATTAAGCCTGCAGTTGAAATCAGGGCGGATGTTGAAATTTGCTTTCATGGAAAACTGATGTTCAAGGGTCACAAAAGCAGATGCTTCTGGCGGTCAAGGAGCTAGCCATCGGTAGTAAACCAGAGTCCCTATCTGCCCTGTGGGGATGGAACGCAGTTACTCAGCCCCAGCAGCTGCCACAGGTCACTGAGACCAGACTTTTCAGAGAAAGGTTGCAAGTCCAGACTCTTTTGTGAAATCTCTGGATTTCTATGTGTTGGGAACTAATAACCATCAACCAGACCAAGCAAAATGCGCAGGGGAGCAACCTCAAGATGGATGCAATTCACAATTTCAGTTTCACTTCCTCTAAAGTGATTTCACTGTGTTCTGTTTCATGAAAGATTCTGTCTCTGTGTGAGTTTTTGCCATCTCTGGGAGGGAAAACAAAGATTTGACTCTAAGGAGTCACTGCTGGCTCGGCCCCCTCCCTGGGGCTGGTCTGCATACTTTATATGCTTCTCCAAAGGGTAATTTGACTGTGCTCTCTGCCAAAGGGCAGGTGCTCCTGAAAGAGCTGAGGTCACACTGCCACCCTGGGCACAGCCACTGATTAAACAGAAGTATGCATTCTTCTCTGCATCTCTAGCTGATGAATCGTACGAGACTGACATGACATTGGATCTGTCCCTTTAAAAATCCAGCACGCTGCTGGGCAAACTCCTCCTCCAGGGAGGTTCCTTTAAATAAGCGCCAGTTGGCCAGGCCACCGGTTTACACTCGGAGCATTACCTGCCATTGAGGATTCCTCCCCTGGAGGTGGCCGCCTGTCAGCATGGCTGAAGAGTTTGTGAACTGCAAAATCCAGCCCGGGAAGGTGGTTGTGTTCATCAAGCCCTCCTGTCCCTACTGCAAGAGGACCCAAGAGCTCCTCAGCCAATTGCCCTTCAAACAAGGGGTTTTGGAATTTGTCGATATCACAGCCACCAGTGACACTAGCAAGATTCAAGATTATTTGCAACAGCTCACTGGAGCCAGAACAGTGAGTTCTCAAAGGCTGGGCGAAAGCTCTCAGATTCCTTTATCTTGTGGGGGCTGTGCACAGGATATGCCTGCCTGTGCCTTTCTCTAGGACACCGCTAGGGCTCCGTCACTCAGTCGTCACTCAAGGCTCGGGAGGGTTCTGCGGGGTGGGGGAGGGCGCCAGAGAGAAGACACTGCTCCAGGGACCAGGCAGCTGGACTGCAGCCAAAGGTCCTCGCAGACCCTGTGCTGTGCGTCTGGGAGCGCGGGTCCAGCAGCTGTCTGGGGAGTTGTTGAGCCATCCCGGGTCTTTGTTTCAAGCACTGCCGGGGAAATGACAGTTTTCAGCTTGCAGGGCTGGGGCTAGAAGGTGGGGTGGAGGGGCCGAGTGTGATCCGTACGGTTCTTTTATGAACATGGGAATCGTGTGCGCTCTTTGTTCTGTGTTCACTTGGCCAAGTGGGATTTGCTGTCCTTCAATCTTTTCTCTAAGCTCTCTTTATTACCCAATTAGCTCATTCTTCCATATCTTCTCTAACTCCTCCCACTGGAAAAATCTAAAGGCTCATTATTTGTCCCTTCTTCTGAACTACAGAAGTTTCCAGGCCTGTCCTGGTAGGAAGTTCAGGGGCCAGAGTTTCAGGCTGGCTCTCACAATGGCTTGCTGTGTGACCCTGGGCAAGACCCCACCTCGATGATCCTCAAGGACCTCCCTGGCTGCAAGATCAGTCTAGCGCAAGGCACCTCCAAGTCCCCTTTGTTCTTAGACCGTGAGCCCCACTAAGAACTGCTGTTCTCTACCTCAAAAGGTTTCCTCTTCCTCAGCATCCATGGCTTCTGGTGGGATGGACAGCCAACCAGGTAGCTTCTACCAGTTGTGGTACTGGGTGTGGTAACTGCCTGTCCACCAGCTCACGCCAGCCCTTCTCGGGATGCACGTTCTCAGACACAGCATTTGCAGAAGCACGTACCCTAGTTCCATTCTAGTTTGACTCAGGATTTTCTCTGGGTTCTGAGTATAAAGCGTTAGAGGCTGTTTCTCCTTTCCTCTCCTGTCAGAAATCAGTATTTTGGTACAGAGGGAGGCTAAACCTGTTAGCCTATTGCTTTCAGGGTGTCAGTTGTGAGCTGAGAACTCTTGTCTCTGCAGCGGGAGGGCTCAGTGGTCAGAGACTCTTGCTGCTAGGCTGGACCGCCAGCTGTACAGGCTGCCTGGAGTCCGAAGAGAAAGCGGTGCCCAGGACCCCGCAGTGACGGGTGGATCCCTCTCAGCCAGTGGTTCCCAAATGTTGCTGCACATGAGAATCACATGAGGAGCTTTTTACAAAATCTAGATGCCCGAATCATTCCTCATACATGTTAAATCACATGTCAGAAGAAGCAGCCAGCAATAGTTTTAAATCCCCAGATGAAAGGATACAAACTCTCGGTCTTAAGACGGGTAAGTTCTGAGGATCTCGTGGACAGCATGCTGACTGCAGTTAAGAATACTGTACTGTGCTCTTGCAATCTGCTATGGGAGGAGATCTAAAGTGTTTTCACCACACGGATGCAAAAGTTAACTATGTGAGGTGATGGATGTGTTCATCAACTTGATTGTGGTAATCATTGCACAGTGTATATGTATATCAAAACATAATATTGGAGACCTTAAATATGTACACATTTATTTTTCAATCACACCTCAATAAGGCCGGGAGGGGAAAATGTTTGTGATCCTCAGGTAATTCCAAAGTCCAGCAAATCTTGGGAGCTACTTCTCAGCCTGGCATCCTCTATTCTTTAGCAGGAGAAACCTCTTCATTCAACACATTTTTTTTTTCCATTTCTTCATAGAGCAACACTTTTTCATGTGGTCTTAAGTCTATTTTTGAAGTTTTAAAAATACTTCTCACAGGTTCTTGAGTCCTGAATGCATTCCTCCAAGGTAAAGAACAGATCCTTTTAAGGCGTATGCTTCCTGTTCCCTAAGAGTGAAGGGTTTATATGCGAAGAGGCTGGAGACCTGGAAATAGTTGCTATCTTACTTACCCTGTAATGACCTGTAGTGACTGCCCACAGTAAGAGCCGAGCAGGACTTGACTGATGACAGAAACCTAGGTCTTCAATCAGGCCCTGTACCTGAAAAAATTGTTTTGGTCTTACTCTGGCCAAAGCTCCTAGATCGGCATCTTGGCTTATTCTTTCTCTAATGCCCTTCTTTACTTTAAGTAGATCCAAGTTCATGAAGTTGATCATTTTCCTTCTCTCTGAAGAACTTCCTTGAACATTTCTTGCAAGGCAGATCTATTGGCAACGCATTTCCTCAATTTTTGCTTGTGTGACCAAGTATCTCTCCGTCACTTTTGAAGGAGAGTTTTGTTGGGTACGGCAATTTTGAAACCACCAACTACATACTAGACACTCTACTGGACATTGGAAAACTGTTGTGAACAGAACAAACAAAAACTGTTGCCTTTGTGGAACTGACATTCTAGTATACGTGAGAAGTAAAACAGTATGGCAGAGGGTGGTCAGTGATAAGTGCTATGGGGAAAAACTAGGTAAGAAAGGGAGATAGACAGTAGGCAGCGAGGGACAGCTTTCAATGGAGTATCAGGGCCTCACTGATGTTAGTAGATCTCAAAAGGAGGTGAGAGAGCAAGGCATGCAGAAATTCAGCAGTAGAGTATTCCAGGCAGTGGGAACAGCACATGCAGAGGTCCTGTGGTGGCTGCATGCCTGGCAAGCAGGTCTGTGTGTCTGGAGCAGTGTTGAGTTAGCAGGAAAATAGGAGGAGATGAGGTTGGAGAGGTAATGGGCGACAGGCTGGGAAGGCCTTTTCAAGCTATCATAAGGACTGTGGCTTTTAAAGTGCAATGAGATTCCACTGAAGAGTTGTCAGCAGAAGAATAACCTAATGTTCGTTTTGAAAGGGTCACTGGTGGCTGGGGGGGAAAAGTGACTGTAGGAAGGCCACCTGAAGGCTGAAGCTGGGAGACATCTGGAGGCTAGAGCAGTTCCTCAGATGAGAAGAAATAATGGTGGCTTGTCCCAGGGACTTAACCAAGGAGGTGGTGATGAGTTTCGGCAGTTGCCGAGCTGGGTCTGAGCAGCCTGGAGCACAGAGGAGGAGCCGAGCTGGGGCTGGGGCCCCTAGAAAGGTGTGCCAGGAGAGTACAGGCCCCAGTAACAGCAAGCTTGCTTTCATGGTGGCAGTTTACTTTCTGCTTCTTGATGGTAAGAGACTCTCAGGTTCCTGGAAGAGGCGGCTGGGGCCAGGAGGGGTGCGCACAGAGCACGTGTTTCTCCTTCCTCAACTGAATCAACAGACTGTGGTTCTGTCACCACTGTCCCCCACGCTGTCACATGCAGCCTGCAGTCAGCTCTGCGTGTGGGTTCCAGTCAGTCACTGCCGTGCCTCAGGTGGTTTTGCTCTTGCCTAGAGGGTGGGTGTAAGGGCAGAGGGGCCTCTCAGCTCTCGGGCAAACCCCCATCTTTGCCAGATGGTGTGCAAAAACTCCACCCTGGAGACAGCCCGATCATATTTCAGAACCTGTCTCAGGTGGCTGGGGGCTGTTGCTGAGCTTTGGGTTTTCAAAGCCTCGCTTACTGGGGAGGAATAAACTGCTCAGTGTCTACCAGTCATTTGCAAATATGATTCCTGAAGCAGAGGAGTCCACATTACCTGGGAACTTGTCAGAAATGCAAATTCTTGCGCCCTACCCTAGACCTTCTGTATGAGAAATTTGGGCAGGTGGGGGAAAGGTAGTAGAAACCTATGTTTTAACCAACCCTTCATCAGTTATGATGCCTTCGATGACTCATATGTGTCAGAGGGATACCAAAACAGGTGAGCTACAGCATTTAAACATCTTATGATAGGCCAGGAATGAAGGGAGAGTCAGATATCACCACCCCTTCACCAGCTGAAGACAGAGCACACAACAGAGAGAAATGACTCTAATATACTGTGAATCTGAACATCAGGGACAGAGATCTAATGCAAATACTTGTCTGGTTGTATTTAGAAAAAACTCCTTCCTGGTTGTCCTGGCTCAGTCTGCATAAGGGCTCAGGTGTGGCGCCAACTTCAGAGAAACCAGCATTCAATCAGGGTGGTCTCCCTGCAGCCAGCCGAAATTCTTTTCCTGAAATGTGTTTATGTGGAGTGAAATTTTTAGGTCATGGGGACAAGCTAGACAAACCTGTGCACAGCATTCTCCAGCTGACAGACTTGTTGGCTTGAAAATAATTGTTTAGTGAATAATTTCATGCTTCTAACCAAGTTCTAACCGGAAAGAATATACATGAGGAGGTTGTAAAGTGATTTTAAAAGCTTTGGGTCATGGGAAATGTTAGAGGAAGGATAAGATGCCATTCTTTCTAACCTAATGATGAAGGGCCTTACCTATCTTGGCTCGTTTGCTTTCTTTAGGTACCTCGGGTCTTTATTGGTAAAGACTGTATAGGTGGATGCACTGACCTAATGGATATGCATCAGAGTGGGGAGCTGCTGAAGCGGCTAAAACAGATTGGAGCTCTACAGTAATTACAGGTGAGTGAAGGGCAGCACGCCCGGCCAGGAACAGTGAGAGATGGTGTAATTCTGCTGTGGGTTTTTTTTTTAAGTTTATTTATTTATTTTGAGAGAGAGAGAACACCTGTGCATAAGTGGGGAAGAGGCGAAGAGAAGGAAAGACAGAATCCCAAGCAGGCTCTGCACCCTCAGCGCAGATCCCGCCATGCAGCTCAAAGGGACTCAGACCCACAAACCTGGAGATCATGAGCAGAGCCAAGATCTAGAGTCCAATGCTTAACTGACTGAGCTACCCAGGTGCCCCTGCTATGTTTTATTATAATTCAGAAAGACACTTTGGCTAGAGAAAGAGTGATGTGGGGTGATCTCGACAACTGTGATGTCAGGGCACCTGGGTGGCTCCGTCGGTTGAGTATCTGACTTCGGCTCAGGTCATGATCTCACAGTTCCTGGGTTCGAGTCCTATGTCGGGCTCTGTGCTGACAGCTCAGAGCCTGGAGACTGCTTCGGATTCTGTGTCTCCCTTTCTCTCTCTGCCCCTTCCCTGTTTACACTGTCTGTCTCTCTCTCAGAAATAAATAAACATTAAAAAAAATTAATTAAAAAAAAGAACTGTGATGTCATTTATGAGCTTCCCATTTTACAAAGAGATTGTGTCAGTGGGAGGAAATGCTTTCACTCGCTCTTCATTTAACAAATACTTATTGAGCACTTACTACATGCCAGACACTGTACTAGGCCCTGGGAATATGGTGACAAACAAAAAGATAACACGGAACTTACATTCTAGAGAGGTAGACCAACCAAAAACAAGTAAATAATTCCTGAAACAAATTACTAGAATAATGTGATAGAATGAGGCAGGGGTTAGGGAGCCAATTTAGCTAATAAGCTAAGGGAAGGCCTTTCTCAGCTGGTGGAGCTGAGACCTGGTTGACCAGAAGGGGACAGCCATGTAAAGATCAAGCCAAAAAGGTTTTCAGGCAGAGGAAAGAGCAAGTGCAAAGGCCCCTGGGTGACAAGTATGGAATATTCAAGGAGCAGAAAGCAAGCAAGAACAGACTGAGTGAAGTGCATGAGAATGAGTAGCAGCAAGAAATGTGGGTGGGGGCAGGGTGCACAGGCCCCGGTAAGTAATTTGATTATTTTACATGCAATGTGAAAGCAAGGTTGTTTTGCATTGCGTATGTTCGCACTGAAAATCAATTCAATTTAATTGGCTTCCCAAACATCGAAACAAAGCTTTCTACAGCTGTCACCCAAAGGAAATCATTGGCTGAATGGAAAGCCAGAGGGTGATGACCTCCTGAAAAAGGAACCTGGGTACTTGTGGGGTCTGACAAGCTCCTCTTTCCGCCAGCTCTTGTTACTGTTAGCTAGCTGTTAGGTAGGCCACACAGAGAGACTCGGTGGTTTTGATCAGTCAAAGGAGACTTTGACTAATGTATAGTTCTTAGACCAAATATTCTTTGAGGGGTGTTTAATAAAAACTTACATTTGAGCAATGCACATATGTAATTTGTGGTGGTTACTCAAAATAGAAACAGAAGTTTTATAAAAAAAGTCTGAAAAAGTGTAATTGAATACCTTGAAATAAAGTGGCCAATATCAGAAAGCTCCTAATCACAATTCTACTGCATCACCACAGCCAATGAACACTACGTCTGTTTGTGTTAGCCTTCTGGCCTCACCCCGTGTACCAAAGCACTTAAAAGCCAATTAACTGTGGTGCCAAATGTTTCTTATTCCGGAACACTTTTTAGCAATGTAGGCTTAGATTAAAAATAGAAGAAAACTAATGACTTACCTGGAGAGATATGAAAGACCACTGCCCCCACTACGTCTGTGTTGGGGTGGGGATTCGAGTACCTTTTATTCACAAGGTCTCTTTATTTGCATTGTCCTTCAGCATTATATGATCTCAGCATTTTGCTGCCAACTGTATCTCAAGGCTGTAACAGATGTGCTTAAATAGCAAGAGTAATTGTTCTGGTAATGAAAGAAAAATGAAGGGAATTTACCTTTCCAAGAAAATCCACTTCTTTGTATTTTGTTTTCCCGGCAGGGCAGATGCCAGGATAATACCCCCTTGAGAGCTGGATGGCATTTCAAAGGAGGACCACACTTCCTGGCAGATGGATCTGGGGCTAACGGCCACAGCAACTGTTTACTTAAAATTCTGAAATGTGTTCACCCAAAAAAAGGGGGGGGGTGGATTTTTTGGCAAAAACAGCTTTTCCTTCTTTTGACTCAGTATTAAAAGTGGACCAACTTGCCCCAAACCACAGGTTGGAGAAGGTTGATCGACATTTTGGGTTTCTTCTCCATTGGCACTTTGGGTTCCAAAAGACCATGACAAGTTATAGCTTAGGATTGACTCAGTGACCCAAAAGACGTTCTTTCTCTTGGGCACATGTCTCTTATGTTCTCCATATGCTAGGACCCCTCTACCTCTAAGCCAGTGTTTCTCAACCAAGATTACTCCAATCCTCTTTAGGATTAATCTATAATTGGTTTCCTGCTATTGCCTGAAAGTTACTTGGTTGAGTTTAGCTTGATAGAATTTGCATTACAAAAACAATAGGTATTTTGAATGTGCTTTTTCAAGTTATATGTGTCTCCCAGTCATTATCCCCAACCCACCCCATCCTATCTTGGGAATCACTGCTCTGAATCCGTGTTCTAACCTTGACAACTCACAGATCTCATAGGACATGTTCAACAATTCTGTTGAACCAGTACAGAGACTCTGTACTGGGTCTTAAGGACCCAACTTGGGAAACACCACATGAAACGTTAAGCACTGTTGGTCTTCACTTGGTGCCACAGGGATCAGAGGTATCAGTGTAGCTGCTGCAATCACGGGGCTCCTCTGTTATGGAAGATGGTCATCCAGGCAATCCAGAAGAAGAGTGTATTGTTTAGATTATGAACAGAAGTGAAATGCAACATTTAAAATGTTACCACAGGAAATTTACAAACCCCTTCCCCAAAAGTATGTCTGTAAAAGGGGCCAAATTTGAGAAACATGGTCCTAAATGATTGTCTCTCCCTCCTTTGTCCTTCACTCTGAAAACTTAAGAGTTCTTCACTGTGAAGTTTGATCTAGAACTGCAATATTAAGTTAATTTCCTTCTGTGGTCTCTAGTGGGAATGGTTAATTTCTTTTCTAATATCCAGAGATGACAATGATTTTTGCCTAATTCTTTTCTATGTTCCCAGTATCTTAAGGAATGGTATTGTGAAATACACCAAATTAAAACTTTATTCATGTTTGTTCTCAATCATTATAAATAAAGGCACATGCTCTTATCCTTCACTAAGTACAAATGGTTGATGTGATTTTTAGATTTCATATTGAAATGACAAATAGTTTGAATATGTCAACACTAACCTATTGAATAATGTTTAGAATTCAAAAACAGTCTTTTTCATTTCACATTCTATTTTTCCATTTCTTACCTAATACCCTTCAACCAGATTGCTGTCCATGATTGTGCAAGTTACACACTGCACAACACTGTGCCCTCCAGAGGTTGTGCGGTATTCAACCTGCAGTCTGTGATCCACTCCAGACCATTTGCTCACACTTTCTTTCACACTTCATCCTAAGATGCCCTTTCTTCCCCTTTGATTTACTTTCAAACTTCTCCTTCAAGGCCTGATTAACAGACCATCTCCCTTGTACATACCCTCTCTTCTCACTGCCTTTTGACTATAAAAAACTATTGCTCTCTCTTCTGTATCCCAAAGCACTCTGCATATAGGTACTTCAAAATTCTCACTGGGTTGAATTGAAGTTAATCCTCTGTACTGGTCTTGCCACATTCAGAAATACTCAAAAGGAGGAGTCCCAACTTAAATATCTTTGTCCAGACTCTAGCACAGAAGATCTATTTTATCAAAGCAATACATGCATGAGGTTTAAAATCTCAAACAATACTGAAACACTTAGGTGGCTCAGTCGGTTAAGTATCCAACTCTCGATTTCAACTCAGGTCATGATCTCACGGTTCAGGGGATCAAGCCCCACATTGGGCTCTGCACTGAGAGTGAGGAGCCGGGTTGGGATTCTCTGTCTCTCTCTCTCTCTCAAAATAAATAAACTTAAAACAATGTCAATACCTAAAGTACTCCTGACTCCACCCATCACAAAAACCCCTGTCTGACCACATATTTATCTGTTTCATTTAAGCCTATCTAGAAATACTGTAAGACATATTAGACATATATAAGAGTGTATAGAATGCATAGCTCTATTTAAATTACAGCCATGTATCTGCCTCCTAGGTAAAGAAATAAAGCACCTATATAACAGAGTACTTCTAAGGTACTGATAAAGCACCAGAGAGGCCCATGTGCCCCTTCCTAACATATCCCCTTCCTCTCTCCACAGAGGTAATCACTAGCTCACTCTTGTTGTAATCATTCTGATATTTCCCTGTGGTTTTACTCCCTAAATATCCCTAAGCGACACATTTTAGTTTTGAAAAGCAGTAACAAACACCAACCCAGCTGAGTAAGGCAAGGACAACATTATCATAATCAGATGAATGGCCCCAGGAGAGGATAAGCTGAATAGAGGCTCTGGGTCCTAGACTGGCTTCAGCTTCCCTAGGAGTTTACCAAAGGGGCAGCCCCTGAACACTGGGCACCCCATGGTTGGGAAAGCTAGTGTGTGCACAAATACTGGGCATCCTCTAGAAACAGAGTCAATGGAAGGGGGCTGCTCTGCCTTCTCTCCTTCCATGGCCCAACTCCATTTGTCAGGAGCAGGTCAAAGCACACCACTTCTATGTGAGTGTGGCACGCCTGTGCCCTCTCCTAGCCAAGTGTGTGGTCTGAAGAAATGTCATCAGCACAAGGCAAGCTAAGTACAGTTAAGGATCTGCTTCAAGCTCATTTGGGTACTCTGTGCTCAAGTTAGGGGAAAAAAAAGGATACAAACTGGAGAACCACCAAATGGATAATTACACTGCTCTGGTCTGGGCTGGTTGCCCTCTATGTCTGGGCACACCTGTCTTCCCTGTGAAGGAAGGATCTCCTTTGCTGTCATTCTGGGTACTCTGTTTCTCTCCTGGGATGGATCTCCTATTTCCCACTCTCCGTACATATTTGTTACAGCTAAACTGCTTTAACAACGATGTAGTATTATTATAGATAGAAGCTTGTTTCTCTCTCTCATGACACTCAAGAGACAGGCAGGTGGCTTTACTCCACAAAGTCACAATCAGCTAAGGGTTGAATGCACCATTTCTGCTCGCATCCCATTGGCCAGAATTGATCTATGGTCCCTGTTAGCTGCAAGGGAGGCCAAACAATGGTGTCCCCAGTGGGAACCCCTTGCTCCGCTATAATTCAGAGGTGTCTACACCAAAAGAAAGAAGGGGAGAATGGTTATAAAAAGCAAGTTATCAGATTGTGACTTTCTCTTTTTTCAGTCTTTTTTATTTGGGAAGGCCGAATATCCTCCATGGTTTTTAAGAAAGAGAACGGGAAGTAAAGTTGTAAAATCTTGCTTGGCTAAAAATGCTTTTATCCTACGCTTATATTTGATTGATAGTTCATCTGGCTATAGCTGCTAGTTGCAAATCATTTTCCTCCAAAAGTTTGAAGACACTGATCATTGTCTATTGTTTTCAGTGCTGCTGTTAAGAAGTCTGTTAGGAATCATTTTGATTCCTAAACCTTTATAGATGACCTGCTTGGTTTTCTTACTTGTTTTGTACTGTGGAAGCTTATAGAATCTTCCCTTTAAGACCTGTGCTCTGAAATATTATGGTGATATGCTTTGTAAGGGTCTATTTATCTTCATTCATTTTGGGGGCTCCTTGAAGGTTTGAAGGGTCCATCCACAGTTTTATTGGATTATTTCATTGATACTTTCCTCCCCTCCATTTTCTCTGTATACTCTTTCTGGAACTCCTAGCAGTCAAACATTGGCTTTCCTGGACTTGTCCTTTAATTTTTGTTATATTTTCTCTTATTCTTTCCCTGAGGGATTTACTCATCTTCATCTTACTTTTCTATTGAGTTTTTAATTTCTAATATTATGTTTTTAATTGCCAACAGCTCTTCAGTATTGTCTGAATGTTTCTTTTTTGTAGAAATGTTTTTGTTTCATGAATGCAATATCTTCTCTCTCTGAGGTTATTGTGTTTTTTTTAAACTTTTACTAAACTTTTTCCAACTATGATTTTTTCTTATTTCCCAGAGTTCTTTCTTGTTCTTAGTTGTTTTCATTTTTTTTTCCTCTTGTTCTTGTTTATGAATGCAAATGTTTTTTTAATCTCTCAAAGATACTAATTATAGTTGTGACTTATTTATTTACTTATTGACAGAGAGTGTGAGCCAGGGAGGAGCAGAAGAAGAGAGAGAGAGAGAGAGAGAGAGAGAGAGAATCCCAAGCAGGCTCCATACCCAGAATGGAGCCCGATGTGGGGCTCCATCTTACAACCATGAAATCATGACCTGAGCTGAAATCGAGTTAGACTCTTAATCAACTGAGCCACCCAGGTGCCCCCAGTTAGGGTTTTTTTAAAAAGCTCTCTCCTGATTCTTACATTTTCTCTTTTCCCTCTGAGTCTCTATTTTCCAACGTTTATTTATTTTTGGAACAGAGAGAGACAGAGCATGAACGGGGGAGGGGCAGAGAGAGAGGGAGACACAGAATCGGAAACAGGCTCCAGGCTCTGAGCCATCAGCCCAGAGCCTGACGCGGGGCTCGAACTCACAGACCGCGAGATCGTGACCTGGCCGAAGTCCGACGCTTAACCGACTGCGCCACCCAGGCGCCCCGAGTCCCTATTTTCCATTTCTGCTTTACATGTGAAGGCCATTCAATGTTCTGCTCTGAACAGGTGACATCTGGCCATCTGTGCATATTTAAGAATGAGGCACCAAAACCTGGTTAGACGATTTGTGTGCACAGATTGGGCTCATCAACTGGTGGCCTTCACCACAGTCTTAGTTCAAATGCTACCTTCTCAACAAGGCCTCCCACAACACCTGACTTAAAATTTCACGTGGCATTCCCTATCCCTCTTCCTTGTTTTGTTTTTCTTTACAGCATTCATCCCCTAATACAGTGCATAATTTATTTTGTTTACAGTCTGTCTTCACTAAAATATAAGCCCCTTGAGACCAGGATATTGTGTCTGTTGATTTACTGCTCTATCTACAGCATCGAGAAAACTGGCTGCACGTAGTGGGCATTTTGATAAATATCTCTCAGATGTTAGGATGAATACATCAATGAATAAATGACTCAATCAATGAATGAACGATCATGTGCAGATCCCTCAATGGTTAGTTCCTGGGTGTTTTTCTTTTAAGCTGTTCGGTTTCCCCAGTGTCAAAGCTGGGGCATTGGGTCTTGCTGCCAGGTGCTGGCTGCCGAGCAGGGGAAAGGGATTTGGCAGCTTCTGGGCCAGGGTGCAGTCTCTCATGTCCTTTCCTGGTTTCTGTCAGCTCCTGGCTGAATAATTCTCTGTGATACTTAGGGAGAAAAAGGAGTAGCATCCAAAGGACACCAAGACATTGGCACAAGGGGTTTGCAAAGAAGGCAACAAGAATAACCAGGCCAAAAAAAAAAAAAAAAAAAAAAAAAATCGTAGCCAAAGCTCTACTCCTTCTGTTTACTTTAAAAAGAAAGCGATTCAATCTTCTGCGGGTGTCTCATTTTCATAACGGCCTGCAGTCTGCTGCTTCCAGCCTGGGCCCTGGAGTGGGACACCTAACAGCCATTCCTCCAAATTCCAGGGCTGTCCAAAGATGGTCCTTATGGGGAGACAACTCGCAGGGTGACAGTGTGGTCTGTATGGCTCAGACCACACTATTTATATCCCCAGTGACTATTTTTAGGCCATTTTCTTAATATTTGGTTGTAAGAGAAAGCCACACGCCCTAATGCACTGTACCATAGCAATTGTTAGTAGGTCCTGGGATGTATGTTACAGAACCTGGCTCCTGAAATGTTTTAAGTAAAATTTCTTTCTTTTCTTAATAGCCTTTTCTTATTAAATACATTAAACATTTGAAAGAGTAGAATTTAATCTTGCCAATTAATGGGAGAGAATTCTAGCCTGGTCGCTTTAAACACAGGTGATATTTAAATTCAGGTCTATATTTATACACAGATTTCTATTTTCTGTCCCCAGGGGACTTTTCTGGTGAGCTGTGCAGAGCTGAGGGGGGAGAGGAGAAGAAGGGGTGTTAGGAGAGCCAATGAAAGTGCAGAGCTTCGTGTCACCCTCTGGGGTTGCCCCTAGTGCACCTGGGGTTTGATTCTTTATGGCTCTTCCTGCCCAGTCAAGGCCCCCTCCCTGCTAGCAGGGCTGAAGTAGCCTCCGGGTGCCTGCAGCTGAGCTCACTCAGGGAGAGAGAACTGCCTTCTCGATTTTCTCTTGTGAGAGAACTGCCTTCTCGATTTTCTCTTGTGTGCCTCATAAGACTTCAACTACTTTATACATAAAATTACAAGTTGTTTTTAAGGTGGGGTATGAAGGTATTTATTTTTGAGAGAGAGGGAGAGAGCACACAGGCAGGTGAGGGGCAGAGAGACAGGGAGGTACAGAATCTGAATCTGAAGCAGGCTCCAGGCTCTGAGCTATCAGGACAGAGCCCAACGTAGGGCTTGAACCTGTGAGCTGTGAGATCATGACCAGAGCTGAAGTCGGATGCTTAAGCAACTGAGCCATCCAGGCGCACCCCCCCACCCCGCCCCTTATTCTTTGTTAAAAAAAAAAAAATTAATGTTTATTTTATTTTATTTTTTTAATTTATTTTTGGGACAGAGAGAGACAGAGCATGAACGGGGGAGGGGCAGAGAGAGAGGGAGACACAGAATCGGAAACAGGCTCCAGGCTCTGAGCCATCAGCCCAGAGCCTGACGCGGGGCTCGAACTCACGGACCGCGAGATCGTGACCTGGCCGAAGTCCGACGCTTAACTGACTGCGCCCCCCAGGCGCCCCTAATGTTTATTTTTGAGAGAGAGAGAGCGCAAGCAGAGGAGGGGCAGAGAGAGAGGAAGATCGAAAATCCAAAACAGGCTCCAGGCTCTTTGCTGTCAGCACAGACAGCCCCAACATGGGGCTCGAACCCACAGAGGTGAGATGATGACCCGAGCCAAGCCAGATGTCCAACTGACTTAGCCACCCAGGCACTCTATTTGTCTTTTGCTATTATTCTTCCAAGTCATCCTAAGGATTGGGTATGAATGTTCTTTAAGACAATCTGCCCTGCCTTCTAACCAGAGGTGTCAGACACAGACCAGAGGATCCACTCTGGGAAGGAAAAACCAACAACTCCTGGGAAGACCAAATCAGAGACTTTGGCTGGAAGCTGTGGCCACAAGGCCTGTCCCCTAGCATCTAGAATGCAATCCCCCCTCTGTGGCAAGAGTGTGCACACAGGGTTGACTCTGATTGCCTTTAACCAGTCACCTGAGTGGAAGATGTCACTCACAAACACAGTCATTGGATGACCAGAGAGTGCAGAGTGTGAGGGAAGAAAAGGATGGATTACAGGCTGCCCTCTCAAAAGAGAAGAATGTGAGTAGCCTGAGACAGAAAAAATGTAAGCTAACCTGAAAGTTGCCGTAGTTCTTTTCCCAACCCAGAAAGCCTGAGACAGGCAGCACCAGAGAAGGGATAAATGTGGCTCTGGGCCATTTTTGATGACAACTTATCCCACTCAAGTATGTCCCAATAGACTGTCCTTAATATAACAAGGAAAACTCCCCTTGTCCAAGTGAGGGTTGGAGCAATGAACACAAAGTGCCCCTTCACGCACACCTGAGCTGGCATGAAAAGAGAAATATCCCTTTGTGAGAATCTGGGGAGTGAGGGCTATGTGCTCCCCATAATGAGATGATCTTTAGTGTGAGGCCTCTTCTCTCCACTGATTATTCTTTGGCTTGTGGAGAGTGGACCCTGTGACCTACAGAAACCTGGTATGGTCTCAGGGCTGTTGACAGGGTCAGAACATCCACAGATGTTCCCATTTTCCACAGGTATATACAAAGACGTACCTTTCTATGTATCTTTTACTACATCTATTTTTTTCTAGTATTTCAAAAAAGGTGAACAATTGGTCTACCTAGTTAGAAGTTTTTCTTGGTTTATTTTCTTGTATGGCAACAGCAGCAGGGAATAAAAGATAAATTCATTTAAAGGATCACTGCATGTACATAGAATTATCTCTTCAAAATAGTTAATTTACTTAAAAAGAAAAAAAGCATCTCAGCAGTTATAGTAGCTTTTGACCATTACTGTTTTCTCAGTGGCTAAAGCATAACCACTATATGTGGAGAGGCTGTGGTCTGTCCCATCTTTTAATATCGAAAAAATGGGGAGGGGAGTATCCAGAAGTTTGGAAATATCAGAAGCTATTGTCCTATACCAAAGAGATGGCTAACACCTGGTTCTCAACCTTCCTATTTGCACAGATCAGAATCTAGAAAACAGCCACAGACTAAAGGTAGTAGCAAATAATGGTTAACTCCTATCAAAGTCAGTGTATAATGAATTTTATCCCATGTTTCCCAGGCATTTTTAAAAGGTTATAGAATCTACCCATTGGCTGGAATAGGAGAATATAAAAGTCTGCATGCTCTGATGAAAGCAGCTTAGATAGACTCAGCTGCTATCACCGGAGGCCAAGCTCATTCTATGTTTTGAACATGTTTTCACTCATGTGATCCTCCCAGTGGCCCTATAAGCCAACTATTATTGATGAGAGAGCGTGGGGCAAGCTGAGGGCAAAGTACAGGCTAACAGCACCCCCAACCCCAAGGTGTAATATGTGATGTTCCTCGGACACTCCTGGCTACCCAAGAACATAGGAAAGAGCTTTAAGTGCTTGCCATGGTGATGCAAGAAACAAAAGCAAATTAAAAATTAAATTCCCTTACTGCGAACAGCCCACTGACAAGTCCTTGAAACCAGCAGAGTGACCTCCCTCTAGGAGCTCGTTGTCTTGATAACATTTTGCTAGGGGCAAAAGAGCATCTTGGCTTCACATTATCCCAACCTTGAGCATACTGTAAGTCTACTTTAACATATAAAAATTCCACTGGAAACTTCCTTTATCTCAACTCCCCCAGGGTATATGCTGGCAATCACACTCCAAGCCTATGGCCCCTGATATACATCTGAAAGTCTCGTGACTGAGGTTTTACCAAACAGTAATAAATGGTGCTTCCCTAGCAACAGCTCACCCCCCTCAAGATCCTGGAAACCTCGTTTCCAAAATAGCTTAGAGACCTACTCTATCCCTGACCCCCTCCCAACCTGAGGGCACATAATCAGTTACCCATCATGACCCCAGTGCAGCTCTTTCTGGCCATGGGTCCTGTCCCCATGCTTTAATAAAATCACCTTTTTGGATGTAAAATATCTGCATGCTGAAAACTATAGAAAGCTTATGAAGGAAATTGAAGAAGATATAAAGAAATGGAAAAACATTCCATGCTCACGGATTGGAAGAATAAATATTGTTAAAATGTCAATACTACCCAAAGCTATCTACACATTCAATGCAATCCCAATCAAAATTGCACCAGCATTCTTCTCAAAGCTAGAACAAGCAATCCCAAAATTTGTATAGAACCACAAAAGACCCCGAATAGCCAAAGTAATTTTGAAGAAGAAGACCAAAGCGGGAGGCATCACAATCCCAGACTTTAGCCTCTACTACAAAGCTGCCATCATCAAGACAGCATGGTATTGGCACAAAAACAGACACATAGACCAATGGAATAGAATAGAGACTCCAGAGTTGGACTCACAAAAGTATGGCCAACTGATCTTTGACAAAGCAGGAAAGAATATCCAATAGAAGAAAGACAGTCTATTTAACAAATGGTGCTGGGAGAACTGGACAGCAACATGCAGAAGATTGAAACTAGACCACTTTCTCACACCATTCACAAAAATAAACTCAAAATGGATAAAGGACCTGAATGTGAGACAGGAAACCATCAAAACCCTTGAGGAGAAAGCAGGAAAAAACCTCTCTGACCTCAACCGCAGCAATTTCGTACTTGACACATCCCCAAAGGCAAGGGAATTAAAAGCAAAGATGAACTATTGGGACCTCATGAAGATAAAAAGCTTCTGTACTGCAAAGGAAACAATCAACAAAACTAAAAGGCAACCAACGGAATTGGAAAAGATATTTGCAAATGACATATTGGACAAAGGGCTAGTATCCAAAATCTATAAAGAACTCCTCAAACTCCACACCCAAAAAACAAATAATCCAGTGAAGAAATGGGCAGAAAACATGAATAGACACTTCTCTAAAGAAGACATACGGATGGCCAACAGGCACATAAAAAGATGCTCCACGTCGCTCCTCATCAGGGAAATACAAATCAAAACCACACTCAGATATCACCTCACACCAGTCAGAGTGGCTAAAATGAACAAATCAGGAGACTATAGATGCTGGAGAGGATGTGGAGAAACGGGAATCCTCTTGCACCTTGGTGGGAATGCAAATTGGTGCAGCCGCTATGGAACACAGTGTGGAGGTTCCTCAAAAAATTAAAAATAGACCTACCCTATGACCCAGCAATAGCAGTGCTAGGAATTTACCCAAGGGATACAGGAGTACTGATGCATAGGGGCACTTGGACCCCAATGTTTATGGCAGCACTTTCAACAATAGCCAAATTATGGAAAGAGCCTAAATGTCCATCAACTGATAAATGGATAAAGAAATTGTGGTTTATATACACAATGGAATACTACGTCACAATGAGAGAGAATGAAATATGGCCTTTTGCAGCAACATGGATGGAACTGAAGAGTGTGATGCTAAGTGAAATAAGTCATACAGAGAAAGACAGATACCATATGTTTTCACTCTTATGTGGATCCTGAGAAACTTAACAGAAGACTATAGGGGAGGGGAAGGAAAAAAAAGTTAGAGAGGGAAGGAGCCAAAGCATAAGAGACTGTTAAAAACTGAGAACAAACTGAGGGTTGATGGGGGGTGGGAGGGAGGGGAGGGTGGGTGATGGGCATTGAGGAGGGCACCTGTTGGGATGAGCACTGGGTATTGTATGGAAACCAATTTGACAATAAGTTTCATATTAAAATAAAATAAAATAAAATAAAATCACCTTTTTGTACCAAAGACATCTTCAAGAATTCTTTCTTGGCCATCGGCTCCAGACCACTCCACCATCACCCCAAAACTTCATCACTATCACCATCATTTCTGTTCTAAAGATGCAACACACAGAGAGGTTAAGTAGATTACCCAGGATCTCTCAGCAGAGCCAGGATTTGAGTCCAGCAGGCCTCCAGGAGCACATGTGCACATACTTACAACCACACTGTCCTTTATTAGGCCTTTCACCGTGAGGAAGACCTACAGGTATTTCCTGGTCCAAAGGAATGACTGAAGGGCCTTCGCAGGCCTCTGGGTGCTGAGCCACAACCACAAGAAATGATCTGATACTTCTCCAGCATGACTGTCTCTTAGCTCAGTGTTTCCCAGAATAGATACTTCAGAACACTGGCTCCATGCCACATTGATAAATGTTACATGAAAAAAGGGGTCTGATGGTCAAATGAGTCTGGGGAATGCTGGGCTGCACAACTGGCTGGCTGCAGGAGTTGCACTCATTTTCAAAGTCTATGCATTTTATCTGATAAACTTTAAGAACTTACGCACTTGAGGACTTCCAGCATCCAATTCAATACGTAAGAAGCTTAGAAGTTGACACTCCACTTTAACAAGTGAAAAGCTGAATAAACCAAAACATTAACGGTGTTTCTTAGATCCGTAAGAGAAATGAAGTCACAGGTTAAACCACTGCCCTCCACATTGGAGAGACTGACAGGCAGATACAGAGAATCACAACTGACCAGAGCAGGGAGCTCCATGAGGATTAGTGTCGGTGCAGGGAGACCTGAATTATAATCGGTGATTTGCTGGAGGCCCAGTGTGGACAATCTAAGAGTTAAAAACTCCAGGGAGCCCCCACTTTTTGTGAGGTCTGCTTCCTATTTTTCTAAAGAGATTCTCACAGTGAATATTGGAGAAAAGTCCCCTCATGGTTCCAGCAGGGGGAGGGGAGAAAAACAAAAACAAAAACAACTTTGACATGTGCCACTGTCAGTGCCACATGAACACTGTTTTTCTTAACAAGGTCTATTCTCTCGGGAGTTAACTCTTTAACTTGGGCCTAAACTGCTGGACTTTCATCAGAAGCTAACTGACCTGGGGGAGGCGAAAACCCATCTGTACTCCCTGTAGTCTTCGACAAAGGAAAAAGGAAATGCCCATCTCCATCCTAGCCGTCCTATTGTACCCGGCTAGGGGAGGGGGGATGACATTGAACCTTACAGTGCAGAAGCACAGGCTCACTAAAAACTGACACCTACCAAAAGGACTGTGGAAGGCTTCCCCTCCCCCCACACATCATATAACCACATTATTGAAGTCTTATTTACAACATTTACCCAGGACATGTGAAAAAATGCTAAGGGTGTATTAAAAGGCAAAAAGCACAGCTGGAAGAGAGAGAGAGAGAGAGAGAGAAAGCCTCAGAACCAGATTTAGATATGGCAGGGATGTGGGGATTATCAGGCTGGGAATTTGGAACAACTATGATTAATATGCTAAGGGTTTTAGTAGATAAAGTAGACAGCACACAAGAACAAATGGCAATGTACAAAATGAGTTGGAAATTCCAAGAAAGAAACAAAAAGAAATGCTAGAGATAAAAAACAATGTAACAAAAATAAAGAATGCCTTTGATGGGCTCATTAGTAGACTGACATTTGCTATGGTCTCAATGACCCTATCCCCCAAATGTACATGGAGGAATTCTTATACCCAATGTGAAGGTGTTAGAAGGTGGGGCTTTGGGGAGGTTATTAGGTCATGGGAGTGGAGCCCTCATGAGTGGGATTAGTGCTCTTATAAAAGAACCCACAGAGCTCACTAACCTCTTCCACCATGTAAGGACACAGTGAGAAGCCAGGACCAAGGAACAAGGTTCTCACCTGGCATCTTGACCTTTCTAGCCTCCAGAAATGTGAGATACAAATCTCACTGTTGTTGATAAGATACTCAGTCTATGGTAATTTGTTAAGCAGTTCAAACAAACTAAGATGGAGGAAAGAATCTCTGAGTTTGAGAATATCTCAAAGGGAAATTCCCAAGCTGAAAAGCAAAGAAATAAAAGACAGGGGGAAAAAAATAGAGAGCAGGATATCAAAAAACTATGGGACAATTATAAAAAATGAAATATATGCAAAATGGGAACACCAGAAAGAGAAGAAAAAGGAACAAAAGAAATACTGGAAACAATAAGGACTAAGAATTTCCCAAAATTAATATCAGACACCAAGCCACAGATCCAGGAAGCTCAGAGAACATCAAGCAAGGTAAGTGCCAAACAACTGTCTCTAGGCATATAATTTCGAACTACAGAAATATAAGATAAAGAGAAAACCCTGTAAGAAGGCAGAGGAAAAAAATATCTAACCTATAGAGGAACAAACATAAAAATTACATCTGACTTCTTTTCATAACCCATGCAAGCAGTAGGCTGAAATACTTAAAATGTTGAGAGAAAAATCCCACCAAGTTAGAATCCTGTGCCCTGTAAAGTTACCTTTCAAAAGTGAAAGAGAAAAAAAGATTTCCTCAGACACACAAAAATGGAAGGAATTTGTTGCCAGTATTCATAACTGAACCAAGAGATAGCAATTTATCCAAAATAAAAATAGCAACAATGTATTTGATTGCACGTGCTTAGGTATATAGTATATGGACATACGTAGGCTTATGTGTAAGTGAATCAAGTGACAGCAATGATACAAGGGAGGGAAGGGAGAATGAGGATTTGTTTGTTAGTTATGTGTGAAGCAACACAGTGTTCTTTGAAAGTGGATTTGGATTAGTTGTGAAATGCATACTCAAACTCTAACACAACCACTAGAAAAGGTAAGGAAAAAAATTGATATGCTATGAAAGGAGAAAAAACTAAATCTTATAAAATGCTCAATTAAAACTAAAACAAACAGGGGCGCCTGGGTGGCTCAGTCGGTTAAGCGTCCAACTTCAGCTCAGGTCACGATCTCGCGGTCCATGAGTTCGAGCCCCACATCAGGCTCTGGGCTGATGGCTCAGAGCCTGGAGCCTGCTTCCAATTCTGTGTCTCCCTCTCTGCCCCTCCCCAGTTCATGCTCTGTCTCTCTCTGTCCCAAAAAAATAAATAAACGTTAAAAAAAATTTTTAAAAAAAATAAAACTAAAACAAACAAAAAAACAACAGAAAAAGAATGGAAGACAAAAAAATAGGAACAAAGAACAGGGCAAAAAATAAAAAGTAGTAACAAATCCAAGTATACCAGTAATCACTTTGAATGTCGATGGTCAAAATGCACTGATTTAAAGACATTGTCAAAGTGGATCAAAAAACAAGGCATATACTTAAAATGTAAAGACACATACATTAAAACTAAATGGATGGAGAAAGATATGTCATGCTAACACTAATCAAAAGAAAACAGATAAAAGCTATACTAATTTTAGGCAGAGCAGACTTCAAAGACCAGAAAGTTACCAAGGATAAAAAAGGGCATTACATAAGTATAAGGGGTCAATTCTCCAAGAAGACACAACAGTCTTTAACATATAGGTAGATAGAACAGCAATTAGATAAAGCTACCATTATTTTTTTAAGTTTATTTATTTTGATAGAGAGGGAGAGCACGAGTGGGAGAGCAGCAGAGAGAGAGGGAGAGAGAGAGAATTTCAAGCAGGCTCCACGCTCTGTGCTGAGCCCAATTTGGGGTTCAGTCTCATAACCATAAGATCATGACCTGAGCCGAAATCAAGAGTCAGACACTTAACCAACTGAACCATGCAGACACCCCAATAAATCTACTACTATAATTGAAGAATTCAACACCCCTCTACCAGAAATAGATCCAGTTGGCAAAAAGTCAGTAAGGACATAGTTTAACTCAAATCACATTTAAGCAACTGGATATAATCAACATCTATAGACTACATTCAAAACAGCAGAATACATATTCTTCTCAAGTTTACGTGAAGCATTCATGAAGATAAACCATAAAACACACTTTAACAAACTTAAAAGAATAGAAATCATAAAATATCTGCTCTCATACCAAAGTGGAATTAAATTAGAAATCAATAACAGAGGGGTACCTGGGTGGTTTAGTCAGTTGAGTGTCTGACTTTGGCTCTGATAATGCTCTCACGGTTCATGAGTTTGAGCCCCAAGTCGGTCTCTGTGCTGGCAGCTCAGGGCCTAGAGCCTGCTTCAGATTCTGTGTCTCCCTCTCTCTCTGCCCCTCTCCTGCTCACACTCTGTCTCTCTTTCCCTCAAAATAAATAAACATTAAAAAAAAAAGAAATCAATAAAAGATACCTAGATAATTTCAAAATACATGGGGATTAAACAACACACTTCCCAATAACACATCATTCAAAGAAGAAATCTCAAGAGAAACTTAAAATATTTTTGACATATATAAAAATAAAAAAGAAAAATGATTCATCAAAAGGTGGGATGCAGCAAAAATGGTATTTAGAGGTAAATTTATAGCATTGAATATATATGTATATATATATAAAGAGGCAAAGATCTAAAACCCATCATCTAAGCTTCTATCTTAGGAAACTAAAAAAGATGAGGAAATTAAAGCCAAATAAAGCAGAAGATAAGAACAATACAAATAAGAGCAGAAATCAATGACACTGAAAATAAAATCAATAGACAAAATCAACAAAATCAAAAGTCTGTTCTGTGAAAGATTTGTAAAATCAGTAAGCCTCTAGCCAATCTGCCCATGAAAAAGAGAGGACACAAATTACTAATATCAGAAATGAAAGACAGTACATTACTACAGAGCCCATAAATGAATACTATGAGCAACTCTATGCCTGCACCTTTGATAATCTAGATGAAATGGGCCAATTCCTTAAAAGACACAATTTGCCAAAATTGACACAAGAATAAATGGACAATATGAATAGGCCTATATCTGTTTCAGAAACTGAATCAATAATTAATAACCTTCAAAACAGAAAGCATCAGGCCCACATGGGTTCACTGGTGAATTCTACCAAACAAGTTTCTACAATCTCTTTGAGCATAAAAACTGAGGGAATATACTTCCTAACTCATTCTATGAGGCCAGAATTACCCTAATAACAACAAATACATCATAAGAAAACTAGAGGTCAATATCATTCATGAACACAAATGCAAAAGTCCTCAACAAATTATTGGCAAATCAAGTCCAACAGCGCATAAAAAGAATTATATACTTTGACCAAGTGGATTTATCTATCCCAGGTATGCAAGGCTGATTCAACATCTGAAAGTCAATTAACATAATCAATCACATTTACAGGCTAAAAGAGAAATCACATGATCATATCAATAAATTCAGAAAAAGCATCTGGCAAAATCCAGCATCAATTCATGATAAAAACTCTCAGTAAACTAAGGATACAGGTGAACCTCCTCAACTTGATAAAGTATATGCACAAAAAGCCCACAGCTAACATCATACTTAATGGTGACAAACTTGAAACTTTCCCACTAAGATCAAGTACAAGACAAGGATGTCCCCTCTCACTACTCCTTTTCAACATCTTCCTAGAAATTCAATAAGACATGAAAAGAAATTGAAAGTATACACATTGGGAGACCCAAAAAGTCCTGAAATTAATAAGCAATTATAGCAAATTTGCAGGATACAAGATTAATATACAAAAGTCAATCACTTTCCTATATACCAGCGATGAACAAAAGGAATTTGAAATTAAAAACACAATACCATTTATACTAGCACCCCTCAAAAAATACTTATGTATATGTGTAACAAAATATGTAAAAATCTACATGAGGAAAACTATAAAAGTCTGATTAAAAAAAAAAAAACAAGAAGAACTAAACAAATGGAGAGATATTCTATGTTCATGGATAGAAAGATTCAATATTGTCAAGGTGTCATTTCTTCCCAACTTCATATATGGATTCAATGCAATCCAGTCAAAATCCCAGCAAATTTCTTCTTGGATATCAACAAACTCATTCTAAAAGTTTATGCAGAGAGGCAAAAGATTCAGAATACTGAATACAATATTGAAGAACAAAGCTGGAGGACTGACACCATTTGACTTCAAGGCTTACTTACAAAGCAATAGTAATCAAGATGGTATTGTTAAAAGAATAGGCAAATAGATTAATGGAACACAACAGAAGGCCCAGAAATTGACCCACATAAATGTAGACAACTGATTTTTGACAAAGGAGCAAAGGCAATGAAATGGAACAAAAACTGTCTTTTAAGCAGATGGTTATGGGACAACTGGACCTTGTTTTGCACATGCAAAACAAAGAATCTCGACACAAACTTTGTAATCCTCACAAAACTTAACTCAGAATGGCTCACAGGCCTAGATGCAAAATACATAATTACAAAACTCCTAGAAGATAACATGGTAGAAAACTAGATGACCCTGGGTTTGGGTATGACTTTTTATTTTTTTATTTTTTCATCTTTGTGATGGGAGGAGATGACTTCAGATACAACACCAAAGGCACAACCTATAGGGGAAAAAGTGATAAGCAGGACTTAATTAAAATTAAAAATTCTGTTCTGTGAAAGACACTGTCAAAAGAATGAAAAAGCAAGCCACAGATTGGGAGAAAATATTAGCAAACAATGTATCTGATAAAAGACTGTTACCCAAAATATATAAAGAACTCTTAAAACTCAATGTTCAGAAAACAATCTGATTTTTAAATGTTCCAAAGAACTTAACAAATACCTCACCAAAGAAAATATACAAATGGGAAATATGCATATGAAATGATGCTTCACATCATCTGTGATCAGGACAATACAAATCAAAATTAGATACAACTACACACCCATTAGAATGGCCCAAATCCAGAAAGCCGATACCACCAAATGCAGGTAAGGATATGGAGCAAGAACCCTCATTCATTGCTGGTGGGAATGCAAAATGGCCTAGTCACTTTGGAAGACAGTTTGGTGGCATCTGACAAAACTAAATATACTTGTAACATATAATCCAGTAATTGCACTCCTTGGTATTTACCCAAAGAAGTTGAAAACTGATGTCCACACAAAACCTGCACATGAATGTTTATGGCAGCTTTATTCATAACTGCCAAAATGTGAAAGCAATCAAGATGTCCTTCAGTAGGTGGTAGTGAAACTAAACTGTGGTATATATAGACAATGGAATATTACTCATTGCTAAAAAGAAATGAGCTATCAAGTCATGAAAAGACAGAGGAACTTTAGAAGCATAATACTAAGGAAAAGAAGCCAATATGAAAAGGCTACATACTATAGGATTCCAAATATATGACATTCTGGAAAAGGCAAAACTATGAGGCAGTAAAAAAATCAGTAGTTGCCAGGGGTTGCAAAAGAGGGATGAATAGGAAAAGTGCAGAGGACTTTTAGAGCAGTGAAACGATTCTGTATGATACAAAAATAATGGATGCATATTATATTTGTACCAACCCACAGCAAGTACAATACCAAGAGTGAGCCCTAATATAAACTATGGACTTTGCGTGATTATAACATATCAATGTAGGTTCATCAACTGTAACAAATGCACCACTCTGGTGAGGGATATTGATAACGGGGGAGGTTGTCTATGTGTGAAAGCAGGAGTATATGGGAAATCTCTGTACCTTCTGCTCAATTTTACTGTGAACCTAAAACTGCTCTAAAAAATAAAGTGTATTTAAAAAAAATATGCTCTTAGCCTCACCAAATCCTACCTACATACAAACTTAGAACTTCTCTCCCTTTGCCAAGCTATAGGAAGGGGACAACAAAGGATAAATGGTAGGGAAACAGCCTCCCTGAAAGGCATCTCCAGCTTGGAGGATATGGGGTAGGTCACTTATGGTCCTAAGTAGGTGGGCTCAACCACACTCTAAACCCAGTCTGACACCCTGGACCATCCAGATGTACTAGATCAGCATCTGTGTTGTGTTAGATGTGGAAGTTTGATTTGTCCTGGGCATTGGCAGCAGAGCAGTGGCAATAACATGGAAAGAAAGGCTCTCAGGCTATCAAATCTCTCCAAGAGACACCCATACAGACACCCATACAGACTCTGCCAGCCCTTAAGGCCTGGCAGTTTTACCTCAGAACTTGTCAGAGCCTTTAATATACCAATGTACATTTTGAATTTCCAAAGTAATAATAAAGTACTCATTACTTCTCAAAGCTTTTAACCAGCAGTCCTTTCCTCAAGAAGCACCTCTCAGAATTTAAGTCACAAGCATTGAGAATGCTGATTTATTACCCTTTCACTTCCCTCCCCTGATTTTGCCAATTCTCATGTGCTTTTCTATGCATTGCTCGTAAAGGATGCTCAACTGGTACATCACGTCAATGATATCTTCCATGTTAGTGTCCTCTAACCTATTTATGCCTTTACGGATAAATGGTGTAAATCCTGAAGTTCTCAATAGTGAAACAAAATCCATCAAAATCCTCATCTGCTAGAGCAATTCAAGCATCATTGTAACTCAGTCTGTGCCGAGAGTTGTTAGACCCTATGATAGCTGATTTATCAACATAGTCTTAGGCATTAGCAACTGTATAAATGGCATCGTTAAGGCTGAAATCTTTCAGATTTCTGTTAACTGCAGCAAGCATGCCACTACCAAACACACACACACACACACACACACACACACACACACACAGGTGTTTATGCTTTTTCTTCATGGAATGTAAAATCCCCTGGTCACAAGGCTGTGTTGCAGGTATGACATGGAAGGGAGGGTTAATAACTTCACCAGGGGCATGGAAATCATTTCTCCAGAAACAAAATTTTTCTGTTTTTATCCAGTTTTTCTGCTCTTCACTGAACTCATGTCACAGGTTTACAGTGGTTACTGAACCAGTTGGAAAACATTTTTCTAGCTACTCATGTTTTATTTTCTTTCCTTCCTTCCTTCTTCCTCCCCTCTCTCCATTCCCAACTTAACTTCTTTTCTGCCTTTCTTTCTTTCTTCCTTCTTTTCTTGTTTTTTATTTATATGACTTTATTCAGGCATATATTATAGGCCATGTAATTCATCCACTTCACTTGTATAGTTCAGTAAAAGAATGTTCATCAAAGCTGTATAGCTCCTGGGGCACCAGGGTGGCTCAGTTGGCTAAACGTCCGACTCGATATTGGCTAAGGTCATGATCTCTAACTTGTGGCATACAGCCCCACGTGGGGCTCTGCACTGACATCTCTGAGAACAGCTTGGGGTTCTCTCTCTTTTTCTCTCTCTGTCCCTCCACCATTCATTCTCTCTCTCTCTCTCTCTCTCTCTCTCCCTCCCTCAAAATTAATACACATTTTTAAAAAATGCTATAAATTTTATGAAAACTGAAACTGAGAAAACTGGTTATTTTTATCCAGCTTTAAACTTATTAAAGTAAAAGTAAAAATAAGACTTCCAATCAGGAGGAGGAAGGGAAAAGCATGAAGTCCAAAGTAAGCCCATGTGAAGGGGACAGTTGGTTACTCAGTAACTCCCTGCCACCTGTGGTAAAAATTCCTGAGGCCCATAAAACTGGTTTAACCAAACTTTGTCCTTCTAGGACCTTCAGTTTAAAGTAGATTATTTATGATTATGCTCTAATGCTGTTTCCAATTCTTAAAGGACAACTGAAATTTTTTTTAAATCAGAAGATAACAAAAAGGTAGGTAATTTTCAGGAAAAAATGCATACTGTGAGACTAGCAAAATCTGTCATTGTAAACAAAATAGATCTAGGGACTCACATTTCCTACTTAAACTCTCTCAAGAGTACACATACAGACTGTCTAAGGCTTTCTGAAAGTTAATTTTACTTTAATTCATTGAGAAGTCAGAGCCCTGCATCACCTCTTGGGCAAGAGAGTCAAAGGTCCAGCACACGGCATCAGCCCAGGGAAACCTCAAGCTCAAGAGGAGACTGGAAGGCCAACAGTCGTGTGAAATGAGGCCTGCAGGAGGCTTAGTGGGTGACCCTGAGTGTCTGAGTCCAGCCTCCGTCCCCTGACTCACCACCCTCAAACTCTCCCGCCCGCACTAGGCAGAAATAGTCCTAGGAGTCTCTGCTCTGCCTGGCTGCCCCATAGGCCGAGGCTTAGGGGGAAACTGTTGGCTTTTGGACAAACTCTTGTGAAGCAAAAACAGAAAATGAGGAAATGGTGAAAGAGCTAGAAAAACTATCAAGGAGACAGAGGAGGGACTTGGGTCTAGAGGTCAACGTTCAAACTGAAAAAGGAAGGGGAGGGGATAGGCTCTCAAGTAGTCAGGTGCTTCAGATCCAAGAGAAATGAATTGTTTAATGGTTCTCAAAGCATGTTCTGTGGACCAGCAGTATCAGCATCACCTAGGAACTTGTTTCAGATGGAAATTCTCAGGCCCCAACCAAGACCAGCAAAGTCAGAACTTTGGGGCTGAGGCCTAGCATTTTGCTTTTAAAAGCCCTTCAGGTAATTCTGGTAACTGCTACAGTTTGAGAACAACTGGTTTAATGAACTACTGAGTTAAAGGTACTGGACTCTACTCAACCCCCCCCCCCCTTAAATGGTTTTGAGAACAAAGGATGTAATTCATGACACCTTTGTATGAAGGAAAAGGGTATATTAGTTTCCTACTGCTGCTGTAACAAATGAGCACAAACTTAGTGGCTTAAAGTGACACAAATTTATTTTCTTATAGTTCTGGAGGTCAGAAGTCCAAAATCAGTCTGACGGGGCTGAAGTTGTCAGCAGGGCTGTTGCCCTCTGAAGGCTCAGGGGAGAATCCATTTCCTTGCCTTTTTCAGCTTCTAGCAACTACCCTTCTTCCTTGGCGCGTGACCCCTTCCTCTTCAAATCCTTCCTCTCTACCTTGCCTCCTGTTGTAACTCTTACTGTACTGCCTCCCTCTCATAAGGGCACTTGAGGTTATAAGGGACCCATTCAGGGTAATCTTTCCATCTCAAGATCTTTAACTTAATCATTACTTGCAAAATCCCTTTGCTGTGGAAAGTAACATTCTCAGGTTCTAGGGATAAGAATGTGGATATTTTGGAGGCAGGGGGGCATTATTCTGTCTACCACAGGAGGAAAATGAGAATGTACATTTTCATTGCTCATATTCACATAAGTAAACACTGTAATGACACCTAAGAAACTAATGTAAATGATTACCTATGGGGAATGTGGGAAATAGGGCAAAGGGAAAGAGATGGGAGCAAGGCCTCTTTTCCCAAAGTATACTCTATGTTGTTTTGAACTTTCAGCCCCACAGACATATTACCTATTAGAAAAAGTTAACACTAAACAACAAAAAGAATGAGAAACTTTTTAAAAACTCTTGGCCGTTGAAATGTTCTACTTGAACATGGGACATCAGAGACTAAACCATGGCAACTCTGTAATCACAGAAGTTGTAAGTATTAAAAGAAAAGTGTTCTAATGGTGATGTGGTTACTAGAGGAAAAGGAATTAAGATATCAGAACACCCATTCTTGGGAACAAAAACAAGACAGGCATGAAGAAATAGATGAGGGGCTAAGCTCAGCCTTTAAGAACATCAAGCTCTGACAGTTAAGCAGGGCAACCAAGAGTTTGAGAACACAGCTTCACATGCCAGGAAAATCACTTATATGCAGTTATAGGATCATTTGCATACAAACATGTGCAACACTGGGAGCTGCTTCCCCTCTGTTATTCACAACAGAAACCCTTCTGTTACCCCCTCAGCTCTTTCTGCTGACCTCCAATGGCAACTCCTGGGCAGGACCATTGTGTATATGTTCTGCATCCCCCTCAATGGTCCAGTACTTCTCTCTCTTCCATTTTGTTCAAGTCCCCAGAGAGTCAACCACCATGGTCACTCCAAGTCCCACATGCCAGCTGACTCTGCCTACTCCTGGACAAACAAAGCCTCAAGTGTGAGGGTTCTACTCACTTGCAATAACAAGTTTTTGATTATTGTTCCAACAGAAGCAATTTGGCCTTCTCAAGGGCCATTTATTATATAGAGTCTATGTCAGTCCCATGCTTGTTGGAGGGTTTGGGAAGGGGTCACAAAGATAAATCAAGACATGGTCCTTGTTCTTAAGTTATAGCCAAGTTTAAACCACCAATATATTAATATCTAAAATGCAGTAAGTGCCATAAAAAAGGTACGAGTAAAGAGCTATGGAAAGACACATGTAGAAGCAATTACTTCTTACTCACATGCAGAAGCAATTCTCAAGTCCTAGAAAGCAAAAGAGATATGATGTGTAAGTGGGGTTTTACAGGATCTGCAGAAGTCTGCACAATAGGGAATGGCAACCCAATCCAAGCCATGAGAAGAGTATGAGCTGTGTAAGTACACAGGTGATGTGGATGGATTCCACGTGTCCAGGCAGGACAATGGGGCTGGTTATGAAAGGCCATGATGGCAGTAAAAACTGTGGAGGTTCTTCTATAGGCAGTAGGGGTCCTCTGGAAGAGAGTGTTGCCAGGTCAGGTTTGTGGTAGGACCATAATTCCAGGGGAATTGTAGAAGCCTTTATTTGTTTAGACTTTACTGGCAATTTAGTAACCTGGGGAGGGACTGTATTATATAATGCACACTCCATTTTCATGTTATGATTGCCTCATCTTTCTCCTCCTCCTATCTGACCTCCTCAGCCCTGAAAAGTTCCACGCTCTTTTTCTTTTTCATTTTTTTTAAATTTACATCAAAATTAGCATATAGTGCAACAATGATTTCAGGAGATTCCTTAATGCCCCTTACCCATTTGGCCCATCCTCCCCCACAACCCCTCCAGTAACCCTCAGTGTGTTCTCCATATTTATGAGTCTCTTCTGTTTTGTCCCCCTCCCTGTTTTTATATTATTTTTGTTTCCCTTCCCTTATGTTCATCTGTTTTGTCTCTTAAAGTCCTCATATGAGTGAAGTTATATGATTTTTGTCTTTCTCTAATTGCACTTAGCATAATACCCTCCAGTTCCATCCACGTAGTTGCAAATGGCAAGACTTCATTCTTTTGAATTGCTGAGTAATACTCCATTGTGTGTGTGTGTGTGTGTGTGTGTGTGTGTGTGTGTGTGTGTATACACACCACTTCTTTATCCATTCATCCATCAATGGACATTTGGGCCCTTTCCATACTTTGGCTATTGTTGATAGTGCTGCTATCAACATGGGGGTGCATGTGTCCCTTCGAAACATCACACCTGTATCCCTTGGATAAATGCCTAGTAGTGCAACTGCTGGGTCATAGGGTAGTTCTATTTTTAGTTTTTTTGAGGAACCTCCATACCGTTTTCCAGAGTGGCTGAACCAGCTTGCATTCCCATCTTTTTCTTTTTTAAATTGAGGTATAGCTGACATGTAACATCCTGTTAGTGTCAGGTATACAAATAACGATTCAATATTTGTATACATTATGAAATGATCACCACAGTAAGTCTAGTTACCATGCATCACCACATAGTTGTAATTTTTTTTCTTATGATGAGACCTTTTAAGATCTATTCTCTTAGTAACTTTCAAACAGAGAATACAGTATTAACTAGCCACCATACTGTGCATTACATCTGATGATGACATGTTATAACTAGAAGTTTATATCTTTGGGCTTCCCTTTACCCACTTCACCCATCCCCAGTCCCCAACCTCCACTTCTGGTAAACACCAGTCTGTTATCTGTATCTACGAGCTTGGTGGCTTCTGTCGTTAAGATTCAACATATAAGTGAGATCGCGTCATATTTGTCCTTCTCAGTCCGACTTGTTTCGATTAATGTAATGCCCTTAAGGTCTATCCATATTGTCACAAATGGCAAGATTTCATACTTTTTATGGCTGAATAATATTCCACTGTGTATATACAACATTCTTTTTTTTTTTTTTTTTCAACGTTTATTTATTTTTGGGACAGAGAGAGACAGAGCATGAACGGGGGAGGGGCAGAGAGAGAGGGAGACACAGAATCGGAAACAGGCTCCAGGCTCTGAGCCATCAGCCCAGAGCCCGACGCGGGGCTCGAACTCACGGACCGCGAGATCGTGACCTGGCTGAAGTCGGACGCTTAACCGACTGCGCCACCCAGGCGCCCCAACAACATTATTTTCTTTATCCATTCATTCACTGACACTTGGGTTGTTTCCATGTCTTGGCTGTTGTAAATAATGCTGCAGTGAACATGGAGGTACAGATATCTTTTCAAGTTGCTATTTTCCTTCTTTTCTTTCAGATAAATACCCAAATGTGGAACTGCAACATCATATGGTAGTTCTATTTTTGATTTTTTTAGGAACCTCTACACTGTTTTCCACAGTGGCCGCACCAATCTACATTCCCACCAGCACCACATGAGGGTTACCTTTTCTCCACATCCTCACCAATATTAGTTATCTCATCTTTTTGATAATAGTCATTCTGACAGGTGTGAGGTGATACTTCATTGTGGTTTTGTTTGCATTTCTCTGATGATGAGTGATGCTGAGCATCTTATCATGTTCCTGTTGACCATCTCTATGTCTTCTTTGGAAAAAAAAATCTCTATTTAGATTCTCTGCCCATTTTTCAATCACATTGTTTTATTTTGTTTTGTTGCTATTGAGACATAGGAGTTCTTTACATATTTTGGATATTAACTCATAAGATAAATGATTTGCAAATATTTTCTCCCATTCAGTGGCTTGCCTTTTCATTTTGTTGGAAAG
This sequence comes from Herpailurus yagouaroundi, assembly GCF_014898765.1. Classification (NCBI taxonomy): domain Eukaryota; kingdom Metazoa; phylum Chordata; class Mammalia; order Carnivora; family Felidae; genus Herpailurus; species Herpailurus yagouaroundi. The sequence goes on from NW_024412377.1 coordinate 82,098,761, forward strand.
TTCCAATTTCTTAACCCTATATTATGCAGAACGGCTTCATATTTCTCAAAAGTCTTGGCCTCAGCCAACACTCAAGCCACAGGGCTGACTTCTATGCTAAATAATTATCAAAGCATTTTTCTAAATAAAGGCAGTTATTTTGGTAAGAGAAATGCCAGTAGCAGCTGTTAAAGGGAAATATAAATTTCTTTATCTCATCATAGGCATCAGCAACATCAGCAATATTCTAAGTATCTTCTATGTAATGGAAATTATCTGTGAAACATAATTATGCGTGAGAAACACAGGCAGTATTCCCAAATTTCTTTCAGCATTTCAACATCCAAGGTAAAATAATTGCAGGACGCTATGTTAAACTTGTTTTAAAAAAAGTTTATTTGTTACAAAATGTTAAATACTAAAACTAAAAACATATAAATCCAGGTCAGGCTATATTAAAATACACACATACCCTTCTTAGCAAAATTATTAAAGATTGAATTAAACAGATGCTTTAAATAAAATAAAGTACTCTTGAGGAAAATTTTTTTCTAATTAACTATGTCAGTGTAGTGTAGTTTTTAAAATTACAATTGAAAAGTTCAGCTGTCTTAGAAGTTAAATTTATCCAATTCTTCAGTTTTCTGTTACTGTCCAATATGAAGCCACCATGCTGGCTTGGACAGGGTGAATTTCAGTTATGTTACTGAAACGTCTATTTTACAAGCCTACTCTCTTATAATAAGAACAGAGAGTGGTCAGAAGTATACAAAGGGTTATATAAGGTGAAAACTTGGCCCATAAAGAAAAGGCCTTAGTTCTACCACACAGTATCTTCTCTAATTAAAATGATTGGTAAATATACTGAAGCAGAGATGTGCACAAAGCATACATTCATCTAGAAATAATCTTTCAATTTAAAAAAAAATTCAAAAAGAGCACTCATTTCTCCAAGATAGTTGATAAATATTTTTAAATTTCCTGTTATTTTAAATTGAGTTAATTCAAAGGTATTGAAGAGTCTAGGTTTAAAAACTAATTTGATTACTGTTCTGACTAGTTCTGAAGAGCCATGACATCAGTGTGTCTGAGTCACTCACACAGGTGGTAAAGCACTTTCATAATAAAAACTACATGCTCAACACTAACAGAGCACCAGCTTCCAAACCTAACTTCCACTCAGGTCAAACAACCTAAAATAGTATCTATGGTCTAGGTAAATGTTAGATTTACAAGTATTTTCAAGAAATACTTTCTTTTGCTTTAGAACTTAATATTTTTTCAATTTCCTAGATTAAAAGTTACTGATTTAGAACATTAAGTGCTGTAATTCACACAGGGTAAGACTACGCTTAGGAAGAACATAAGACTATTGTGTTTTAAAAGACCTTAAATATGATGAATTTCTAGAAATCTACTGTAGTATTTATTCTTTACAATGCTTATCCTTGTCAAGTGGGATTTGCCAATAGTTGCTGAACCCAAGTGATTAACATACAAAAAACATAAAATGCATTCCAGTAACCTTCATCAATACAATCTAATTAAAAATATATATAGGGCATTTTTACTGTCTTACTCTAACAGTGCTGATATACATCCAACGCTAACTATATAGTACTTTGTCTAATACTATGGTATAAAACCATTTAATTAAACCTTTGAATAGCTGGAAAAATTAGGTGTCCTCGAAAGTCCTTAGAAATTAAAAGAAAATTATATCCCAATACTGAATTACACATGAAAATGATGTTAACAATAAATAGTAATCTGATCTTCCATCGCTCGGCTTGTGAGCTTCTAATGTAATTATTTCTGTTGACATTTGATACAAGAGACACTATAATTCTATCCTAGTACCATTTTCTCTACATGTAATGAGTCTCTGATTTATATCCTTTCTTTTAACTTACTGGGTTATCTTGAAGGTCAAAATTCATGCTACTCCTCATTAAATAACCTTGCGGTCCTCAGAATTCAAACAATTCAAGCTGCTGACATCCTAAGCTTAGTAAGTTACTAAACAAAAAACTCTTGAGCCTTTGCTTACAAATTCTCCAGAAAGCATCTCTTCCTATGAACATCTTTATAAATGATGCATTAAAGTCACACTGGTCAGTCACTTTTATTAACATCCTAGTCTCACAATGATCAAGAAAGCATTTGTTCACCTGTTATGGAACCAGAGCTGTGAGTGTTCTAATGCTGAGACAACACAAGACACATCTCCCTTGCCTGAGGAGGTGGCAGCAGAGGCAGGAGAGACTTCCCCAAGGATGGGAAACCCCATGTGATTTCTTCCTTCCAGCATGCCTCCTTCTCTTCCCTTGATGTCAATGACTCTTTTTTGCTTTCAGAGAAAATGATGTTTGAGCGATGAAATACAGTACATATCCTGCCAGGAGATACACATAATTTGGGGGCCCCAGTACAAAGTGAAAATGCAGGGCCTTTCTTTAAATATTATGAAGAATATCAAGGTGGCAATGGCAGAGCATTGAAGCAAGCATGGGCCCCTGTGTTAACACACGTTACATGGCCTTAAAGCCAGCTCTGTTTAGATCTCCTGCCCAGTCAGAATCCAGAGAAGAGACAAGGTGGCACAGTTGGGTTGTCCACATAAAAAAATAATTTTTTTTTCATGATGGTTTAAACATTGTCACTGATTTGAATCCATGTGGCATTTCACTTTCAAAATTCCATGCAAATTTCTATTCCTTAAAATTTCAGACTGATTGGCTCTACCTTAGATTTTTTCATTATTGAAATAGTCATACCGGGTCTTTAAAATGCCCATTATTTTAATAGAGCAATTAATCAGACATGATGAAATTTTAAAATTAATTCTACATGATTTTTTTCTTAATTTAAACATTTCTTAACTGGGAGGGGTACTAGTATCACTAAAGCTGTAACAGGGCATCTTAAAGGGAAAAAATAGCTGTATAACAACTTTATATATTAGGATGGTGACACCTTAGTTTTAGCCTATGGTATATTTTGTTCCCTTTTAAGATCACAATAGTAGTTTTTTGTTTGTTTGTTTGTTTGTTTGGTTTGTTTGTTTTCCAGAGGACTAACAAACACATTAAGCTGTATGGTAATTCTTTTTAACGCCCATATTGGTTTCAGTCACAGAATTTTACTGGAACACAGAGGTATCCCATTCTTCATAATAATAATAATAATAATAACAACAATAATAATAATAATAATAAAAAGTATATGTATATAAAAGCTCTGGGTTACATTATTAAGCAACGACACTTCCGGGAGTGAATATACTTCCTGTATTCCGCAAGCTGCTTCAAGTACATATTTGATGGCCATCTGTGCTTTTCAACAAAACTGCGTTCTTCCACTAAAATTTTTAGAAAAAACAATGTTAATTGCAAATATTTTATTTTGGATCAAGTTTAGATATTAACTATTGATTCCTTATTTAACAGATGGGATCCAAGCTCTGCTCTGTATCCTCGGCCCTCCACTCAATGCTTCCAAAATTGTTTAACATAATTTTGGTTAAATCAGTCATCAGGATTTATATTACATAATTTACGATAATATACATCTTGCCCACTTCTTTATCAAGTAGTATTTATGTTCTTCTGTTTTTCTCCCAAATAAGACTTATTTTTCTTGGAGATGACAACAGACTTCCTTTTCATTTAATTAGTTTTCTTTATAGCTGACTTATTCTTCCAAACTCTTTAACATCCTCTCAATTCCATTCTCCACCCAACCACAGTCACCGGATAATCTAACTACTCTGGTAGCAGCTGCCGGTCTTGTCATGGCCCTGGAGACGTCCCTTCCTCAGAGCCCTGTACCCTCTTGCTTTCTAGGCCTGCTTCATTCTTTTGTGTTGGATCCCTCCACTTGTAGACTCTAGGTCCTTCACTCAGTTTCTTTTCTAGTTTTAGTGAAGCACAACCTTTATTAGCTCCCTGAAAAGGGGGGTACATATGAAGTACTTTTGAGACCATGCTCATGATGAAACATCTTTATCCTCTTTACACACAATTGTAATTTGGTTTGGTACCAAATTCTAGGTTGAAAACTTCCCTCAAGACGTCGAAGACAGAATTCCACTGCATTCTAGTTTCCAAAGTTATTGAAAACTCTGTTACCATTAAGATTCATAGTTCTTGGCAAGTGATCTGTGTTCTTTTAAAACTTTTAGATTTTTCTATTTGTAGTCAGTGTTCTTGCATGTCCCAGTGATGGACCTTGTTCATTCATAAAGCTGAGCACTTAGTAGATCCTTTCAATCTGAAGACTTGGGTCCTTTGGTACTAGGAAAACTTCGTGTATTACTTCTTTGCTAATTTCCTCTCTCCAATTTTATTCTGTATTAACTTCTATTACTCAGATACTTCATCTCCTGGACTGAGCCCCCAGTTTTTTAAAAATCTTTCTCTCTTGTCTCTTTAGCTGTTTGTCTTCCTTTTTATGAGATGTCCTTATCTTTATTTTTCAACTCTTATGTAGTTGTTTCAACTCCTTTATTTACTTAGGGTTTTTTCTTTTGTTTTTACTATCATATTTGTAATTTCCAGGAACTATTTCTTGTTCCTGTATTGTTTTAAATTTATGGTAAAACACAGCATAAAATTTATTATCTTAACGATTTTTAGGTATAGAGTTAAGCACATTCACATTGTTGTGCAACCAATCTCCAGAACTCTTTTCATCTTGCAAAACTAAAACTCTATTAACTATTGTTTTTTTTCATAACTATCCTGCTTTATGGATTTATATCTCTTATTCTTTCAAGATATTCATTTACAATTTTTAAAGTTTTTTTCCCTATTTTTTGTGCCTCTAAATTCTTTCTCTTGTGTGTTTATTAATTTTATTTTGGTTTTGGTATCTGTCTTCCATGTTGGACACTGCCTCAAGTAATTGCAGATCCCTGGTTATCTCCTTACATTTAAGAGTGAGACACTAGAAAGCTATTTGGATATCTTGTGGTCATGGGTAGGACTTACTGACTGGTAGAATAACTGAGCAGATACTTGTTGGGTTCACTGAAAGAATTCCCAAATGAATGCACCTATATATTTTTTTTCTCTGAGGCCAGAGAAAGATGCTTCAATTTCATGCCCAGAGTATGGGAGCCAGGCAAACACCTGGCTGCCACAAATCCTAGAAGGAACCTGGAGGCTAAATATACAACATGCACAATTTCACATGACCCCTAAGTTTTCAGTCCAGCTCCTTAACCCATTCTCAGCTATACCTGGAGTTTGTGATTCTATAACATTTTTGGTTTAATTTCTCCAGTAATAAACCTCCCATTCCAGGATGATGAAGGAGAAGGAGGTGTCTGCCTGGGTGGGATGGAGTGCAGCAAAAGCTTCTTCATCAACTTTCAACTAAGTACTGCTTTCAGCCCCAACCCTTATTCTGCTTTCTGAAATACCTGTTCCCTCAGGTTTCTAAGGCTTCTTGGTATTCTGCTGGCTGAATCAGCTTGTTTCTCATAGTATTCCCTTCTGTGGGTACTTAGGTTTCTTTCTGCTAAGTCAGTTCCCACTTCTCCATCTACTGTTTGACCTCATATATTATAATTCAGATTAATGAGGACCTGATCCAGGCTGCAGGACACGGATATAAAGAAACAATCTAGCAGCTCAAGGAAGTTAGCTGTAGTTTCATTAGGAAGAAAAGGTGACCTAAGACTACTCCCTTGGTTAAGATTTAAAAAAATAGAAAAGTTATCACAGGTGAGCTCTGGCAGCCAACAAAAACCAAAACAAGACAAAAAAAAACTTCGCAGTATATAATATGTAACACAATATTGGGCCAAATTAAACTGTGGGAATAATGAATCCATAAATGCCAAGGGTAACTCATATTCCTGTGTAGTGTTGTTTTCAAAACAGTCCAGCATATAAAATGTATCTAACATTTAAAAGCTATTTAACTAAGTTTTGTTGCATCAATGCCAGCATTAACATGACATCTTGTCTATTCTCACCTTTCAATTTCTTTTTTTTTAATGTTTATTTACTTTTGAAGGAGAGAGAGACAGAGTGTTGAGTGGGGGAGGGGCAGAGAGAGAAACACACACACACACGCACGCGCGCACACACACACACACAGAATCTGAAGCAGGGTCCAGGCTCTGAGCTGTCAGCACAGAGCCCAACGCCAATGTGGGGCTCGAACTCATGAACTGTGAGATCATAACCTGAGCCAAAGTTGGATGCTCAACCAACTGAGCCACCCAGGCGCCCCTCACCTTTCAATTTCTAAACACACTCAAAGAAGAATTTTTAGTTGAGAGAAAACAGTTCACATAATTCCAATAATAATTTGATAATATCTGAAACCGAAAATGGGAAATTATTTAAGGGAGCTGTAAATTGATGGTGACAAGAACCCTTCCAACTTCAAGTGACACTGTGAAGTACGTCCAGTATAAGGCAACAGGGAGGAGGAGAGGTGACTAGGATACTCTGGAGGGGACACGGTCCTTTAAAAGGGCAGCTACTTGCTCAGTTCCAGGTTGCTGCCATGTGGGAAGAGGGGCTGAGAGTAACCAGGTCTTCCAACTTTTCAAAAGAAGACAGAAATGGAAACTGTTACAATTTTTACATGATGACCACGCAAAAAAAGTAATACCACGTGGTCCAAATAAGACACTTGGCAGACTATATTCAGCTACATTCAACCCAAAGGTTTCCAGTTTGTGACTACTAAGTTAGATTAGCAAATTCTCCCTTATCCACCAGGGGCTTTTTTCACTACCTACAATGACACACCACAGCAGGTCCTAAACATAAACAGGTACCAGTGAATCAGAACATTCGTGATACCTTAACTCCCATCCAAGGAACATAAGACAGTCACTGACATTGCCTCATCTTCTCACCTGCCTTCTTAAAGCACACCCTGGAGTCCTGCTTCTCACTCTGCCAGGCCGTCATAACACACTTCACAGTCAATTGTATAAGTGATAAAATAAAATAAAAATTTATAACCCAACAAATTTATAGAGCACCTTTCTCCTAAGGTTGTTAACAGTACTCCCTTGTGTGGCATACTTCTATACAAGATAGTAAGTGGAAAATAATCTTATTCTTTTTTTTTTTTTTTTTTTTTTTTTTTTTTTTTTTACAAATGAAGGGGACCTAAGGCAGAATAATGAAGGTGGTTCTAAAATCACAATGTTCACTCATTTCATTTTGAAAGAACTTCTTAAAGAATAACTGTATAAGAATGTCCCCACTAACAGCAAGAAGCAGACTTTATCTTTATGAATGGAAGGGGTTTGTTTCTTTTTTGCACAAAGTATATGGTTAGTAAATCTCTATATTCTGCTTTAATTTATTATGTTGCCCCACTGCACTAATAGTTAAATTATATGTAAGAAGGCTCCCAATAGGTATACAGTGTTTGTCACCTAACTGAATACAGCTGCCAAAAATAGACTATGTGTTTACTGTGCAAGAAGCTGAAGGAAACCAGAGATTTTCAAACCTGTTAGCAGCAAATTATCTTTTACAAGGAAAACTTTATGGAAAACTCTAAGATATAAAAGCAGGGGCATCCAAGAAGTACAAATTCCAGCCTTCTCTTCTTCCTTCCCTCTTCCCTCAGCTACTTCCAGCTCTCTGCCCCCACTTCAGACAACTTCAGGCATCTCCAAGGACACGTCCCTGTTTAGAGTTTGAAACTACTTAACTAGGTGATCTTTAATTTCCTTTGCCTTTTAACTTGATTATTCCTTGAGCCTATTCTAGGTAACATGAGCAAACCATTGGATCTAAACTGTCTACTCTGATGACTGTTCTGTTCTCATTTTCTTTTTTCTTATGCAGTACTCAGAAACTCACACTGTGATTGGGTTTAAAGTTTATAATTTATCTTACAGATCACATTATGTATACTCTCTGTTCAGTAAGTTTTGCAACATTTATCAACAAAAAACCCTGTTATTCCCAAGTAATATAATGGATTCCTATATAGATATACTTAAATATAGATATCAGAACAATAGAACTGATATAAACAGTAAATGATAGTTTCAATTCTTTCACAAGAAAAATTTTTGAAATCTGTACTATTTAAATTTTGCTTCTGACTTAGGTGATTAAAACCAAGATCTCGTTTATCACAACCAAATACCACCTGACGTCACCTTATCTCTCTACTTCAGGAAAAAAGGTGCATTTAAAAATGGATGGAGCTATAAAACAATCATTAGAAAACTTCTTGTGTAACACAGGTCAAGCTACTTATATAGCCAGCTGATTCTAAGTTAGAGAGTCCTCAATTACCACACTGTGTTTTTGTTTTTGTTTTTTTTCTAAATAGGCTTACACCCAGCGCAGAGCCCAACATGTGGCTTGAACCCACCGCCCTGTGATCAAGACCTGAGCTGAGATCAAGAGTCAGATGCTTAACCAACTGAGCCACCCAGGAGCCCCTGCACCGCATATTTAGAGGACTATATGATGTTGACTTTTTTTTTAACTTTTTGTTTTTTAACAGCTACAATTCCTACAAGTTATGTCTCAAATCTAAGAACAAAAACAGTTTTCTTTTCAAAACAGTAATTAGCAACCTACCTGAAAGATCCTGAAACTCAGGCTTTTGGCTGAAGATGAGGTAGTTCGTGGCGATGAAATGGAGCAGCCAGGTTGAGAGGCACTCGGAGTGGTGAAACTGCAAGAGAAATGGAGTGTGAAACCATGCAGGGACCATGCACGGACACCAGGTGGGGAGCGCAGTCTGCGACGAGAACCCCACTGGGAGCTCACTGTGTCCATGTTTCCGCCTACTCTGAGAGCAGAAAGGAAAGGGGGGGAATTGCTAACGTGTAATCATAAAATTATAGCAGTGAAGACACCAAATCAAATGAACAACAAGCTCCAGTTGCTGGAGCGGCTAAACGTCTGAAGCAGGGGCACCTGCACCAGGAGTTAACAAGACTGGCTGAGGTTCCTGAGGATTTGGTTTAAGCTTTTAATCTAAGGTCACGGCCTTCACCAATTGCACTTCTGTCTGGGTTGCAGAGATGAGATTCTGGTTAGCAAAGGTACACACTTGGCCAAATATGAACACGTGCACCTGAGGAGCAAACCAAAAAATAGTTTGTGAAGGAAATGTCATCAACCTAAAATATGAGTTTCAACGTGTACATATGTCTCTGAGAAGGTTCTATCTGAACAGTTGCTTCAAACTAGGATATACTGTAACAGTGAGCAGGATTTCCAGCATATTTCTCACTCCGAGTTTCAACAGCTAATGGAAGGGAAACTCGGAGCAACTCGGAGCAACACAGCTATGACATCATCACCTTTGTGCCAGTCCAGTGAGATCCATCTAACCACTCAATTCAGATTACAGTAACTTGCTGGCAGACAGCTTCGATACAGGAGTATAGTTCTGTTTGTTATTACTGCAGTAAAATATACGTAACATAAAATTTACCATTTTAACCTTCTTTAAAGAAACCAGAGGCATTAAGTGCATTCATGTTACTCTGCAACCGTCACCACTATCTGTTTCCGGAATGTTTTTACCATCCCAAACTGAAACTCTGTACTCAGTAAATAGTAACTCCCCTTTTACCCCTGCCCCTAGTCCCTGGTAACCACTACTCTATTTTCTATGAATTTGACTATTCTAGGTACCTCATAAACGCTGAATTAGACAGTAGTTATGCTTTCTCTGTTTATTTTACTTAGAATAATGTCCTCAAGGTTCATCTATGTTGCAGCATGGATTAAAATTTCATACCTTTTTATTTTTATGTATTTATTTTTTCAACGTTTTTTATTTATTTTTGAGACAGAGAGACACAGAGCATGAACAGGGGAGGGGCAGAGAGAGAGGGAGACACAGAATCGGAAACAGGCTCCAGGCTCTGAGCCATCAGCCCAGAGCCCGACGCGGGGCTCGAACTCACGGACCGCGAGATAGTAACCTGGCTGAAGTCGGACGCTTAACCGACGGCGCCACGCAGGCGCCCCCTTTCATACCTTTTTAAAGCTGAGTAATATTCCACCCTATGTCCATGCCACATTTTATTTATTCACTCATCTATTGATGGGCATTTAGGTTGTTCCCACCTTTATGCTAAATATTGCTCTTAAAAGGGAAGCTCAGGGGCGCCTGGGTGGCTCAGTCGGTTGAGCTTCCGACTTCAGCTCAGGTCATGATCTCACCGTCTGTGAGTTCGAGCCCCGCGTCGGGCTCTGTGCTAACAGCTCAGAGCCTGGAGCCTGCTTCAGATTCTGTATCTCCCTCTCTCTCTAACCCTCCCCTGTTCATGCTCTGTCTCTGTCTCAAAAATAAAATAAAAAACATAAAAAAAATTTAAAAAAAAAGGGAAGCTCAAAAACATAAGCAATAAGTAATGAGAAATTGAAGAAAAATTTATAATCTCAAATCTTAAGAAGGAAACTCTAGTATTGCTCTTCTAAAAAGTTATAACGTGGGAATATTTTCACATGTAAACCCAGAGGTCCCTCTGATTTTCATTATACAAAATCACAAATTCTGACACTTTGTGCAAGACACTTTAATTCAGCTATGACCACATCACATTTTAACAATTTTTATTCACCTTATCTTTTAGCAAATGTGAGTGATCTCAAGGAGACAGAATAAGAATGTGTAGCTATTTTAACAGAAGCCAGCAGACTATCAGATGATTAACCCAGAGAAGATAACCCACAAATAAAATTTCAGAAAATGACCTAAGGGCTGTGACTTTAAATAGAATGAAGATCACTGAAATGAATAGCTGGCTATAAAAACATGGTTATAATGCAGAATTTTATTTTTGACCAAGATTTAAGATGTCACAATTGTAGGCTTTTAGCCAGAGACAGAATGCATTTCACTGTAAGAACTACTTTTCTGGAAAAATATGTGCTAGGTTTAAACTGAAGTAAATAACAGAATAAAAATACTATAAATCAAATGCTATAGCATTTAATAGTTCTGTGAAGAATAATAATGGTGGAGAAAACACCCAGAAACTCACGAGGAAAAGGCCAGAAACCAAACTGGTGGCCTAAAGCAGCCAAATATTAATGCATAGATCGTAAGTAAGATAAGGAGTTTAAAACTTTAAGATGAGAGTTAACAGGACTTCACAGGAATCACCAATGTTTGGCTAGATAGGATTTAAAAGGGAGTAGGGCTAAGGGGATCTTTACTTCAATTCAGAGAAATTAATCTGATTTAGGGAAAGAAGCTTCTTTTGTATTTTAGAGTCCAACTTGATGGACAGATACTAACCTGAAGGTAGAATCATGGTAACGAACCCAGAAAGGTTAGAGAAGGCCAAGTAACAGAACACCAAACTGCTCCACCACATGGAAGGTATGAAGGACGCTTTCCTGATAAACACTACAAAACTAGCAGAGAGGATAACAGAGTGATCGGAAACCTTGCTTATTCAGAAAGCTACTCAAAGTCTAATTCTGCTAAAAGACAGTTTCCCCTTCTATTAGAAAAACAATGAAGCAAAGTTTAACTAAATTTTGACCAACAGTATGAACTGGTTGGTGAACTAAAGCCTCAAACTAGGAACTTCAAAGACAACTGAGCAAGAAAATTATCCTATTACCTTGGATTTGTAAATCGCCAAGTTAGGGACCAGAATAGAATAGACTAGAATAAAGGAAGACTGGTAAATGGAGAATTAATCCTAGAAAATAGAATAGTCTTCAGAAACAAAGAATAAAATTCCAAAGGAGTTGGTATCTTACACTTTTATTTTTATTTTCATTCTTTTTAACGTTTATTCATTTTTGAGAGACAGAGAGACAGTGTGAGTTGGGGAAAGGCAGAGAGAGGGAGACACAGAATCCAAATCAGGTTCCAGACTCTGGGCAGTCAGCTCAGCGCCTGATGAGGGGCTCGAACCCACAAACTGTGAGATCATGGCCTGAGCTGAAGTCAGACGCTTAACTGACTGAGCCACTCAGGCACCTCTGGTATCTTACACTTTTAAAACTGAAGAGAAATAAGTAAAGATAATTACATAATCAAAACCACACAGTCAGGGAAAAAATGTCTGACAAAACAATCATCAATGACACTGGTGAGGAAACATATACGTATGTGCATGTGTGCATGTGTTTGTGTGTGTTTGGGGGACGGAGGCACCTAAAAAATCCATGCAAGCATACAAGAAGTTCTTTGAACTAACAGGATACTACAAGATAAGGAAAGAGAAGCTCATGAGCATGTTTTTTGTCTCACAGACTTCTTAGAATAGTATGAAAATGACACACCAGAAATGAACTGAGGTTGTGAAAATACTAAAAAGGACAAAAGAGAATTTTTAAACTAAATCTAGAGGGTAGCTATTTATCCCACACTCAGTGTAAAGATTATTACAAAGATCAAAGTTACTCGGTGTTGTGGGTTTTTTTTCTTTTCTTTTTGTTTTGTTCTCTTTTACTTGCAATAGGAATTACTACCAAAGTCTACTCACTGGGCTAGAGACCCTTGCGGTGTTGGCAAGACTTGCCCTCACACAGCATACTGCACTTGTGCATTCATCGGCCAGCCAACAGCCTCGGCCCCAAGCTCCAACCATGTGCAAAAGGTTACTCGGTTTTGTAAATTCGTTTTTATTTTTAAAATTAACTACATACAATGTTGAGATTTGATTATGAAAGAAATGAACCCCCAAATCATTAAGGAGACAGTAAGATGCTTTAAATGAATTCCATCCAAACCCAGAAATATACATGTTGCTTAAATGAATTAATTCCAACCTGGAGGCAAGCGTTTAGCTGTCAGAGTCTGTCCTTGGCCCCATTATGTGGCTCCATTTTAGCAACCTGAAAACAAAGTGATTATATTTTTCTAATTTTGGATATCAAAACTGATAGGGATAGCCAATATGTTGTATGCCAGACAATATTTTACAAAGTCCTGATAGTCTCCAAAGATGGGTCAAATATATTCCTGTAAAAGAGACCAGAAGGTTCAGCTCACTGTAAGTTCAATATATACCATTATATTCCATGACTGCTGTAAGCCCTAAAAATCTCATAAGACAGGGGATAGAAAGGTAGAATAACCAAGGGTAGGTTGACATGTCTGGATACATTTCTTACTCCTAGGAATAAAAGAGTTGGAATGAGGAAACAGCAGATTTCTGACTGTAACAGTATCTCCAAGTTCCAGAAGGAGATTTCAAAAAGGCAGACTGAGTTTATTTATAGATCTGAGTTTATTTATAGATCATACTGTAGGATCTTTGTACCTGCAGTTATTCACAATTAGCTTAACTATGTAAACTCTGTTCCCTAGAATGTGTAGGAATACAGTCCTTAAAAACAAAATGGCTCTAAGCTTAGAAGAAGCCAGAAAGTACAGTGTGCCAGAAAGTAGGAGTGACTGTCACCTGACACATTTTTACTGAATATATTCATGATACCACGAGCCAGATCAACAAAAGGCATTTGCAAAGATTAATGAAGTAAACCAATACTTCCTACAAACAACTGGGAACTTCAAAACATGTCCCTGAAGTGGAAGGATGGAAGAATGAACAAATAAATGAGTTTAGCCTAACCATCTCTATCAGTGTGTACAGACCAATTCTATCACTTGTCTTTCATGAACCCTAAGATGTGATTGGGGGAAATGCAATGTAAATTCCATTTCCTATGATGCCTATATGGCATAGTAAAGCAACATATTTAAATGACTTTAATAGAGGCTGCCATTCAGTTGAAACATTTCCTATCAGCAAATTCGACTTCCTTAGAAAAGGACTGTGCAAAAATCGTATGCTTCAAAATTGTCTAGCCACAGAAATTGCTGTGAGGGCACTTTACCCTCATTTCACCAAACTTCCAGACTAAGACAAACACTAATAAATCTCTCCATAAGCAGAAACATTTTTTAAGTATAATTTTTAGAAGATTTTTTTTTTTAAACCAACAACCAGATGCATAGGGCCAATTACCTTGGCTTTCTTGAGCAGGTCAACTATATCCAGGTTCATGGACGCCAGTTCCCTGCTTGGCATGCTCTGCAGCTGTGTGATGATGAACAGCTCACAGATGTGCTGCAGTCTGGACACCTGATACATCTCAGCACAGATCAGAAGACACATAGCCTGAAAAATGCCAGCTGATGTGGGAAGGGAAATAAGAGAAAATGGACAATAAAGCCATTTCTTTTATGACCTGAAACGAAATAACAACAACAGGCAAACCACCACCAACAACAAAAAATGCTGACCATGTCATCCAATGCACAATAGAATGCACAGAAAAGCTTTGAGGGAGTGAGTCTGCATTATACACTATTATGCCATTTTATTTATTTTTTTAATTTTAAGATTTTGTTTTTAAGTAATCTCTACGCCCGACACGGCTTGAACTCACAACACTGAGATCAAGAGTCCCACTCTCCACCCACTGAGTCAGCCAGGCACCCCTATTAGGCCGTTTTAAAAGAAAAAAAAAAATTAATTTAAGCCTTTACACTCCAGAGTGAATCTTCTCGATGTTTTTTTGTTTGTTTTAAGTTTATTTATTTATTTTGAGAGAGAGCACAGGCAGGAGAAGGGCAGAGAGAGAGGGAGAGAGAGAATCTCAAACAGGCTTCACACTGTCAGCGCAGAGCCCCCACAGGGCTCTATCTCAAGAACTGTGAGATCATGATCTGAGCCGAAATCAAGAGTTAGAAGCTTAACCGAATGAGTCATCCAGGCGCCCCCATTGTTTTTTCGATTTTTGTTTTTGTTTGTTTTTTTTTAATTCTTCAGAGAAGGGGAATCTACAATTGCCTTAATAACCAATTCTCAGGCTACTGTGTAATTCCTTCTGCTAGCTAAACTAAATCCTTGCAAGTTTTTCCTCTCTTGCCTTTACTTCCAGGTTTGTTTGTTTATATTGTGGTAAAACAAACATGTCATAAAATTTATCATTAACCATTTTAAAGTGTACGGCTCAGTGGCATTGAAGTACATCCACATTGTTATCTAACCATCATCATCATCCTTCTCTAGAACCTTTTTCTTCCCAAACCAAAACTTCGCACCCATTAAGCAATAACTCCCCACTTCCCCCTTCCCTTAGCCCCTGGAAATCACTCAGGTTATGCTATTTTAATTAATTATTAAAAAAATTTTTTTAATGTTGTTTTTTTTATTTTTTTTATTTTTTTTCAACGTTATTTATTTATTTATTTATTTTTTAAATTTTTTTTTTTTAACGTTTATTTATTTTTGAGACAGAGAGAGACAGCATGAAGGGGGAAGGGGCAGAGAGAGAAGGAGACACAGAATCGGAAGCAGGCTCCAGGCTCTGAGCCATCAGCCCAGAGCCTGATGCGGGGCTCGAACTCACGGACCGCAAGATCGTGACCTGAGCTGAAGTCGGACGCTTAACCGACTGCGCCACCCAGGCACCCCAACGTTTTTTATTTATTTTTGGGACAGAGAGAGACAGAGCATGAACGGGGGAGGGGCAGAGAGAGAGTGGGAGACACAGAATCGGAAACAGGCTCCAGGCTCTGAGCCATCAGCCCAGAGCCCGACACGGGGCTCGAACTCCCGGACCGCGAGATCGTGACCTGGCTGAAGTCGGACGCTTAACCGACTGTGCCACCCAGGCGCCCCTGTTTTTTTTATTTTTGAGAGAGACACAGAGACAGAGTACGAGCAGGGGAGAGGCAGGGAGAGAAAGAGAAACAGAATCCAAAGCAGGCTCCAGGCCCTGAGCTGTCAGCAAAGAGCCCGACATGGGGCTTGAACTCAGGAAACAAACCATGAGACCATGACCCTAGCTGAAGTCAGCACTTAACCAACTGAGCCACCTAGGCACCTCTTGTTATTATTGTTGTTTTTTAAACTCTTCCTTCTAAGTGATTTTTCAGGTAATTCTCTTTCTAACCCCTCCTTAAATTCCTCACATTGTTTTGTAGCTAGGAAACAAGAACACTGTGTATGATCAATACTTAACTTAGATTACCTTTCTTTCCCAATGCAAACATTTTAGTATCTGATCTGCTTTTTGACTATTCATTTTGACTCACTTTCTCCCCACACCTTTTACTGACTTTTAAAGTGCTTTGTCCTACAGTTATTCGCACTTCTCTGAGCATTTTTGTAATTAGTAAGAGAAAACCTAAAATTTGAAGCTTCAATTACTCTAGTGGGAGGATGATTGAGAAACGAACTTTTCTTTTTTTTTTAATTTATTTTTAAATTTTTTCTTTTTTAACGTTTATTTATTTTTGAGACAGAGAGAGACAGAGCATGAACGGGGGAGGGTCGGAGAGGGAGACACAGAATCTGAAACAGGCTCCAGGCTCTGGGCGGTCAGCACAAAGCCCAACGCAGGGCTCGAACTCACGGACCGTGAGATCATGACCTGAGCCGAAGTCAGCCACTTAACCGACTGAGCCACCCAGGCGCCCCAAAATGAACTTTTCTTATTTTAAATGTGGGTCCAAGTTTTTATTTAATATACAAATTTGCCAGTACTCAAATAATGAAATAAACAATAACACACATTTTGATGAGAATTGATCTTTCCTTTTTATCAAGCAAAAATGATAAGCCAGTCTTTAACACTGACAGTAGCAACTATAACTGGCTCCAAAGTACTGTACAGCTCGCTGCAAGACCAGAATTAATTCAGTTAAAAAAAGGAATTTTCTGGGGCGCCTGGGTGGCTCAGTCGGGTGAACATTGGACTTCGGCTCAGGTCATAGTCTCAAGGTTTGTGAGCTGGATTCTCGTGTCAGGTTCTGGGCTGACAGCTCAGAGCCTGGAGTCTGCTTCAGATTCTGTGTCTCCCTCTCTCTCTCTCTCTCTCTGCCCCTCCTCCACTTGTTCTCTCTAAAAAATAAACAAACATTAAAAAAATTTTTTTCTTTTTTTTTTTTTTTAAATTTTTTTTTCAACGTTTATTTATTTATTTGGGACAGAGAGAGACAGAGCATGAACGGGGGAGGGGCAGAGAGAGAGGGAGACACAGAATCGGAAACAGGCTCCAGGCTCTGAGCCATCAGCCCAGAGCCTGACGTGGGGCTCGAACTCACGGACCGCGAGATCGTGACCTGGCTGAAGTCGGACGCTTAACCGACTGCGCCACCCAGGCGCCCCAAAATTTTTTCTTTTTAAAAAAGGAATTTTCTTTTTTTTATCTTCTAAACCTTTCACTAGAGGGCTCATGACTTGTTTAAAACTTAAGAGATTTTAATAACACACTGGGAAATCTTCGAAAGCAATAAATCTGAAGAGAGGGATGGTCTGAAATGTGTGTTTTCTTTTTATCTTCGCTAGGCCAGGTTCTGTTATCAAGGTCACGGGCTCCAGAATGAAGTAAACCACCAGAGATTTACTCTGGTCCTGTTTGTGGTGGGAGCCATCTGGTGGCCAGAGGACGAAGACTAATTAAAGGGGCTTCCTGCATCCCAAGGCTCTAGGCCTTTTGAAAGGATTTTGCAATTTCTCCAAGGACCCCCTCCCCTCTACTTCCCCACCCCACCACCACCGCAGCTGGAAAAAACCTACAAGATCTGTTCCAACCTGCAGCTGCCAAAGATGATTAGTTCTTAGACAAATACAGTCTTAAGTCAGTGAGTAGGGAAATAAATCCTATAGTCCACTAGGCATCCTAAACATCTTAGATAAAGTTTTTGGACAAGTTAGCTTATGGAGAATATGACTTTAAAAGTCAGAAGAAGGCCTTAAAAAAAAAAACCCACATTCTCTGGACCACAGATAACTAAGTGGGGGGGGGGGGTGTCTCAGAATATCCAAAGTCCTTGAAAGTGCCTCAATCAGAAGTTAGAGCCATAAAAGCAACTACCTAACCCTCTTCTCTTTATGGAAGGATAGTCCTCCAAGGAGCTCTCTGTCCCAATCTATAGAATTAGAGTGGTCACTGGGGACCATCAGACACCTCCATTTCTAGGGTGCCCACAGAATCACCACACTATTGATGCTGGCTGGGACTTATGCCTGAGTCTGAAAGCCTGAAAGAGGTACCCAACCACTGCTCCTCCACCTGAGCTGACTGAAAACTCACTGTTATCCCAACACCACCTCCACCTGATTAGCACATGCCATGATGTCAACTCTGATAAGTCTTACACAAAAACAAATTTCACAGAATGCAATTTATCAAAATGAGTGACAAGAAGTAAAGAATTAGGAGATATTACTCAATATTTATACTGCTCACCTGGGCAACAGGAGTCTGTGTATAGATATTCTAAGAATGACAAGAAAGTCTCTTTGGAAACTCCATAAACTGGAATCAGAACACTCTTTGCTTCCATGTAATTCCCATTAAACATAGCTGCCATCACTTCACAACGGGCCACCAGGATAGCCCTGTGGGCTGGCACTGTTGTACCTGCAAGGTTCAAAGGGGAAACAAAGTTAAGTTACATAAACTTCCAGAATTCTTAGTCTAGCAATTGTCCTTTTGATGACAGTGGTATTGCATTAAGCACAGCTAAGCTGATGTCAGAAAGCAAATTTTGGGGAGATGACCAGCATTAACCAGAAACGTTTTAGTTTTTATTTGAAAAACAAAGAGTTCAAAAATGACTTTGAAACCAACAATTAGAAGACAGGAAATTAAGACTGGCAATTATTTGCTACTTAGTTCATATTTTCTGGACAGAAACACTGACATGAAATATTTTGCTTCCTATTTTCATAATGAAACATGTATCCTTTGCAATTGGCTTGAAATACCATCACCCATTCTTACCCATGTGCCTCCCAAGAAAACACTGCCATTGCCCATCTTGGACACACTCAAAGAGCAGGTCCTGGCCAGGCTTCCCCTTATCAGAAACAAGAAACTGTAGAAAGTGAACTATCCCTCGGCTTAAGCAGTCCATGTGTTACATACAGCAAGTATGGTGAGGGGATCTTTTATGGAGTCAAGGGGAGCATTTCAGACCTTCTGGAACACTTGGGATGGGAATGACCTAGTCCCCTAGTCCCCAGGTGTCTCTCCAGGGTACCACCTCCTCGGGGAACAGTGCTGCTTCTGGGAGAACTGGAGCTCCTTTAACTTTTAAAGGCCCCTCAGCCCATACCCCTCACTGAAGCTCAGGAGACTACACCGGCTCTCTAGTGAAAGCCTGCTAAGGTCTGCAGCTACTGTGCCACCACACCAAGGCAGCACCAGATGGCACGTGGGTGGAGAAGCACTTGTCACCACTCCCACCACCTTAGAAGACCATGAATCCACAGCAGTCTTCAGTTCAGTCTAGATCAGCTTCACACACCATTTCTGAGCAGCCACCATGAGCCAATCACTGTGTTAAGTATTAAAGATACAAAGATGAGGAAGACAAAACTACCCTGCTTTCGGGCAGTCAAGCTTTTAGTTTGGTGCAAGACACCACAGCCGGTGTGAATGAGGAAGGCTTCGAAAAAGTATGAGCCAAACCACTCCACTCTGCCCAAGAGTCTTCGCCTATACGTCCTTAAAGTCTCCTACCTCTCAGGAGCATATATTCTTCTCTAAAATATTTATAATGATTGGATTACTCAGCCTGTTCAGGTCCAAGCAAAACACCTTCAGGTTCAGAAAAGAAGGGAAGAGTTCCACCTAAGCCCAGTGAGTTTCTCCAAAGTCAGTACGATTCACAAACAATGCCCACCATTGCCAATTCTGAGCTCAGTGCTTAGAGCTATGATTTGCACAAATGCACCTCCCACAGGAGCAGGGAGAAGAGGCTACATAATAGTGAGCACTGCTACCGTGCCATCACACACCTGCTAGCAGGCATCATCCCCTCTTTGCTCCTTCCCTTCCCTGCCCTTTTGCCATTAGGTGGCCTGTGTCCACCGATGGGTGGTTTCCACGATTAAACATGCTGGAGAGCTCTGTACACAGCAATTGACAGAGAATTCAAACAGGTAATACAATTGGACTTGTAATTCTAAGGTTTAAAAATATTAAGTAGTGAACTATTGAAGAAAAAGAGAAGGAAAATGAGAAGCATTGCTTAATTTTATAATATTTGGGTTGAGAGGAGGGATTTAAGATTGACCAAAAATGCCAAGTGGACAGGAGATGGGGAAAGAATTTGATAAGTAACCTTGTAATTTTAACAGAAATTTTCCATTGATAACATAGTTCCAACAGAGTTACAAAACTAGCAACAAAACACTCATTAAAGCATTTTCAGCCCATTTCAAGCTCGGAATTTGGTTTGGAAAACCGTTATATCTCCAGTTAAGAAAACCACAACTTCTGTTTCTCACCTTTTCAAACTACTGTTCGGTATTATAAATTGTTCTATTGTGAAACTGTAACACTATACCTCAGTACAGTCACATTTTTCAACATAGTATATAAACTGTATAAATATAGAAACACTGTATAAAATATGCTGAATGAACACAATCCAGGGCTTTTATACCAACCAGCAGTAAGATAAAGCTGAAGAATTAAAGGAGAAAAAAAGCATCAATTTTCTAGTTAAAAGATAAACATGTTCTTTGAAAATATCAAGGCCTAAAGTAACTTTCCTTTTGTAGTATTTAATTTCTGTTAGTTTTAGACTTAAAAAAATTTTTTTTTAATGTTTATTTATTTTGAGCACGAGTAGGGGAGGGGCAGAGAGAGACGGAGACACAGAATCTGAAGAAGGCTCCAGGCTCTGAGCTGTCAGCACAGAGCCGGACTCGGGGCTCAAACTCATGAACCGTGAGATCATGACCTGAGCCAAAGTAGGACACTCAATCAACTGAACCACCCAGGATCCCCAAAACTTTTTTTTAAGAAAGAATGTTTAAGACCGAAATAAAATTTAAAATCCCAAGTTTTCTAATAACACAGATTATCAAAGATCTTTGTTTTTATTATTTATTAAAATAAAATCCTACATTTGTCATACCTTCTTCACATTACTTTCCAGGTTTCAAAAATCAAATGTTTAGAATGTTTCTGTTTTACTATGAAAACAGGAAACTTGCCTAGGACAAGAGAGCCTTAGAGTATGTA
Source organism: Herpailurus yagouaroundi (assembly GCF_014898765.1). Classification (NCBI taxonomy): domain Eukaryota; kingdom Metazoa; phylum Chordata; class Mammalia; order Carnivora; family Felidae; genus Herpailurus; species Herpailurus yagouaroundi. The sequence goes on from NW_024412377.1 coordinate 82,119,721, forward strand.
CCATCAGGCCTTTAAATATACTTTTATAATAATGCACCATCTCAATCCTCAGGACTGCTCTACCAGGTAGAAATGAGTATCCCCATGTTATAGGCAAGGAAACAAGAGACCAGATATAAAGTAAAGCAGCCACACCAATATGGCAAATATGCACCCATGCAAGATCCCAACCGGGTCTTTCTAGTCCTGACCACTACCCCCTCCACAAGCTTAACACTAAAAATGACCTTATAGAACCTTATGGTTTACCTTCATCACTCTGGAAACGAAAAGACTTAACGATGCAAGCCACGTTAAGTGACTGCCCTAAGAACACACTCTTGTGGGAATGCAGAGCCAAGGCTAAAGCTCAAGTTGCAGACCTCAGGTTCAGCCTTTCTCCAGAGGGGACAACACTGCTCCCTTCTGCACGCTAGAGTTCCCCTCCTCAAACTCTTCAGAAGCTAAGCTTGCCTCTCCTCCCACAAGTGGCCAGATGGCAGAGAAGCTGTTGCTAGACCCTGCTTCCACTCATACCTGCTTGTCTCAGCTCCTGGCTCCTTGGGAGGCCTTGGTTTTTGAGCTGATGAGAGACAAAGGACAGCCCAGGAGCTGAGCATCAGCACAGCCCACAGCGGGCCCTCCCGCACCCAGCCTCCACATAGGTAGGGGCCATGGGCAGATGCCCACAAAAGGGTTAGGAGGTAGAATTGTGAGAGAAAAGCAAGAGACTATAAGGAGAAAGAATTCTCCACATCATTGCTTATTTCTTTTCTCTTAACATATGTTTTCATATGTTGCATATTCCCTTCGAACATCTTTTCGGTGGGTTACATTAACATGATGTTTGGTGTGAAGGCTTCCTAGGCAAATTATAAGCAAATGTGGTCTCTTGTTAGCTTCCTCCCCCCCAAATCATTCTTTATGTATTTCAAGGTCACTCTTATTGTCCCATTCTCAATGTCTCATCTCACATTTCAAACAGCACTGACTGTAGCTTATCTGAAGGCACTTGGGAAAGTTTCCAATTCTGTCTTGGTCAGTGGCCAAGGTTAAAATGAATCTTTCTGGGGGAAAATTTTAAAAGGCAAGTGACTATTAGCTGCCATCCATTTCTATCATAAAATTAGCATCATATCTTGCTTTTAGTAATAGCCCACCTGAAGTTCTATTTAATACATCTGGAAACAACCCCTAGCCTTCTTGCACAGTTAAAGGTACCTGACTATTCATTTTTATGATTATGCTTTTAATCTACTCAAGTGGCAAAATCATCCAAGAGAATAATCAATAATGGGCATTAAAACAGCTTACCGTTATTAAAATTAGGCAGCATTACTTTCCTACAGAGATAAAAAGCAACTCTCAGTTGCTCTGGTGATAATTCTCAGAGTACTGTGACGAATAAGTGTAGCAATATCTACCAATGCCTAATGTAAGCTGGGCATGACCCTCAATGCACAGTTAGTTCCTTTTGCTCAAATAAAAAGAACTGAACCAGTTACAGGTAATACAATGTAAAGGGGGCTGGTTTCAGGTGACTCAAGAAGTAGCATCTTAAAGAAATACACAGACAAAAATACACAATGAGGTGATATTACAATTCATTCCATTGCACACTGGTCCCTAAAAGTTAATGAAGCATATGTTAAGGGTAAAAAAAAAAAGTGGAAAATATAATTTTCTTTCACTTCCCTAGATTCTGCTGCAATTCAAACAGTACTAATCTATATCTGCATTACAGAATAGTCATTTCTTCATCTAAAATATTCAAAGCTGAAATAGAGAGTTAGGTAAGAAAATAAGGAATAAAAACAAGTAATGAACTTTGCAAAAAAAGTTAACCATACCTTGTATTTCAAAGACAACATCAGCAAGCATTGGTTTATTAAGGAAAAACTTCAGGGAAGTGTTATAAAACCACAGAGGTTTTCTGGCTTGATAAGTTTTGCAATTCCTTAGACAATTTATCTATAAAAGAAGACAAAAAAAAAAAAAGGAAATGTACAATATGCTTTGGTAATATATATAGGTTGGTTAGAGAATCTGGAAAACTGTACTGAAATGTCTGAAGAAATAAGGATTACCTAGTCTACGGCATCTCTGATCATAGCTGTCAGGGGAACTTGCCCTCAAGTATGGCATGTGCTACATGAGAATAAGCCCTGTGCAGTATTCTTAGCAGTGAGTGAACCGGCTAAATGAAAACTCACTTCGCTGGCTGAGACACGTGGGGTCCCAAATCCATGCAGGCCTCTGTTACCTGGGAAACAGACAACAGTCCAACCTCCTATGAATGCCTAGTAAAATATGTTTACATACAACCTGTGTGTTTGTTCACTTTAAGAAGGTACATACACAAAAATTTGTTTGTAATTTAAAAGAATACACATTTCCCCCATCAAATCATGTCCTACTAGGATCAACATTAAAATACCTGAGAGTAATGAATAGGTTCATCTCCATCTTAATGTATAATCTTATAATCCTAAGTGTCTTTCTACCCACAGCTGGGACTCCTGGAATCTATAAAAGGTTGCCTGGATCTCCTATCCAGAGTTCCAGAGAACCTCTTCCATGACTACACCTATCTACACTCTCACATCTGCTTGCTCTAGATGGTGGCCTCCAATAATAGTGGTTGTGTGACTTAGCAGTCTCCAACCCGTCTCTAGCCTCCACCTAGGATTTAGCGCTTGGTTTATCCTTTCTGTAATCTTTCAGACATTTCTTTGTTCCAACCCCAGAATTCGAGAGCCAGCCCCTCTCCCCTCACCCTCCACCCATTTTCCTTGCTGAATCTCAGAACCTCTGGTTGGCTATCTAGGGAATACAGAAAGCTTTATCCCTAAGAAATAACCAAGCATACAACTGGAACAATAAGAATAAATGATACCTAGTCTCCGTTCTGGATTAATCCACTATGGTGGGAAGTTAAAATCTTTGGTAAGAGGAAAACAAAAATATTATCCTTACTCACAAGGAGAAAGAAAACACACTCCAGAATGATTTCCACTAGCAAGGCAGAGAAGCAAAACAGGATCATACAAATCCTAGTCTTATAAAGTCTATTCTCAGATTCTACACACAACATACCTTAATACATATCTAAGGAATTGGTGGAGAGAATTCAGGGAGAGCCACACACAAAGCAGAGCAAGTCAGAGAGCATCAAAGAATTTGGTAACTAGCAAGGGCTTTAGAAATCATAATTTATCCCTCATTGTAAGAAAGTCCTGAGGAGACATGCTTAAAGCCAGGGATAATTTATGGCCAACTCACAATTTAAATGTACATTTCCTGATTCCTAATTCTGGAATGTATTTCTGTGTTGTACTCAGTTAATGAGAGAGACCCTGACCCCGGAAAAGCACAAGAAGAAAGCACAGAACTCCTCTCTCCTCCTGTGCAAAGGAGGAAATTTAGTTCAATATCATGGAATCCCATAGTCCCCAGCCTCCTCTTCCCCAACATTTTTTTTTTTTTTTTTTTTTTTACCTCAGTACTCAAAGCAATGACTGTGTTCAGAATCACACCCAAGGAAAGGCTTGGGTTTAGAACAAAAGGCAACATTTCTGTCCTAAACATTCATATAAAGATTATAAGTCTATATATCATAAATAATATGTAGATGTATATTATATATGGATGGATGGAGATAGATAACAGATAGATAGGTAGATAGATAGATAATCTTATAAACAGATTCCTGTGTGATCAATGCCTTGAATTTGAAGAAAAAAATATTGAAGGATAGTTGTTTGGACAGAACACTGATAAACGTATTATACATTTTCACTAGTCTATAAACAAGTAATCTAGAGAAATTTTGAAAAACAGAATATAGCTTTATGCGCACATTTCTACAAAAGTGTTAGTTGGATTAGACTGCAAGAGCTACCACTCTGCCATACCCTTGTAGAATTGGACAGCTTCTGTATACCAGCTTCAGTGTGTTATTGAAACAAGAAAAGTCTTGCTCCTTAATTCCATGTTACTTCATTTACAAATTTTTTCCCCAACTCAATAAGCCAGGAATCTTCATTAAAAGCTAGTACAGTTTTAAAATCTTAACTTAAAAAATAAAATATTAACTTAAAACATCATTAACTTATAGAATTGACAGTCATCTGTATAAAAAAATTAAAGGAATAATATTTTTTCTTACATTTTTTCTTATATTTTCTTACATTTCTTCCATTTAACATTTCTTCCATTTCTTACATTTACATGTCTATATTCTGCTAGGCATTGCACATACTTACCAAAAGGTAAGTATAAAAATATCTACTGTAGCCAATTTGTTTATCACAGAATCTGAAATAAGAATACACTGGCTAAATTGGATAATGTAGTTGTCTCAAAATAAATTTATTTTTGAAGCCCTTCAGACTCTTTACAGTCTAAGTGACTGGGGTTTTAACATGCACATGTTTATGACTTGTTACAAAGTCTACATTTTATAACCTTTGACTTATAATTTTAAACCTGTACAAGATGAGAAACAAATCCCTAACTGTCCACCTGATCAAGGAGGTTTCTTAGGACTCTTGAAAAGGGTACACAAAGAAACAGCCTTGCTCCAGAAAACTATCTGGACTTAAATTCTGAGAAGTGAGAAAGCATTCCCTTTAACAAGCTTAACCATAACCAGACAAATTCAACAGCACTTCATTCTTGACATAGATTGCATATTCCTGGAGCTCTAGGGAAATGTTTCAGAGGATGGAATTCACAAGTCAACATTTTAAAGACATGACTCACACATATTCTAATTCTTATATGAATTAAAATCTGAGATAGTGAGAAATAATACAAGTTTGTGTTTAAAATATTTAATGGCAAAAACAGGTTCAAGAAAAACATATTTATATGTTATTGACTCTTCTAATGACGCAATATTATATTATCATAGTATATCTGTTAAAATTCAGAGAACATCAAGGTAAGCTGATTTGCAATAAAGTAGTTTTACCTTTCCTGGTGTTTTCAAAATGCATTTAACTTTCTCGATTACATTTGAAACATCCCCAGAATCTTTCAATTTCTTCCTGATATCTTCTTCCAATTCTTCCCACTGAAAAGCACCTATAAACAAATTAATATATGTTTGATTTTTAGGTAAAAACAGGAAGTACAGAAAGTAAATCTCTTATTAGATATCAATATTCTTTATTTAGTATTTTCTTTTAATTTTTCTTTGCCAAATATATATCCTTGTAATTACACTAATACATTTAAACAGTTCTCACATTAAAAAAAAAAAAAAAATCAGTTTGCCTTCCCCTAAAGTATTTCTCCAAACCTGAAGTCTTCCTCCCTAAACAGCTGCCACCTCTTTGTAATAGACAATCAGCTAAAAATGACAGTAATGGCCAGAATATCATTGGCCATCACAAGTAGTCCTTCCTACACTCAAATTATTTACTTGCTCTAAGTAAGAAAGCAGATGTGTTTGTTTTTTTTCCAAGATTGAATTAAATCATACTAATCATGGACAGCAGTGACTACCATCAGGTAGAAGAATAAGCAGTAGGAACAGAATGCATTCAAAAGGTCTCACACATTGTCAGGGTCAGATAAGGATGTTCTATAGCCAACTCTACAGAACCAACCCGAAGAAGGGAGGTAAATAATGACCTGATGAGCTATATGACCATGGCACTGGAGCGAAATCACTGCACTTCGTCCCTCCTCCCCTTGTCCTCACCCCAACCCACTTCCAAGCTATCTCTCCCTAGGCTCATTTCACATCTGTCTCACACTGTTAGCCCCTTTCCTCTGTATGTTACAAAACTCCTGTGTGATGGTCAGCGAAAGTTCACCTTTCTCTAAGCACCCTCTTGCTTGGCTTATAGCAGCCTCCTAACCAGCGTACCTACTCCTCCGTGGCTTTGTCCACACTGAATTGATCCCAATGCTCAATGCCAGTAAGTTTCTAAAAGTATGATTCTGATGATGATATCTGAAGAGATTACTCCCATCTATCCCTGACTTACAGAAAGTCCTAACTCCTTAAAATATAGTTCACCCAGGTGTAGTGAGGGCGAGCATAGTTGGGAGACTCAGGCTCGGTTCTCTCTCTGCCATTACTGGTGTGACTTTAAGCAACTCATTTCACCTCTAAGTAACTCAAAACCCTTTTCTATCAGTTCTCAATCTATTTCTTCTGATGTTTCCCTTTATGTATCCAGAACTTCGCCAGATGCCTTCACAGACATTAGGGATGGGGAGAGCACATGATAGACATTTATTGAAGCAGTGAGATTGGGCAATTGCAGCCAGCCTGAACAAGCAGATCCAAGCTGCTCTGAAGAGTCAACTGGTAGTCCCAGGCTCCCAGGCATCACTGCAGTCAACCTCTGTGGCACTTGGCACTCTTGAGTATCTTTAAACTTCTCCTCACCTGACCTTCAGCATTACTACAGTGTATCCTGAGGAGAGGGGAAGGGGGAAGGAGAGCCCTGATCAGGGCCTTCCGCTACCTCTGTGGTGTAAAGACTCCTACCATGGCCACACTCAAGCCAGCAACATGGAATCACAGAGCACGGACCTGGGAATAAACATAATCGGCTCTCACGAGCTGGTGCCAGCCAGCTCCAGCTCATCACTGCTTCTTCCTACCTTTCATGCTCTTTTTCTGACTTCACTGTCAGCTCCTCCTCCTCCTCAGATTCCCAAAGGTATGCTGTCTAGAAAAGCCCATGGTTTTTTTTGTTTTAATTTTTCTGCACTAAGGATTTTTAAATTTAAGGTCACATACTCTTTCAAAATCTGATAAATTCTTTGGACTATCTCTCTAGAAAATTTCCCACGCACACATAAAAATTACAATCCACCTTAAAATGTTAGAAGAAGAAGAACCTCTGAGAAGCCAACGGACCCCACTTCAGAATGATTTACTCTATGCCACTGATTCTCAACTATAGCTGTGTATTACATTTACCTGGAGATCTTTCATAAAACATCATTGAGGAAGTCTCATTCCCAGACCAATTAAATTAGAACTTCTGGGGCTGGGGCCCAGATATCTTAAGAGCGCCCCAGGTGATTTTGAGGTGCACTGAGCGCGGGCCGTCACTATCTCTTCCTTTAAACATTTCATTCATTACTAAAACCCAGGATCAGTGGTATGCAGAAATAGTGGGTAATTTTTACTGTCTACACTCGTGCATGCTAAAGGAGAACACACATATTATCTCTTAAAAATAAACTGTATTAACTAATGAATACTTACACAGTGTCTCCATTCAGAATATTATCTGAGAGAAGGCAAGAATAAGTCTAAATATATGGGGTTATTAGTAGGTAAATCCCTATAGGCCACTCATTTGTCTAAGAATAGACACAGAAGGATCCAATAACTAAAAATGAAAGTAATAGTTCACAGGGCACTCTAAAGATTGGGCTGTTCTTACAATTAGAAATGCTAATCAAGTCATTTTTGACACGTTTTTGTTCAAATAAAGCAATAATCCTTATACCGGGAGTTTTCTTTGCTTTTTTTAATTGTGGTGAAAACACTTAATGTATCTATCCTTTTGACAGAATTTTAAGTGTACAGTATTGTTAACAATAGCCATGATATTGTACAGCAGAGATCTAGAAACTATTCATCTTGCATAACTGACTGGGATTTTCTATTTAGTTGGCCTCTCAGAGCACTGATTGACTTAGGTTCTTAGGCAGCATGATATACTCGCGCATGCAAGCTGTGTTTTTAGGCAGTGCAGAAAAGAGCATACCACGGAAGAATTCCAAGAGCTAGGATACCAGGCAAGCTGAAGATGAAAGCTTGTTTCCACACGTTCATTTTCTCTGGCAGCACTTCAGTAAGTGATGTGAAATTCTAAGGGCCATCTGTGGTATGAAGAGCTCAAAGCAAAATTCTTGAGGTCCTTACATATATTTCAATTCCTAACCATCTGAAACTGCGTGAGTCAGGACTTTGCAAGCATAAAGACTATCAAGTATTGTAAGAATGTCAGAACTGTATGCCAATACAGGATTCTGGGTCGATGAAGACCCAGAAACCGCTGGCCTCGCTCCTTCTCTTTGAGTACTAGTCTTTCAGTACTTATCCAGAGTTAGCTGTTATCCAACAGAAAATTAACATCTGCAAAACACATACTTTTACTGTGTCTATTTATTTAAAAATTTGATTAGAATAAACCGGAGCCTTCTGTTAACCAGACTATTAAACAGATCCCTCCTAAATAGAGGACCCAAATGTCCGTGGTGACACAACACACACAAAATTTCAAATTCCTAAAGATTAAAAAGAAGTGTGTCATTTAGAGAAAAGACATTCTTTGTAATTTTGTTTCTTAAAAACAAAAGAAGCAGGAGATAGATTTAATACGGTTTTTCAGTCCTTGTTTACTCAGGGCAAATATTCCTGAGCTGTCTGTGTCACGGAGTTCTGCCTCTGCGTTAGCAACCCAACAGACACATGTACAAACGACTGCTGTCTTCACTGTCCACCCAACAGAACTAGTGGGTAGGCCAGGGCTTCTGTGAGGAAACCATTGCCTAACTGGGTCTTAAAACTTGTGATCGGTTCCAAAGTTTTAAAATGCTCAACAACAGGGCGCCTGGGTGGCTCAGTCGGTTGAGCGGCCAACTTCGGCTCAGGTCATGATTTCGCGGTCTGTGAGTTCGAGCCCCGCATCGGGCTCTGTGCTGACAGCTCAGAGCCTGGAGCCTGTTTCAGATCCTGTGTCTCCCTCTCTCTGCCCCTCCCCTGTTCATGCTCTGTCTCTCTCTGTCTCAAAAATAAATAAACGTTAAAAAAAATTTTTAAAAAAATGCTCAACAAGAGCAGCAAGAAAAACAAGCAAAACAAAAAACCCCATAAGCCTGTCCTCTTTACTGAAGTCTCAAAAAAAAAAAAATTGGGTTTAACTTTTTTTTTGATTTCATACACAGAATTTTTCTAGGGGCGCCGGGGTGGCTCAGTTGGTTGAGAGACCGACTTTGGCTCAGGTTGTGATCTCATGGTTTGTGAGTTCGAGCCCTGCGTCAGGCTCTGTGCTGACAGCTCAGAGCCTGGAGCCTGCTTCCGATTCTGTGTCTCACTCTCTCTGCCCCTCCCTCACTCATGCTCTGTCTCTCTCTGTCTCAGAAATAAATAAACATTAAAAAAAAATTTTTTTTAAATCAAAATAAAAAAAAATATTTTCTAAATAAACAGTAAAATATGCACAAAGGCCAGAGGATGAAACAAAATACCAGGGTTTAGACATTTGAAATAGGAATTTGGTTGATTTTTTTCTCTTAACAAGTGTTCTCCATTTTTCAAAATTGCCTTTACAAATACAGCCTTAATGTCTTTTTAAACATAATTTAAACATAATGTAACTTTTGCTTGAGTCGGAGGTTATGCTCTATAAATAAAGAATAGGTCACAGGCACCTGCTGAAGCATTTAGTTTTGCTTCTCCCCAAAGCATCAGGATCTCCCTGCAGCCCCAGGTCAATGGTCTGTGGCCCAGCTCTTACCTGACAGCACCTCTTCTCTGACCCTTGACATACAAGGAGAGAACAGAGCAGAAATGCAACATGTTGGTGTCAGGTTAGGAGGCCTGTGCACTGACTGGGTCGAGGGCTTGTAGCTTAGCAAGCTCTCCCCGCCACAACTAAGGGCAAGGGCTACAACACGGCGCTGACAGCTACAGCTCTGAAGAGCTCACATCAGTCAGTGCGCCTGACCCCATTTTGACTTGGTGCCCTCAGACTGATAACTGGGCTCCTCCCCTGGGCCCTGGACTGAATGCCAGGCTCTTAGCCCCTGGCTGTGGCCGGCACTCAGTTCTTCCAAGAGCAGGTGTTGCAGCTGCTTAGAGTCCAAAGCACTAGTATTACCTGGGAGACTGTGTGAAACGCAGAATCTCATGCCTCACCCCCTGGGCCTACTGAATCAGAATAGATGCATGAACAAGATCCCCAGCTGACCTGCATGCATATTAAGTTTGAAAAGCACTGTTCCAAATGATAGACAAGCACCAACCACATAATATCAGAGTAATGACCTTCCTGAGGTTGATCTCCAGAGCAATGGAGCTTCTTTACTAGACTCCTGTCTAGCCTGCTCTATTCCATCTCTATCACCAGAGATGACTTTGCCCAAACCCAGTCTGATCATGCTTAAAATTCTAGAACAGCTTCTACAGGCAGCTTCCACCTAGCTTGCCAGCCTCGTCTACTGCAAACCTTCACCTCGTACGCTATGCTCCAGCCATAGGAAACTGTGTGTGGTTCCTGGAAAATAGCAGTTCCTAAAGATTACATTTTCCTTAATGCTCATTTCCCAACACATTAATTTATCTCAAACAGCATCAGAGTGAATACATAAGGGGACTGAGGGATGGAAGAAACTTTTTTCTTTCCCTTTTTTTTTTTCCATCTGTATGTATTAATTTTGCAATTTAAAAAAACAAGTAGGTTCTGTCACTGGAGACACAACAAGCCCTCTTACTGCTACCTTATCAAAGAGGATATAACTGACTTCAAAGTATTAATGTGCCTTCAAAACTATTCCATAGATACTGTAGTAAACTTGCTGAATAATTCAACAGTAACATCATCAAAAAGCAAAGCCAAACACTTCCTTCATAGTTTTCTAAACATCATTAAAGACATTTTTTTTTCTTTTACCATGTAAACATTTTGGATTTTCAGAATTAGCCTTAAATTCTGAACTGTGAGACTAAAAGTTTAAACATAAAAGTCTGTAGTAGTAAATGACATCTTTAGTCTGGTTTATCCATGTGATGCTTCACAAGCCACTAGAGTCTACTCATTAATTCACCCAACACATACCCTGCCGCACTGAAGGCACTGGGCTCTGTAGGAGTGGTTATTTATGCCTTTGCCAAGCCAATATTCACTAAACAATGGATTTAATTAAGACCTATCATTACCATTCTACTCCTAGGTAGTATATGCACATACATATATGAAGATTTTTAAAAACTTTTATATTATTTTTTTAAGTTTATTTTTGAGAGAGAGAGCGAGAGCGCGCGCATGAGCGGAGAAGGGGCAGAGAAAGAGAGGGAGACACGGAATCTGAAGCAGGCTCCAGGCTCCAAGCTGTCACCACAGAGCCCAATGCAGGGCTCTAATGCACAAACTGTGCAATCATGACCTGAGCTTAAGTCAGACACTTAACCTACTGAGGCACCCAGGTGCCCCAAAACTTTTTTTTTTTTCCAACGTTTATTTATTTTTTGGGACAGAGAGAGACAGAGCATGAACAGGCGAGGGGCAGAGAGAGAGGGAGACACAGAATCGGAAACAGGCTCCAGGCTCTGAGCCATCGGCCCAGAGCCCGACGCGGGGCTCGAACTCACGGACCGCGAGATCGTGACCTGGCTGAAGTCGGACGCTTAACCGACTGCGCCACCCAGGTGCCCCCCAGAACTTTTTTAAAAAGTAATCTCTACACCCAACATGGGACTTAAACTCATGACCCTAAGATCAAGAGTCACATACTCTACTGACATTCAGCTAGCCAGCCACCCCCATATATGTACATTTTAATCCACTTAAATCTTCATGCTGCAACTGTACTTTTCAAAACCATTGATTTTTATTTTAACTTAGAAATTATATAACCACAGCCCAAATGAAAAAAAAATAAAATCTTATTTTAACATCAATTATTTTACATCAATTCTTTTCCATTCTTATATAGGATATTTAGATACGACACCTTCAATTCATTGACTAAAATGACTCAAATAAAACTTCTATCTTTTAAAAATATAGTTGCTACAGCATTTAAAAGGAGAAGAAAAATAATTGATAAGCTCAATCCTAAAAAGATTAAGTACACAGAAGAAAAAGTAAAACCTAACATAGTCAAAGTTGGGGCTCCTGGCTGGCTCAGTCGGTGAAGGATGTGACTTTTGATGTTGGGGTTGTGAGTTCAAGCCCCACACTGGGTGTAGAGATTACTTAAAAATAGTTAAAGTGGATCAGATCTCAGCTTTAACTTTAGATACTGTTTCCAGTTCCTAAACTGAATGTAAGGACCTTGCTAATTTCTCTCAATGCCCTCCAAAATCTAACAGTAAAACAGAAAAGGGAATTAACGGTCAGGTTTTAAGATGCAGAGATTTATTTCCATTCATACTTTGAAAATTTTGTTTCTTTAAATTTAAACTAGATAAAAAACTCTTGTATTTTCACATTTTAGATATTAAAAAAAAATACTACCATACCTGCTCAGTAGGAAAAGAAATTACTATTTTCACAAGTAGATTTAAAACCAAGACAAGTAAACTTATAAGGAAGATGGAAAGTGTGGACCAATTCCTGTATATAAAGTAGATACTCTTTTATGTATAATCCTTACCTCAGATGGTAGAAAGAAGAGAAATGTGAAACTAATAACCAATACACCTGACGACCACAGGCACACTTCATTTCAAATCTTACAAGAATGTACCAGAACCACTTAACAAGGTACCTGAATAAATGAAGCGCAGAATGTCCGATAAACAAGAACAGAAGAGGGCGTCTTTAACGATGACACGTAATGGTGGGTTGCCTGGAGAATCCTGGCTAGCACCTGGAAATGCAGTATCTCTGTTTATGGCAAAGAGGTCCTGGGTGGTACGGATGATACTGGAATCCTGAATGTCAGCGGGACTCTTCACATTGAAAAGCAGCATGAAAACATGGCTTACGGCACAGAGAACAATCTTGTGGGCCTCGGCAACTTCCTTTAAATCTGGGTTGTAAAATACCACGTCCACACACTGGCAGCAGAACAGCAAATTATTTAAATCAGAGTTATAATGCGATGCTTCAGCCTTTAAGACAGGCATTTTTTCTATTTCAAAAAAGAAAACAAATATGATAAATTATTCTTTAGGTCTATAGACCCAAACATCTCAGGTTCCTTTTAAACACAACAAAAGAATTCTTTTAATATTATTAAGTTGAACCATATGAAATTGCCAACATATGGCCATTTTTGACCTATGAAAACAGCAACTGTATTTAACTTAACCTAATTATAAATATATATAAATTAATTATTCTGAGTTAATAGTCACAGAAATATCGTAATTTTTATAGTGCAAGTGAAAATTGTACTAAATGCCATAAACAGCAATAAAATAGTACTTCTCACTATTTGCCTGTCCCCAAATAAGCTATTTCAACAAATACTGAATTTTAGTATGTTGGTAGTTAATCTTTACTTTATCCAAATAAAAAATTCAAACAAATTTCTGAGTAAGTTCTGAAGAACCTAACCCACATTTAAAGTCATTTTCCTTTCGTGGTTGGAAATGGAAGGGAAGGAAATTGTTCAACTTAAAATGTCAACCTCTCAAGGCCAAAGCTCAGAGTCTTAGACTCCATTGTCTGAAACCATCTTGACCATTTTATTTTGATCCTAAAATTAAATATTTTTTTCTTCCTGGTAAAACAAGAACCAGCTTTTTCTTCTCAGCACACCTGAGGTAAAGTGCTGGCTAGACTTCCCAATTTCCAAAAAAAAGGATGTAATCTTCCATTTCCTAGTCTGATCACTAACAAAGATTAGCCCTCAGTCAATTCAGAATACCCCTACAGAGGATCACACCCTAGGCCCTCATCACAGACTCAAACTATAGAATGTCTGCTGTCTAGCTTTTATCCAAAGCTGAGCCAAGGAAAGTGTTATCTGGAAAGTGTTGCCTGAAGGATATGCAGTCTTCTCAATGAGAATTCAAACTTCTTTAGTAATGAAAATTTTTTCCTCTAAAGCAAAGCTCCAGTCTATAAAACAGATAATAACGAGGTAATTTGGTGGCTAGGCTCTTCCCGAACTATACCCCACTCATCCTTCTCTCCACTGACTAAGGCACCTTCACAGACCTTTCGTGGCTAAGAGCAATCTGAAAGCCACTTGCCCCAGAGCCCAGGATCAATCCTTAGAACAAGTCAGCATCAGAAGGAATGCTCAGGGTGATACCTAACAGAAGGGCACAGGGACAGCTGAGGCTGCATTTACAGACACTTCTGAAGGCCCTGTCTACTAGGTCACCTACTGCCCCCAGCACTGCCCCCAGCAGAGACCCACATGAGAAATTTCTTTTAGTGCTAAATGGCATGAAATGCTTTGCTTTCTCAGAGGAACTTTGCTTTTCTCAGAGGATCTGCTTTGACTAATAAGAATGAAGAAATTATCTATCTATCTACATTGTTTATTTGGCTATTCCCCACCCATCTTCTCATCCGGAAAGTATTTAAAGCAGCAAGCTTGCTACATAACAATGTCTCCTCTCACTTTGCACACCAGGAAGTTCAAAGCAAATGTGTACCACTCATGATTTATATATCTGTATGTGTGTAAAAACCCAGAATTGACTTCCCGTACTAATTTATTATTTTCTTGATTTTTAATTTATATTGATTTATTTAACAAATACTTATCAAGTACCTGCTTTTTAAAACAATATCCATAACAAATTGATCTCACAGAGTACTATTATTTTATTTCTATCACAAAATTAGGCAAAAAATTTGGGGCATCTGGGTGGCTCAGTCAGTTAAGCATCTGACTCTTGATTTCGGCTGAGGTCACGGTCTCACAGTTTGTGACTTTGAGCCCCACACTGAGTTCTGCACTGACAGTGGGGAGCCTGACTGGGATTCTCTCTCTCTACCTCTCACTCTCTCTCTGCCCCCCGCCCCTGCCCCTGCTTGGTGCTCATGCACACTCTCATGCCCATGATCTCTCTCTCTCGCAAAAAAAATAAATAAACATTAAAAACAATAGGCAAAAATTTTAATAAAACTTAATTTTGATAAAAATTGTATTTATTTATTTTTAACTGTATTTTCCTCTAACCTTGTGTTATTAACACTTTCAGACATTCAAAAAAAGTTGAAAGAATGATACATAAGCACACACATGTCCTTCACTTAGAATCTGCAATTATTGATATTTTATCATGTTTGGGGTACCTGGGTGGCTCAGTCAGTTAAGCCTCTGACTCTTGGTTTTGATTCAGGTCATGATCTCACAGTTTTGTGAGTCCAAGCCCCGCATCAGGCTCTGCGCTGGCAGCATGGAGCCTGCTTGGGATTCTCTCTCCTTTCTCTACCCCTTTCCTGCTTGCGCTCTCTCTCAAATAAATAAACTTAAGGGAAAAATTTTTTTGTCATGTTTGCCTTATCTCTAGATAGGCACACACTTACACATTCCTATTGCTGAACCACTTAAGAGTAAGTCGTGATCATCAGGATACTCCAGCTCTAAATACTCTCATATTCATTTCCAAAAAATAAGGACATTCTTCCATTAATCACAGAACCATTACCATACATATGAAAATTAACAATAATTCCATCATGTCATATAATTTCTAGTCCACATTAAAATTTTACCCAACTGTCCTAAGAGTCTTTTAGAGGTTTCTATTGAACTAGTATCCAATCAAGGTTCACACACTGCATTTGGTTGTTATTTCTCTTAGATTTTTTTTTTTAATTTTAATGTTTATTTATTTACTTTTGATAGAGCACAAGCAGTGGAAGGACAGAGAGAGAGAGAGAGAGAGAGAGAGAGAGAGAGAGGAAGAGAGAGACACAGAATCTGAAGCAGGCTCCAGGCTCTGAGATGTCAGCGCAGAGCCCGACGTGGGGTTCAAACCCACAAACTGAGAGATCATGACCTGAGCTGAAGTCAGACAGTTAACCAACTGAGCCACCCAGGCGCCCCTCTTAGATTTTAATCTAGAACAGCTCTTCACCACATACATTATTTTTTAAAGAATCTACAGATTCAAGTTAAAGACTATTCCTCAAAATGTGGTCCAAGTGCCACCTGTTTCAGAATCACCTGGAAACTTATTTTAAAAGCAGATTCCAGGCCCCATCCCAGGTTTACTGAATAAGAATACCAGGTGAGTCATCAACATACTCAAATTTGGCAACAGTTGCTCTAAGACTTGTGAAGTGATCGATAATCAATATCAATCGAATGTGCAGACATTGGTTAGTAAATGCACCTGGTTGTTCAAGCTGAGGTGGTCTAACTCCATGAAACGAGTTGCTCATTTTCCTTTTCTTCATTTTTTCACTTGTCTTCTGATTTAAGGCTTGAATCATAAAATACTCCAACTAAAACATGAATCAAATTTTAAGTAAAGCGTCAACAAAATTATGTATCTGACATGATTATTTGTACCCCAAATCACATTTGCCAAATGTTCAAATGCTGGTACCATCTACAAGTACGCTGTAGCAAACACTTATAAACAAGTTTTTTATTTAAAGACAAAAAATGTATCAAGTAGAACAGACTGTGCCTTGTCTAAGCATAAATAAACTACCCATTCAAGAAGGAACTGTTCATTCTCTTGAATAATCAAGAAAGCCCAGCAGTACAACTGTGGGACTGTCAATAACTGTCTCGTGGGCAACCACAGCAGTTAATACTAGAGACATTCAAAGCAGGGCAGATCTGGCTCTATGTCACAGATGCTCATATCAGCTAGGGATGTTTTCATATGTTCTATTCTTTTCTTGAATAAATTACTTTGAAATACATCCTTTATATGGGAAATTACAAATCCTAAGCATATACACACGCACAGCTCTCGGCCTATGCCTTGACACTGTGAGACTTGGGGCAAAAATACAAACAGAGATCCATGTACCACATACACAAATATTTAAACGTCATAAATAAAGAACTATTACGTAGAAAATATTCTATCTTACTTTGACAGAAGTATCATCATAAAAGCCGAGAAGGCCAGGTTTAGATTTAAATTCTCAGACGACTCAGAGCTTCATGTAGCACAAGGAACTGTCCTGTAACTCCTGGGCCCGGAGGCTGTCCTTTCTTCTTACCCACTGCTCCATCCCACACCTCGACGAGCTTTATGTATACAAGTAGACATCCATGCCTACACACCCAACGTCTGCCTCCCCTCCCCCATTCCTCATAAGCAGTCACCCTTCGGCCACCTGTCAGAACTAAGGACATACACACTAGCAATGCAGTCCACCTTCAGGATGACGGACCCAGGAAAAAGGCCTGCACAGGCCTTGGAAACAGACTGAGTGCACTGCTAAGAGAATTCTGGGGTCCTCGGTTTTGGAACATGGTCACAACACTGTATAACAGAACCTTCTGCTCTGTGTTGATGGAAATGCTCTGTAATATCTGTGTTATTCAACAGAGTAGCCACTAGCCACATGTAGCTACTGAGGACCTGAAATGTGGACGGTATACCTGAGGAACTTAATTTTCTTTAATTAATTTAAATATAAATAGCCACATGTGGCTAGTGGCTACCATATTGGATGGTGCAGGTCTAAAAGGGGCTACTAGCTGCAGGTGGGCAAATGCGCTTGGCTCCATCATCTCATGCCATATGTGGGAGCAGGGATGGGGTGCAACTGGAGGAGGGTCAGATGGGGCTCCCTAAAGCTCAAGGGCATGTACTCTTCTTCCCAGGTTTTCATCCTCAACTCTCAAACACAAGAGTTTTTCTTTTTTTTTCTTTTTTAATATAATTTATTATCAAGTTAGCTAACATATAGTGTATACAGTGTGCTCTTGGTTTTGGAGGTAGATTCCCGTCATTCATCGCTTACATACAACACACAGTGCTCATCCCAACAAGTGCCCTCCTCAATGCCCATCACCCACTTACCCCTCCTTCCTGCCCCCCCCCATCAACCCTCAGTTTGTTCTCTGTATTTAAGAGTCTTTTATGGTTTGCTTCCCTCTCTGTTTGAAAGTATTTTTTCAAACACAAGATTTCACTCTGACAGTATCATCTCCATCTATATTCCTGCAAATGCCACTATTTCTTACACTCAAGATCGCAGCTATACTTCACTACTCAAGAATCTGAAAAGGGTCACTCTGATCTTATTTCCATATTCTCACTAAGTCTTAGGGAAAAAAGAAACTGTCATGTCTTTTCTCCCAACCTTGACCACATCTTCAATCCTTATCATGCCTCCAACCCTACTTGCAACACTAGGTGTTAGGAACAAAGACAAACAAGGAGGAGGAAGAGAAAGAGAGCAGAGAACATGGGAGGTGGCAGGTGGGAAGTGTGACCATGAGAATTTCAGGTTCGGGAGGTGGAGCAGAACACAAGGAGACCTACATACCCCAAGAGAACCAGGCCCCCCCTCTCCAACAAAAGAAACCAAACTATCATTTTCCCCCAGTTTCCTAGGTATTTCAGGGAAATACAAGATTCTTAGACTAAGACTTTTTTTAATCCACTACAATATTAGATTTGAGTCCTGTCTGTCTTTCTAACCCTTTCTACTTTTTATTTGTCACTGTAAATAAATTTAAAAAGTTTCTCACAGTCATTGATAATATCAATATTATGAGTATAGCTTTCTTAATGCAGCTATATTATTGTTTCTCTACATTACTGAGTTAAAAATAGCCACTTATACATGACAGAAATGAGGACCATTTATATTTGGTTCCAAGTTTAACATTGGTTGTTATTTGGAGTTTAGTAACTTCACAACAAATGAAATTTCTACAGTCATCTGTGGAGACCTCAACATTTGGACACAAATCTACATAATGAATAATCCGGCATAGTGGAAAGAGTACTTGATGAAGAACTGGGGAACTAACAGAGAAGTCTAAAGTGCTTCTGCTCAATGAAGGGTTTACACTGGTTTAAACCTCTTATCCGTGTTTACCAAACTTGTCTGCTGAAAGGAGTCACCTGTTGGGGAGTTGAAATGATAGTTTCAAAGGCAGTTTTAAATGGCATGACTCCACAGTATTCTCCAAGCACCATGCAGTCCTAATATTGTAGGGTAGATTCTGTGGGCTAAGAAGGGCCTCCAAATGCCTGCAAGACCCAACAAATGCCATTGCAACAGAGCAAACAAATCCCAACTTCTCACATATCCAACAACAAGCTATTTGTAGAAGTAGTTTCTATGGATATTTTTGAGCTGCATCACTTAGGAGTATATGAAATATTGCCGAAGCACACACAGAGGAAGAAAAATCATTCTTTTCAAATAGTAGATAGAAATAAAAACCTTTCAGAGCCCAATGATCAGGTTATGAGGCTCACTGAACTGTGTGAAGATTACTAATAAAATTGACGTAACAGGCTTGTGTGAGTAAACATGCTTTTGATATATACAACAAAAATCAATAAAGTGTCACCAAGTGGAAAATTCCAAAATATTTTATTAGATGATAGAAAATGTTTAATTTGGAGAGAAAAATAAAATTGTAATTTGACTCTGACAAAACCTTTCTTCTACTCTCATTTTATTTCTCGAAGTTAAAACCAATCATGTTTTTAAAACTAAAGTTCTAACTGAGGTTCTAGAAAATACCTTCCCAGCCAACCTGACAAAGGACCTTAATTTACATAACAGGGATTACCACTTACCACTCCTCCAAAATACTTTCCTATGTAGAAGTCATCAAGGCTGTGTAGTTCAAGATAGGTGGCTCCTAGTTCTTTAGCAAGTTGGATCCCTTCGGTTGTACTGACACAGCTCCCTCTGTCTGAGGTACACAGTGGGCATGTACACGGTAATTCTTCTGAGAAAATAAATACAAGTAACAAAGAGCTTTGAAATTAAATAGGAAAAAATATACATAGACAATCTGAACATTAAACAACAAAGAGCTCATACGAGAACCACAGTTCAGGGACAGTTAGTACACCCACCATCTATCCACTAGATTCTGAATAAAAAGCATCAATGTTAATACAAAGCTCCCCAAAGTAAACAAGCTTTAAGTGCAAGAAGAAGAAACCATATTTTAGAAAAGAATTTAAAAATAAGTGAATATACATTACCAAGGCTATTATAGTAATTAAGCCAATCAGCTAGTAATGGAGGACATGTTTCCTTTTATACAATCCTGACATCCTGAGTATCAGTACAAATTTAACAATTTAATTGCCAT
>NW_024412377.1:82139734-82166243 GCF_014898765.1 Herpailurus yagouaroundi
TTTTTTTTTTTTTTTTTTTTTTTTTTTTTTTTGGTGATAAACTTGAAATATATTCACCAAGTTGACTAGATCTGAATCTTCAAGGCTACAAAACTGCCACTCTCTTTGGAGATTTCACATAAAGTACATTCTTATTAATCCAAACATCTTAATTATTAGACTCTAAAGTATTCAACTACAACGACCAAATTCAATCACTTATCTTTCTCTTCAAGATTAAAAAGTCATAGTGCTCGCTTCGGCAGCACATATACTAAGATTAAAAAGTCATAAACTAAAAGAATAAAAACGTTTTTATTAAAAATGTGAACTATCCCAAGAGTCATGGTTGTACCATGTACAGATCTATGACTGGGAAGGTGGTAGATCAAGCATCTATAAGAATACTTCTTACTAAAGCTAAAAATGTATGTTCATCTGTGAATTCATAAGCTAGCTTTGTTTTATTTCATGACACATCAGATATGTCATTGTATAAAAGACAGCCAAGTCAAAGGGGGATAAATCCATTTCTAGAAATGCATTTTGTTATAGATTAGCTTCCCTAGAGAATCAGACTCTGAGATGGAGACTGGTGTGCAGGAGGTTTATTGGGGAGGGAGGTGCTCTTGGGAGCAAACGGTTTCAGGGGTGAGGGAAATGGGGCTGGGCAGAGAAAAAATTTGAACTGCAATATAGCTACAACAAAGATCTCAGCAGATCCTACTGGGAAGTCTGGAGCTCAGATGGCCCTTTAGAATGAATGGTTCCTCATTTGGGGGAAAGAGAACTGGGCCTTTGTGTCCCTGTATCAAATAAGATAATGAGTAATTAGATGAGGGCTGCCATGGGTGAGGCAGAACCTTGGGTAGGCAGCTTCTACCAGCACAAGGTAATTCCCAGTCCCTAGGAGGAGATTCAGCTGTGAATCAGCAGCCAGCAGTTCAGTACCTGAGGGAGGAAGGATGGTGGCCCTCAAAGGGCATTTGGGCAACTTACCACAGCATACACAGCAAAGTCCTTACCAAGCACCTGCATATAGATAGAGCATGTATATATACATATGGAGTATACTCTAAGGAGGTTTAGTGCATGTGCCTGCTATGTACTTAACTATGTAATAATTTCAGCTTCACTGAAAGCATTTTAGAGCTCAGAGACCAGGAATTTACATCCTCCTTCAGCAGAGGAGGAAAGTGAGGGTCAGGGAAGATGAGTGCCCTGGACAAGTCTCCTGGTGTGTCAGAAATGGAAAACAATGATACAACTGTTATTTGTTCTATCTGGTAAGTAAAGTGAAACAAAAGATAGGATAAAAATTTAGTCTGAGTGAAGAATTACTGAGTAAAGATACAGTGATTTAAAAGTTAACTGTGGGTTCTCAAAATTAAGCCATGATTTCTGAATTTTCGCTTTACTTTTAGTAAAAGATCATTTTAGTTCTGGAGCACATAAAGTTTTTATACAGAATTTAGCCTATCTTGAAAAATAACACAATGGTATTTCACATTCTTTACAAAGATTGATAAACAGTGCCTTTGATTTTCTGAAGACAGAAGCCTTCTTATGTCTACAAAGCTCTCCTTATGTTGATGGAATGGGGTGAGTAGGCAGACCATCTTATTAAATTGTATTTCTGAACAAAAATAAAGCCAAGTGCTTCAAGTGGAAAATTAAGTGAATGTAATGTAAAAAATTTTTAACAAGTAATCTTGATTTGAAGGAAAATACAACTAATTCCAGGTTTAACCCAGCTGAGAAAGGTTTTCCGCTGTGTGTAGCCATTACCCTTACTGACACACATGCCTAGAAAACCCCTCTTCACATCTAATCTTCACAATCTCCGTGTGTCACAGAACACCTCTTTTTGTTCATATGCACCCGGAAGGAAAAAAATGTCTCATTGTTATGTGTTGGATATAGCAGGAAAGCCAGTAAAACATTTATGGAATAAATAAACCTATATTAAGCATTTCATTAGGAACAATCAGAGGACCCAAATAATTTTAAATTGTGGTGTTTTCTTCAGATCACTCTGTAAGCCTACCTCAGGGTCACAGGGACTCTGTGAATCAGTGTTAGACTTCTCATTAACACTGTAGTCTTTTTTTACTTCTCTTACATGATAATCTTTTAAGGTGTTATCAGAAATGTCTATTTTTTAAAGCAAACACAAAGTAACTCTGGAATTCAAAAGAACTGCGTCTCTTTCAAAGCAGCAGCTTTCAGAATCTGAAGGGTGATTCTCACAATGTTGCCAGTGCCTGAAAGCTTTAGAAAGAACTTTTAAGAACTCTAGCTTAGCGATGTACTCAGCTCTATCAGAACTTCAAAATGAAAAGAAGACAGGATGCCCATTTGGGGGAGCTCAAGGCTATGAATACCCTGAGGCACGTTCAGAAAAAAAAATTCTCTTTCAGAGATAGATTCAATATTTAGTAAAAAGCCAAAAATTTTTTCAAATCCAAATGTGATGAAGACATACATAGATAGTCAAGCTTGTCAAAACACGTGTAACAAAGGAAAATAGTAAGACTGATTGTTTTTGCTGAACTATTTCTAAAAAGAACTCACGAGAGGAATTACCAGAACACCAACACAGCTACATGTATCGCAAGGGACTCGGGGAGGGAAACAATACAAGTCCTTGGGTTGAATATCAGATTTAGCTTGGTAATTAATTACTTTGCAATCACATGTCTGTGAAATTAATTTCATCTTAAGACCACTCATTCACTAATTGAACAAATGTTTACTGAACACCTACCATATATCAAACAAGAAATATAAAGATACACAGACAAAAGCTCAGAGTCAACTGGGCCAACAGAGACAGGACTGCACAGAATTATAATATAATAAATATAATAAATACTAAAATAAAGGTGTACAAAATCACCATGGGAACATAAGAGAGGAAATTAACTCTGCCTGAGGGATTGTGGAAGGCTTCACAAAGGAGGCACTGGTTTACTAGACAAGGATGAATTTGCCATACAGATAACAGGAATTGTGCAGAAGGGCACTCCAGTCAGGGGTGGGGAGCATATGCAAGGTCTGGATGTGAGGAAAAAACACAACATGTTAGCTTCCAGTTTCAAAATGGAAAGCTAAGCTCACATTGCAATCTCCTTTCCCAGAGAAATCACAGAAATGATTAAATAAAGGGGAGGGAGAGGAGAGGGGGAGGGAGCGAGAAAGGAGGGAAGGAACAAAGGGAGGGGTTGGGGAAGGATGAAGGGAGATGTGCATATACAGCCACACTCAAAAATTAAGAGGAGAGAATCTTATCAGCCCAGAAACTGGGAGCACCTGAAAGGCTGAAGGCAGATAGCATACCCAAAGAGGGAAGCTGAGGCTCAGGGGACAGGTGGGAAGTCTTGCACTGGAGAACATTAAGAGTACTCAGTGCTCACTGATGGGGGCACAACAAGGAGGCCCAAGGGCAACTGAGTGGAGATTAGTTGGAGACCTCAGTGGAAGCAGCTAGGCTTGCAGATCTCATATGAGCTCTCACTCCTACCCTGACCCCAGAGAGCAACTGGACAGAGGAGGAGAAAGGCATTAATCCAACAGAGAATCTAAACTGCAAAATGAGGCAAATTAAGAATTATCCAGGGGCGCTTGGGTTGCTCAGGTGGTTGAGCACCCGACTCTTGATTTTGGCTCAGGCCATCATCCCAGGGTCATGGGATCAAGCCCCCAGTCGGACTCCATGCTGAGTATGGAGACTGCTTGTGATTCTCTCTCCCTCTTCCTCTGCCCCTCCCCTGCTCATGTGTGTGCACACACATATCAGCCCACTCTCAAAGTCAATAAATAAACTTAAAAAAAAGAAAAAAACTATCCAAAGTTTAAAAAGCATCCATACCATGAAATAAAATCTCATCAGATGAAAGGACTTAGAATGCCTCCCCCCTCAAAACAAGACTTAATAGAGCAATCAAAACAAAATCTTAAAGTAAATATAATTAATTGAGAGAGGTTTTCTTCTTAAAGTATTTACATTCTTAACACATGAAAATCAACCAATTAGAGATCTTGGATGTGAGAAACTGTTGAAATAAAAAAAAAAAAAAGTAATAATGTAAAAGAGCAGGAGAGACCCAGTAGAAGTAATTTGTGAGCTAGGAAAAAAGACCAAAGAATTCTCCCATAATACAACACAGAGACATAAAGGTTCGGAAATACAAAAGAAAGATAAAAGTAACAGAGGAGACATCCAGAAGTCTCATCATCAGTCTAATAAGAGAACAAAAAGAACAGAATAAAGAAAATGTAGGGAAGGTGGTATCTGAAGAAATCATGAAGTTGAGACTTTCCCAGATCTAAAGAAAGACCTTAAGTTCATCAAGTAGTTCTGTGCAACAGGTACATAAGACACAAAAGATTACACTCTACAAGGCTGAAGAAGCAGTCAGGAGCTATATCATGAAGGATCTTGCATTTTAGATAAGACTTTACAAGAGAAAATTATTGAAGTGAGATCCAAATACTGGATGAAAATAATGGAATCAGTAGGAACCCATGATTAAAAGAAATACATGGTTCTATCCAACGAAAGGGTCTTGATGCAATGACACTTAAAGTTATGAGCACCCCTAAAGTCCAGATCTTGGTTTCTAAATATCATTGCTCACCAAATGGAACCCGGGCTCCCTGAAGAAATGACTGATTTCCAGGGCTGGAGCAGGCAGAATAAGGTGAGCCTAGAACATCTTATGTCAGAAAATAAGGAAGGACTCAAACATTAATCAGAACTAGCTTGAAAAGCCTTCCTTCATGCAAATTTGGGGTAATACAAACAACAGAAAGAATACGAAGAAAACATTATAAAATATGTAATTTAAAAAACAAAGCCATGAATCATAGTGATTCTAAAAAATGTGGGAGCAGAGAGAAGGGAAAGCTCTATTTAGAGAAGAATACCAACTAATAAGTGTAGGAGGAATGACAGAAAATCACTATTTTGCAATCACAATGATCACAACTGAAGGAATTATGCAAAATAATGGGCTCAGATTCTCTAAAAATGTCAATGTTATGAAAGATAAAAAAAAAAAGGATGGGGAACTGTTCTGGATTTAAAAAGACTAGACAGACATAACAATTAAATGCAATGAGTAGTCCTTAATGACATTCTGGATTAAAAAAAAAAAACAGCTTTGGAACAACTGGGAAAATGTGAATATGGATTGTATTTAAAATAATAATACAATAGATAATAGTATGTCACATTTCTTGAATGATGGTTGCATTATGGTTGATAGAAGAATGGCACTGTCTTACATAACACATGCTGAACTAATTAGGATTGAAGAAATCCCATAATTTTATAATTTACTCCCAAATGAAAGAGAAAGAGAGAGGATGTGTGTGCATGTGTGTATTTGTAATCTCTGGGATTCACTGTTCTATTCTGGTCAATTTTCTTAGGTTTGAAATTTTGCAAATAAAAGGAAAAAAGAAGAGAGTTTCTAAGGAACATTAAAGCAATGACTATCATGATCTGACTTGTATTCTAGGATGATTATTCTGAGAGGATTTATTTCAGGAAGAACCAAGGCAAGAACAGAAGGACCAGAGGCCAATTTACCACAAAGCCGATGAACCCTTATCTTGTGGGTCCCTTCCAAAGCCCTGGGAGAAACCTAAGCAATAGATGGTTAACATCATCATTTGCTTTTGTAAAATTTGCAAAATAAGATATTCTAACTATGCTTGGTTAAGACCACTGTCTCTTTTCCATTCCAACTCCCTTCACCTTCCGTCAGGCAGCTCTGAAGTAATGACAGGCATTTTGGGGATCCTGCTAATGGGACTTGAAATTTAGGTTTAGTGGGATATTATCTGTGGTTTGTAGTCACTTCCTTGTACAGTTAAATGTTTGAGAACTGTCTTGGTACACGAATAGCCTTCCGGAATGCTTCTGTCACCCAATGTGCAGACTTTTTTGGTGTCTTGAAGACAAAGATGCCAAGCTGAAAGAGGAACACAACACAAACTATAATGCCCAGCACCAAAAAGATGTGAAGAGCAAAGAAATACGCTGGAAGAAAAACTAATTCTCATATTCTTCTCTACATAGAAAATAACAAAAGCAGTTACCTTAGGAAAAAGTGATCAAAGACTGCACAGCCAAAAAACATAAGGAAAATTAAAGAATGTCAAGCTGTTAAATAGTAGACATGTTTTTTAAATGTCTGTGGTATTTGACAGCTTTTTAGATTTGCAACTCACCATGCTTCCTTTTCTCATTCTAAATATTCATGAGTGTGCATGTGTGTATCTGTAATGTTGTAGTTTTTTTCCCAACAAGGACCTCTGAAATTATTTAAGTTTCAGGTCCTACAAAATCAGGAACTACCCCTTGAGACCAAAAAGAAGGCCACTATGACAGATAATTACATGACTAAGATCTGAAATCCAATGAAGAAAAAGAGAACGCGTGGAGTTTGAGGTTTATTTGAAATGTAAAACCAAAAGGGCTTCTTAGTCAACTGGATATGGGAAATGGGAGGAAAGCTGGGTTGGATGATTCTAGTTTGGGTGAATGAACGGGTTTGACATCATTCACCAAGGCAGCGAACTCAGCAGAAAGAGGAAGATTCTGTGGAGATACTGGCCAGGAGAGAAACTAGAGCCAGAGAAACAGGCTGGGTATTCATCAGGGTCTATACGGGGAAAGGTAAAGCAACAGATTAACAAATTCAAGGTCACAGTAAACAGCAAGAAGTGAAGCCAAAGGATGAAACCCTGGGAAACAACTAGTGGTGTGTTGGTTCAATATGTGTATGGGGGTGGGGGGTGGTGTTGACCAGTAAGAAGACAGAGAATTAAAACAACCAAGAAACAAAGAATAGCTTTTTTAATTGAAGGGAGAGATGTGTTTGAATAACTTCAAAGGATGAATTGTTATTAAAATATAAATCAAATTAAAGGGTAAAGGTAAATGGATGTCAAATTTGTCAATAAGCATTTAACTGGTAACCATGGGCGAGAACAAACGCAGTATAATTGCGAAAGTCAAAGTCAGACTGTAGTGGACTGAAGAATAAATGGGAAGTCAGGAAGTGGACTCAGGAAGTGTGGATGACTCTTTCAAGAATTGAGGCCTGCAATAAAAAGAAACTTAGGGAAGTAGAGGGGATGTGCGGTCAAGGAAGGGTCAAGCCTACTTTGTGTCTTCTAATGCTAAACATACACCTACCCTACCACTATGACCCCAAATCCTACTCCTAGGAAACTTAAGCATCATTAAAAGGAGAGTGAATAAATAAATCACAGCACATTCACACAACTGAAAATATACACCAAAATAACAAAATATAGTTAAGTGCAACATGGATATATGCCCAGAATATTAAGCTAACTGAAATTAGACACAAAGTACTACATACGGAATAATTCCTTTTGTATGAAGTTCTAGAATAAGTAGAACTAATCTATACTGTTAGAAGTCAGAATAGCAGTTATCTCCAGGGAGCGGTGCTATTAACTAGGAAGAGGCATAAGAGAGCCCTCCAAAGTGAGGCAAATGTTCTCAATCTTGACCTGTGAGGCGGCTGCATAGATACATGTACATGTAGGAAGGCATTAAGTTGCACTCTGGGATTAGGGAACTTTACATCCCTTACTTTGCTCTACCTTAATGAAAAGGAAAAATAATCAATGAATAAAATTTTAAAGCCAGCCTCACTGAGGAAATACCACTAAGATGGAACTATCAAAATACCACCAAATCAAAGTGAATTCCAAGCTGGCCCTAGGAGATCTGACAATGATATGCATAGCAGCGAATGCTGGCACTGGCTGAACAAAAGAATCCAGCAGCCTTGGAGTCAACGCTTCCTCTCCCTCAGGAGGTGCTGCCAGTGTATTCAGTTTGCTCCTTACTAGCTACCTGAAAACCCTGCACCTAAGCCCAATTCCTTCTGCGGACAATCTATCCTTCCCACTGGATAGACCTTCAGAATGTCAGAAACAATCTTCCGGGGCTCAGCGCCAGCCTCATACCTTTCCCGTATCAAAAGAACACAAGTACTGACTTCCTTCACTACTGTAGAACAATTTAGAAGACAAATCTGTACCATCAGAATCACAGCAGTAGTCCATGACACTTTACTTTGATGTCTCACTATCATACCATGTGATGAAGAGATTAACGGCTGGCATTTGAATGCAGTGATTTTATTCCCAAAAAAAGCCCCATATTAATCATGAATAAACTTAGCACTATTTAAAATTATCATGGTACCTGCATTCTAATCATAAAAAAAATTAAATACTTACCATTTTGTCTGGTGCCAACAGCAGCAATGATTACTGGAACTGAATTTAATGCCCTTTTAATCACTGGAATATAATTATCCTTTACTTCGTGGAATGAAAACTTGTCATTTACGTTGTATTTGATCACAATGATGTCAGCACTCCCAATTAGATTTCTAGAGGTATACCAATCACTGTCAAAAATGTCCTAAACCAAAATGCAAAGAGCACTTTTTAGTCTACTTGTCTTCAAATGAATCATGAAATAAAATGTAACACATTAAATTTTTTCCTATAATTTTTGTAATTCATAAAAAGAATTTATTTTTAAATAAGTAACTATCTAAAATTAAAAATGTTTAAAGCCTACCAACTCTTCAATTTTTATGTATTCATTTAGCCTATTCAGCAGTGTAGTTGTTGTACTCTGAGACAGATCTAGGGAATCACTGTCTGTGTGATGAAATATGCAATTTCTTTCAATATGTGCACTTAAAAATAAGCACTTTGTTTTAAAATTATGCCATATTTTTATCACCTAATAAATTTGAAAATGTTAACACTACGGCAGTAGATGCCAGAGCATCAGTATGAGTAAAGAAGCTTCAGAGGATTTTCTGTGACCCAATTAGACACTGCAGGAGTGTTCAAGTGGTTTAAATGGCAATGCATTGTGAATTCTGTGGAGTTCCATGTATTTTATACATATTTTCAAAATTTATACATAGCTTTCAACTTAATCCATCCTTTGGACGGTACAGTATATATATATAATGTATGTGTGTATATAGGGATGTATGACTTATAAAAAGATACTATGTATTATAAAGTGTCAACATGGTAAAGAATACATTTTCAATTCCTGTTTTTAGCTTATATAAATTAAAAATTCAGGATAAACCTTTCAATCTTGAAATTTTTACTTTTGGACTACAGTTAATAATTACCACTATATAGAATCAGGGCCAAAAGTAATTTATTATGAACTCTACTCCTTAAAAGCTTTGATACTTCAAAAGTATTTTTCAAAGGCTTTATGTGAATAGTAGCATATGAAAAATATGTTTATATATCTTAATACCACAGCTAAGTATGCATTAGTAGCTTTTTTCCTCATATTCTAGTTAACTATTAATCATTATTTGTCCTTTCCTGTGGCCTTTAGTATGTATTTCCAGGATATAACATGGCTAGATTAAGAAAATAGTTAGATGTGGCTAACAGATCCAAAAACTGTTGGGCTATGAAAGTTTGCACTTTAAAATATGAGCCCCAAATAGGGTAACAATGCTGAAATCAATCAGTCAAGATCCATGTGACAGAGCTTTCATCCTATGATGGAAAATTCTGGAGAAGTGTTACACAGCAACGCCCTTTAGAAGAGAGAGCTGCTTCTCACCAGGACCTCCGCCATCCCCAGCAAGGCCTCCCCCAATTCCCTGCACCCACCCCAACCCACCTACTTCCTATGAGTACACTCAGAGTAATGAGAACTGCAAAATGTTTGGACATGGATTTTTTGAAATGTTTGGACATGAATTTATTGAAAGTGGGAGCACTGAAAAAGGAAGATTAAAAAAACCAACAAAGAAAAGTAGACAAACTATGGGGACATAAACAGCAAAGGCAAAGTCTTAAGCTTGGAGGAGGGTGGAAGAGGCGGGGAGAAGGGAAGTGGGACACAGATCAAGAAAATGTGAAGGCTTCCCAGCAGAGCTCCACACTCATGCTCTTTTCCAAATCCCAAACCACAAACCCATTCAGTTCCAAATGTATCTGCTATAGTATCCAAGTTCAAAGTAAACAAGCATAACAGGGTATATAAGTACAACAAAGAAAGAGAACAAAGTCAGATGAATGGGATTAAAAAAAAAAAAAAAAAACAACTAGAAATAGGTGGACCAAATGAAACAACTATTTAACTCTGACAGAACAAATCAAAAGTAACCGCTCTTTGCATTCCAAATAGTTTAAAATTCCAGAGTTACTGGAGAGGTGTACTAGGAAAAAAAGGAAACATTGAGAGGGAAGTGTCAGGAGAAAATGGGTTTTGGCATCATTACCACGGATGTATTGAGGATATAAACACTGTAAATAATTGTATTTTTAAACCATCAGTTTCAAATCCTGCACAAGAAAAGTGTGCATGTGTTACCTCATTGCTTTTTGTGGAATATCTCTGGTAAACAGGAAAAGATCTAGAAATAAAATAATGTAACCGCACACACACAAAAAAGAGGATGGGTTTGAGACAGACATCCTAAATAATGAACTACATAAAATGAATATGAAATGCATTAATTTAAAAGTGCCAATTATTTAACCGACAAGGTCCAAAATAAGGCCATGGATCCACAAAAAAAAACAAGAGAAGTACAAACTGTCTCATTCCAATTCCAAGGAAATAACACCACATTCCTAGTCAAACTGTGTCAAAGAGAAAATGCTCCCCTGGTTTCTAGAAATATGAAGGAAATCAAATTCTCCCACCCCTTGTAAATCACTTCCAGGATTTCCTCTAGGAGGTTATGCAATGCAAAGCTTGGAGCCACATTGGGAGAATGGAAATCATTTTTTTTTAAATAATCTAAATTTTTGCAGCAAAACAACTGTATTCTACTTGACTATGGGGCTGCAAAGTACTGTTTTGTACTTTGCACTTAGTACTAAGTACTAATACCACTGCCTCAGTGTGGTGGCAAATTCACTACATTTGTGTGAACCTTGAATGATGTATACGAAAACTTCTGCTTAGTGTGACACATGGCTATATTGAAGTCATAATAAACACATTATAGGAGCTACCACCTACTGAGTGCCTACTACACGTCTGCTTCTACACTAAGAACTTTACACGTGCTCCCTCATTTACTCTTCAGCACAGCTCTAGGAGGCAGGGATTATTTTCATTTTATACATAGGAAAAGTGAGTTTAAGAGAGGATCGCTGACTTAACCAAGGAAAATCTCTAAGTAGCAAGGTGGGGATCTGAAAGCAGGTCCTTCTGCTCTCAAAACCTGTGCTCTATCTGCTCTGCTATATTGAATATTATGTTTCTGTACATGTCAAGTATCAGCTGATAAATACAATCCACCTGAATATCTCTGATGGATTTTTACTTACCACCAAAAAAAGAAAAGCACCTGAGAAGAGAAACTCTATAAATATATTCCCTCATGTTTGAAGATCATTATAACCCCCAAAGTGTACCTGGTTACCAATTCAATGCCTTAAACAGGACCAGAGTCTAAGCAAACAAAAGGTTAAGATTAACACAATAAAACGCAACAATCAGTATATGGCAAAAATCTAGACTACAGATGCTTATTCTAATCCATTCACTTACTACAACACATGATCACAAGTACTGTTTTTTGCTAAATTATCAACATAAACAGGAAAGAGCTAACAGCTCAAAGAAAAAACAGGAAATGTAAAACCTAACATCCAAATTCAGCTTATTTTCCCTACATTTATTGACTCTACTCACTCAACATCTGTTCCACTGACTGTAGTAAAACCAGTAAGTTTTTAGACTGTACTATCTTTCACAATGAAATGGCCAAAGTGAAGAAAAAAAAAGTGTTTCATTTGCTTGCATAGACTCCAGCAAGTTCCTGATCAATGCTTCTTATGACTAGCATCATCACTGTCATAAATGGGAATTCAATACCACCCAGTAATGGAAAAACTGTTTTGCATTTATTTTAGCCCATTAATGTAAATATCCTTTAACTGAAAATTTGTTTGGGCTATAGTGATCCTTTCTTGCCATAATTTGCATAAGACATTTTTTATGTACATTCCATACATTCCTTTAGAAAGGTGTATCAGTTCCCCATAGCACCTGATCTAGATTTTTAAAATTGCTATTTAAACACACAGTCTCACATAATGAGAATTTGTATCTTCTTTTTCAGACACTCAGCTTTCTTCTGTTATAAAATACAATCTTGAGCTTTAGTTATAATATTATAACTCCAATACCAGTAAAGAATAAGAAATTTCCAAATAAGATTAAATGAAAACATTAAAATTATTACTATTATTACATACCTCAGTATTACATTATTGTGCATTAAAAATATTTATGTGTCACAGAGTAGATTCCTTTCTCCTTTATCAAGTACTCAAGAATCAGACTGAATTTTATTGACTTTATTACAATTTCTTCTAATTATTGCAAATTTTAAAGCTTTTTGAAAATTCCAAGCAGTATTATTATTTCCGATTTATGAGTCACTGAAAACAAATGGCTAATATATCAAGAGTATCTGCATTATTAAAATTAAAAACATGAATTAAAATTTTCAAAAGTGGATAGTGTTGCAAATGAGTGGTTTAAAATTAATTCTCAGTCCCTGTCTCTTCCTCTCCTTTCCAGGGGTCCTATTTCTGAACTGCCCCAGTGAAATTTATTTTTGCTTGTGTTGAGCTTTCAGAGGACTTTATTTTTAGAACACTAATATTACACTATCACCAACAGGGTAGGCATGAAAAAACATTGCTCTCTGCGGGTGACACTTGGTGACCCCGTCCCTTGGGGTTGTCACATTCAACTGCCAGCTACCAAGGGACAACCTACAGTCGTGAATTGTAGGAGTAAGCGCTCCAAGTTCCCACTGGGGCTTTTTTTGCCTTCTAAGAGTGTTCTCTGACCAGGCTGCCCCCCGCCCGGTGAAACAAAGGAAAACGAAGCTTTTCCCAAAAATGTTTTAAAACTCTACCCAGGTGACCCGGACGGTCCACATCCGTGAAAAGGGAAAAAGGGGGAGGAGGAAAACAAATGAAAGAAAAGCTCCGTCAGCCTCGGCAGTGAGCAGCGGCCGCCCCTTACCCAGACGGGGCAGTCATGGACCACCAGCTTGACATTCCCAAACGCGCTGGCCTGATACTCGGTGAACACAGGACGTGCGACCGTACTGGTGGCGTTCAGCAACAAGCTGCTTTCGTCCCCCGAGACCAGCGGGCTTCTCCCCAGGTAAGTGCGGATGAGCCCCGACGGCCGATTGTCCTGGTGAAACGCGTCCCCCTCGTTCCCGAGCGCCACGATGTGAATGGACCTACACGACAGGGAGGGGGTGAGGGGGGAGAAGAGGCGCGTGGTCAGCGCGAGGATCTCTTTAATCAGAACAGGAAGTGCGGGGGGCAGCGCGCGGCGAGGATGAGCGAAAGCCCCTCGCGCTGGGGCGCACGACACGCGTTGGGGTAGAGACAATGGCAGGACCGCGACGCGTACGTACATGATCTCAAATCCAAGGGCAGGGCGGCGACTCGGAGAAAAGCGGCTCCTCGCGGCCTCTCGGGGCCAGGCGGCGGCGTATTCACCCGCAATCAGCTCATCCCCGGCCGCGTCTCCTTCGCGCGCCTCCACCGCGGCGCGGCCGACGCAGAGCGGGCCCGCGCGAGCAGGCGAGCGAGCGACCAGGGGGCCGGAGACGTGCGAGTCGGGCCGTGTGCGCGCTGCCAGCCAGTCAGGAAGTGCCCGGGAACATCCCGAGCGGCCCGCCGCTCCCCGCCTCCCCGGCCGCCGCCGCCGCCGCCGCCAAGAGTGGCCCGGCGCCCGGGCGCTGCAGCCCCCTCTCTGCCGCGCTCCCCGGGCCGGGCAGCTGTCGCCTTCTGCTGCCGCGGCTCCTCCTTCTGGCCGAGAGTGAGTTAGGAGAAAAGCCGGGGCCTCCGCCCCCTCGGCGGGCCGGGCGGGCGGGTGCAGCACGTGCTGGCCTTGGGGGTCGAGCGGACGCGGGGGGCGCGCTCCCCGCCGGGCCCCGGGCCCAGGCAGCGGCTGCCGGATACAAAGGAGCGGCCCGCGCAAGGGCCCCGCGGAATATAAATTAATAAATACAACGCCCAAGCCGGAGAGCTCCTGATCGCCAATCCGCCTGCAGCAAGTTTGTTCAACTCGAAAGGCTGTAACCAGAGCCAGGGAAAGGGGGGTGGGGCGGTGAGGCCCCCGCTCCCTAAAGGCTGGGGAAAAAGGAGGCTGGGGAAGCTAGGCATTCAAGCCTGCTGGCCGCTCCAGCAGCCCAATTTTTTTCCCCTTTTGGCCTTGACCGAAAGTGTTTTACCACGTCTCCCGCTTTGTCATTTGTCAACATGCACTACAGCTGTTTTCTAAAATCATACTTGAGAGAAAAAAATAAAGGCAACATTCATGCTGGGGCAGAAAGAGTTCTTTGTTCACACAGCAATTAATTTGCTAATATCGCTTTTGAGGGATTATTTACTATTTCAAGCTATATTTGGCATAGTTTACCAAAAACTGCAGCTTTTCTTTTTTTTTGAGTGCTGGGGTTCTTATTGTGATAATGTTAAGAAATTACGTGTGAGGTGTTTAACATACGGATAAGCTAAATGCTAGTTTACTTGGAGATTTTCCAGTGCACATTAAGGCTACCTATTTAATAACTCCTTAGACCAACTGAAAAAATAACGATCATGCTAATAATGCAAGGATACTTCAGATTCCTTCATGATAACTCACTGAAGTAAAGGTTATGACTGCCTCTAAAGGGCCTCGAACTATCCCAATGCAAATGAACACCCGAGTCCACTAATACCAAGAAGGGCCAGAGGTTACTGTGGGACTCAGCTTCTCCATAAACATGAAAATTCTCACAAGTGCTCTGTGTTGAAAGAGTTATTTCTCCCTTTCCTTATTTATTCATTTTGCCCTACTTTAAAATATCTTTTCTCAAGAGAGCTATTTTGAGGGTATGAGGTACTGAGGAGGGACTGAGGTACTGAGTAGAGGAGTGAAAAGACTAGGATAAGAGGCCTTTGGAATGTGAACAGCTTTTGATTAGGGGCCTTGTTGCTCAGTTGGAAGCAGTATAATATAGTTTCTCATGCTCATAGGGTATAGCAAGAGGCATTATTCATGTAGTCACTGATTTTTATTTTTACAATTTTTTTTAATGTTTATTCATTTTTGAGAGAGAGCGAGACAGAGAGAGAAAGAGGGAAGCAGAGTGTGAGCAGGCGAGGGGCAGAGAGAGGAAGACACAGAATGTGAAGCAGGCTCGGGCTCTGAGCTGTCAGCACAGAGCCTGATGAGGGGCCAAACCCATGAACCATAAGATCATGACCTGAGCCGAAGTCAAAACGCTTAGCCGACTGAGCCACCCAGGCGCCCTATTACTGATTTTTTTTTTTTAAATCTAGTTTCCCTTGCACTAAGTATAATTTCCCTTAGTCTTTAGAACCTAAACCATCCTGAAATATCTAAGAGTATAGGATCACCTTTTCTCTTGGGTCAATAGAAAATATATTTTGTCAATCCCTTCTGGTAACCACAGGTCAAAAACAAAGACACTAGAATGGATGAATGCAGAAAGAAATTGTGGTATGTACCTGCAATGAAATATTATTTGGGATTAAAAAAGAAGGAAATCCTGTCATCTGTTACAATATGAATGAATCTTGAGGGTGTTATGCTAAATGAAATAAGCCATTCACAGAAAGACAACTACTGCATTATTCCATTTATGTCCGGTATCTAAGGTAGTCAGACTCTTAGAAACAGAAAGTAGAATGGTGGTTACCAGGGGCTGAGGGTAGGAGGAAATAGAGAGTTGTTCAACAAGGAGAGTTTCAGTTTTGCAAGATGAAAAAAACTCTAGAGATCTAATGCAAACATGGTGCATATAGTTAACACTACTGTAATGTATACTTTAAAATGGTGAAGATGGTAAATTTCATGTTATATTTTTATGTTTTGTCACAATACAAAAAAGGGGGGTGGGGGTTGGAAAGTGGCAGGAAGAAGCATGCATTTTCTCCTCCATTATTGAGTATGGGAGCCAGGCCCATGGTGGGTAGCATGGGAGATACGAAGATACATAAGACTCAGGTGTTACCCTTGAGAAACCAAGTCTATAATTAATGGTCGCTACATTGTGAATATTAATGCACCCAATCCTTTGAAAACATACTGGTTGCTTAAATAATTATAATACGAGCTTATGCATTCAGCAGCAGAGGTAGGTACAAAGTACAAGGTTAAAATTCAGTGAACATTAAGAAGAGACTGTGCCTGTGTGTCACCAGAGAAAAGTTCACAGAGGAAGTAAACAGTGGCTTGGGTCCTAACAGATGAGAAGGAATTGCTAATATGAAGAGGAGGGAGGTGGGAAGGGAGAGAGTTTTAGAAGGAATAGACAGACATCATATGAAAATCACATGCAAAGGTGTAGAGACATGGAAGATCATGGTTTGTTCAGGAAACAGAGCTGAAATTAACACTGGTGTGCAGATTCCTTTATTACAGCAGACAAAAAAGAGAGTGGTAGAGGCTTTCCAAGAGATTTCAAAAGTCAGACCTGGGAATACTAACTATAGATTAGGGGTCCCTCTGTATATACCAGAGAGCTCAGCTAGATGCTTACCAAACCCATCTTCTTTTCCAGGACCCATAGCTGAACTAAATTTTCCAAAGCTTTTACATGTAGATAAGGCCATATCATTAATTCTGGGTAGCAGAATATAATCCCTACTGAGCTGTTAAGAAAAGTGTGCCTTCTCTATTCTCTTTTATCCCTCTCTACTAACTGGGTGAAGCCAGGTCAATGTTGAAGCCATTGTTTGAATCTGTTGGTCTGCTGCATGGAGGAAGAATGGGTTCCTGAATGAATGGTTAGAGCAGAGCTGCTTCACAGCATGCATTGTACTGAGACATGAGTGAGAAAATAGATCTTTATTGAGCTAAGCCAAACATTTTAGGGTCAATTATTATAGCAGCTAGTGTTACTTATCTTGGCTAATACAAGATCACAGATGGTCTATTTCTTGATATCGTAAAGATTCTTTTTATAATTATCTTAAGGCTACTTTTTTAAATAATTATTTTCCTCTTATTTACAATTTTTATTTGGTTTATATATTTGTAGTTTCCCTCAGTAGCATTTAATTAAAAATTTACTTTTACTGGGGTATAACAAATTGGATTATCATTAGTCCTCCAGTCTCAAGGTCATGGGGAACACACAAGCAAGCACCTCCCACCCAAACAACATGCTTCCCTATTTTTGCAGTGGAAATGCCACCATTTTCTATTCATTCTAATAGATGCTCTTATCTCCAGATACAATGTAGCCACATAAAAGCGGTAAAGTATGTGTGAGGTAACTCAGAGAGTTATTACTGGTTCCCAGATCATGAATATTAATATACCAGTCTTTGAAAAATATGCTGATTCCTTAATGACTAGAGAGGAAGCAAGTGTTACTACGGGTAGGTCTGAAGAATTAGGCTTGGCATTAAGATTTTTCCAACTGTGTTTCAAAGGAACTAGTTTTCCATCTGAGAAGGTGGGGGAGAAAGATACCTAGAGAGGTCTGAGCACCACCTTCTCCCATCTCATAGTCAATCAGAGCAGTGTTATTGTCATCTAATTTTATGTTTTATTTTTTTTCAGTTTATTTATTTTGAGAGAGAGAGAGAGAGAGCGAGAGAGAGCGAGTGCACAGATCATGACTTGAGCCAAAACCAAGAGTTGGACACTCAACTGACTCAACCACCCAGGAGTCCCTGAAAGAATATATTAGAGTTTCAAGTTTATTTTCAGTAAAAAGAGGGTATTTCTAACATTAAGAGGAATAAAATTTTAAGACTGTCTAGAGCAAGGGTCTCTAAAGTGGGGTACAGAGGATGAACCTGAACCTGAAATTTGAGAATAAAGTATTTGGACTTCTATGTACAAACACCTATACTTTTATCAAAATAAAGGGAAAGAAGTCAAGCTTTAATAATATTGAAGGTGAGGACTGGCAGCAGCACCCCCATATGGTCCATAGGTGGACAGGCACCTGGGGTGCTCTGGGGAGAGGGTGGGAGCACAGCAGCACACAGAACAGAAGGGGAGGGCTCTCTCCATTGTTCGCTTTCAACATATTGCCACATGTTGCAGTTTCTGTCACACTAAGTGGATTTATGTAGGATATTTAAATGAACAGTTACAGCATGGACCAATGGAGATAGTGTTAATAATGCAAGAATAAGCAAACACAGTTGGCTGCGTTGACATTTCTGATGTCCTTTGGAAGCCACGTTGCAAAGTAAAAAATGAATGGCTTAATCGGATCTGACAAGTTGGCCATAATCATTGAAATAATAAGAACATTTGTTTTAAGTATGAATTTACATATACTTTTGCTAACTGACTTCACCCGGTGTGTATCATAGTTAATAGATAATGATATTCTGAACTGATTACAATTAGCTAGCCATTTAAAAACTATGCATTCAAACATGAAGGCAAAACTCGGCATCTCCAGCATATTGAGTAATGTACTGTTCAAGCCAATACTTTAAAGAAAATTCATATATTACAAATGCTAAAAAGCTTTGTCTGAGCTTTCATAACAATGAATGTCAAAAAGCAACATACGATAGGGAAAATAGTTTTTTTTGTTGCCAAGACGAAAATCCCTGAAATTATACATGGAACACAAATGGAAAAAAAAAACTTCATTTCTTTGACAGTGAATACCTTGAGAATATGCATATGAAACACTGCTAAAGACCCAAAGACACAAGTATTGGAACAAGTTACACAATGTGGGAAGTTTAGCCTAAAGTTAAACTGAAAGCACAGATGTTTTTAATATGTCTCACGTTATGGTGGATAGATTCTGTTATGATAGATTCTGTTTCAGTGTGGTATTTACTACACTATGTTTTGATAATGAAATACATTTTAAAATGACATTTTTTGTGTGTGAGCCACTAAAGAAAAACTATAGTAGAGAAGATATTCTTTCTTAACTACATCTTGAAATGATGTTTTAAATAATAGTTGAATTTGTAAAAATAAAAACTGTTTTATACAAAACTTGTGTAGTGTAATCATCGATGGATTCCTTGTTTTGACTAAAACTTTTTAAAAAAATGAAGGGGAGGATTCCAAGCTAAGGTTATATGTGAGCATTCATGTGAAATTCATTCATGGTACATTTTATAGGAAGTTATTCCAGCAAAGAAGTTGGGGCCAGAATACACAGCACTATAACATGTTAACAATGCAGTTAATTTTGTGCAAATGAGACTTGTAGAGAGTTTTTAAAATTTTTTCTTCATTGTGAAGTATAACACCTGTACACAGAAAATTGCATAAAAATCATCACAAATTAATAATTATAAAATAAACTTTCCTAAACATCTCCCAAGTCAGAAAATAGGGTATTATCAACATTCATGCAAGGGTACAGGCATGTGCAGACACACACACACACACACACACACACACACACACACACACACACGCACACACACACACACACACACACACCTGGTGCCCGCCTCCTTCCCCCTCCCCAGTTACAGTTATCTTTTCTTCCTTAGAGATAATCATCACCTGACTTTTGTGATGATTATTTATTTTTCTATATAGCTTTACTACATGTGCATCCCTAAGCAAACATTTTAATTTTGCTTCTTTTTGAACTTTTTATAAGTGGCATCACACTGTATATACTCTTTTGTGTCTTGATGCTTATGATCATCATCATTTGTCAGATTCATTCATGTGAATGTAGCTGTGGTTTCTTCCTTTCATTCATTTTTATTGCTGAATAACATCCAATGGATATATACACAACCATTTACTTTTCCATCCCATTGTAGATGCATATGTGGGTTATTTGTAGTTTTTGCTCATTACAAACAAAGCCTCAAGGACCACTCTTATTAAATATAGTGGGTATGCTACGTCACAGGGTATGTGTATGTCCAACTTTAATAGATAATACCCAACTGATTTCAAAAATCATTTTAATTATTACACTCTTAACTTCAGGGCATGAGAATTCTCCCCTTAATCCTTTATATACTTGAGTATACTTACTATATGTCAGATATGATAGTAAGTGTTTTACTATTATTGACTTATTTACTACTTATTAATATTTAATATCCGCCCTGTTGAGTACATGTCTTACTATCCTAATTTACAGGAGAGAAAATTGAGGCACAGAAAGAGGCTAAGTAACTTGCCCACAGTTATACAAACAATGAGTTGGGATTCCAACTTAGTAGACTGGCTCCAGAGTCTATGCCCTTACCCACTACACTGTGTTGATATATAAAAATACTTCCTTCATTATGTAATTTTTGTGAAGGAAAACATTGCATGTAACCTATAAAAATGCATATATTATAGGCTTTTTTAACCTAGCTAAACATTTTCCAAATAAAATTTCCATGGGTTTTGAAGCCATTTGTTAAAAATATAAACATTTACAACATCTTCTGATTAGAGTGTAGAAACAAATGAGTAACATTAGGCAAGTTGGAAATGTATGTATCTAATATCATTAGATATTAACAAAAATCTTTACATAAAAAGTGGGGCTGAAAAATAAGTATTATGATTTAGTAACTCAGCTAAGGAAGCAGTTCTTCCATTCAAATTCATTTATCTTCATGAGATCTTTTCAGAGGAACTTGAAGTAAACAAAACGTAAAAGCAGACATCTACATTGCTGTATCACAAAGAGTTAAACTAAGAGTTAAGAAAAATACTGAATTATTGTTCTCTCTAAAAAGCTCTAACAGTAACATTTTAAAGAAAATGTATTTTGTGTCATTGTTAATACAGTTTAAAATTATTTAAAATATAATTTGCTTCATCTTTATTTCATCTATTTATATCTTTATTTCTGTATGTTTTATTGTATTCATTATATATTAACAGGAATATATGCATGTAATTTATAAAGATATTGAGAGTGTGTTCAAAATTCTTTCTTATCGGGTACTCAGCCAAAAAAAGTTTGGAGACTACAGATCTGGTAGCTAGGGCTGTGCTCTAGAGAGCAAGCTTAGGAAAACACCATAGTGGAGTCCTGTGCTGTTGAATAGGGCATCAGGGCTGACTGCTGGGGTGAGAGAGGCGGGGAGAGAGGAAAGAAAGAGGAGATAGGAGGAGGCAACACAGATAAACTGCCGACCTACGTGCCTAGAAACCTGCCTGGTAAAAAACGTATTTATATTGTATTAACTTATCTAATGAGAGATAAAGCTTGCAAATTCACAGAAAAATCATAAAATTCAAGATTAGCATCTTTTTGTTTTTACAACAAGAGCATGCATGTACTTCACATAGAATAACCTAAGCAGAGTCACATGCCAAGGTCAGTAACCATACAGTCAGTCATGAGAAAAGTTGACTTTATTCATTTTATTACTTGGGTAATTCTTCCCAGAGAAGTAGCTGACAGTTTATTACTTCTTTCTTCCAGTGGATTTCTTCTAGTGGATTTCTTCTAAACTGCAAGGCTGCAATGCTGTCAATTCTGTTTGGATAAGCCAAGGTGAAAATCCAGAATCTAACTACCGTAAACTCTTTCAGAAAAGGTGTAAAATGTGCATTTGTTTGTTTGAATTTATATTAGCCACCCACCTCTATCATTGTGTGCAATCGTGTTTTTCAAACAGTCGTTCTGTTTTCCAGTTAAAAT
Organism: Herpailurus yagouaroundi; assembly: GCF_014898765.1. Classification (NCBI taxonomy): domain Eukaryota; kingdom Metazoa; phylum Chordata; class Mammalia; order Carnivora; family Felidae; genus Herpailurus; species Herpailurus yagouaroundi. The sequence goes on from NW_024412377.1 coordinate 82,161,439, forward strand.
GTTACTTAAAAATACCAGAACATATGTTCCTTTGAACCAGGACTGCTTGCTGCTACCAGCATTTTTCAAAGGATTGAACTTCAAAGAAATCAGGTTGTTCAGTCTTCAATATGCCTGCTCTGTTATTTAGTCCTTGAAAAATATATATACAAGTATCTTTATCAAACATTATTGATTGTATCATTTACTTATGCATAATGTTTGTGAATATTTCCATTTGTAGCTATACAGAAATATATTTAATATAAATATTAGATTTAAATGGTGTAATACTCTGCTGATAGACCTTTGTGAAAATCTTAAATACATGAAAAGATAGATTTTTTTCAATATTACTATAATCTGGCTCTACTGTTAACTGTACTAAAAGTTGTGCCATTTACAATGGTAGATTCCTCATAAGTCTTCCCCATCTCTTATATTCCTTCTACTTGCCATCTCTGCTATGCATCTGTGCTACGACCATCCATTGGGCATTATCCCAACTGGGCATTTTACAAGGCTGCTTTGAATGTTCTCTTTTTTTGTTTTCTCTTTTATGTTTACTTTGAGACCCAGGGAGAGCATGCACAGTGTTGGTGGGGGAGGGGCAGAGATAAGGGGAGAGAGAGAACCCCAAGCAGGCTCCGTGGTGCAGAGCCTGATGAGGGGCTCGTTCCCAGGAACCCCAAGCTCATGACCTGAACCAAAATCAAGAGTTGGAGGCTTAACTGACTGAGCCACCCAGGTGCCCCCTCCTTTTTCATTTAATGGCAAGAACAAACCAATTCACCTCCCTTCTGACCTCATACAATACTTCTGATCCTTATTTTTCTCACCTTGCTTTTTACTTTTCACACCCAACTCTATAATCTTGTCTGCAATGAAAAACTATTTTACAGTGAACAATTGAAATTTTCTTAGAAGCTTTTTTTTTTCTCTAAGAAATGCCCAGCTGGTTAACAGCTTGTATCCTTGGGGAATAGTCCTTTGGCATTCAAACATCACCTAACTCAGGCATTTAAAACTTTCAGTTTATCTTAAGGACATTTTTTTTTTTTTCTCTTCCTTTTGTTTTTTACCTTATCCCGAGATCCCCTGGGCATATTCTTACTGACAGTGATCTCCATGGTCCTCTTTAGAGCCCACTCAATGTTTTAAATCTTAATCTGAGACTTCAGTATTATTATTTTTTATTGCTATTCTCACTACTCATCTTCAAATTAAAATATCTGGACTTGCATAGTTATTATTATCTTTCCAGTTATACTACCAGTTTCTTTCCCTGCTATAGCCAGATCCAAACTCCATTCCCAACTGGTAACTCTCCCCTACTCCTACAGGGCCGATACTATTTCTGCTAATGAAGGGGCTTGTCCAGTGTTCTTTCTCAAGATGTTTGGTGTAACAAGCTCCTTCCAGTTTTAGGACCAGGGTGGGGCAAGAGCAATTCAATCTACATTAAAAGATTCAGCATCTTCATTCAAAAGTGTCTAGACTTTTCTCAGTGAAGTGGTAAGTAGCAGAAACAAAGCAAAGATGCTTTTGGACTCATCCCGGTGTCAATTAGATCTTCTCAAAGTTTCCACTGAAATATTCCCCTAAAGAGAGGAACTTGAGCAATACCCCTTACCACGCCCACACCTAAATCCCCATCCAGGCTGCAGCGTAAGTTCCCCACTGCAAGCCCAGGGCTTTAAGTTCTCAAGTTTTGTCTTTTCAGTCATAGTATATTCTTGCTGATTTAATATAAAAATAAAGATTAAATTACTTACCAGCAGGTAAAATTAAAGGGTGTGCATATTTATACTGTGATGTTCCCCCCCACCACCACCACCACATATTTTGCTTTACTACCAAATTGGTAAATCATAAGAACTCATGAAATTCTGAAAGGCAAGAAAACTCTTCTTTCTAGTGAAATCTAGCAAGACATGACATTTTACTGAACTGGTTAGTTAGCAACTACCTTTTTATAGGTGAACAGAAACGAAAGGATCATCGGTATTTGTTATTGGAATGGTTGCCATGTCGGACAAAAATCCTGTTTTTACTGGTCATTATGTCCAACTCTTCAGAGTAGTGGGAAAAGTTTATGATTCTGTGAACAAGAAGAATGAGACACTCAGAAATGTGCAACTCTGCCATAACACAAGAAGCAATGAAGTAGAGAATACAAACAAAACAAAGCAGACACACACAAAAAAAGCAGTTTGCTTTGTTTTGTTTTTTGTTACAAGCATTTTAGTACTCACTAGCTGTAGCCTTAAATGAAACAGTCTGTTACTAGGTCACTACCCATGAACAGTCACAAATTATATACACTGTTAATAACTCCCCACGCTAGACTCTAGAATTAGGAGACACCTTCAGCCACTGGGTTTTATTAACTCACTATGATTTCTAATACATGACTTAGTCCTGTTGCATTAACTGTGATTACAAGGATGTTTTGCTTACAACTCAGTCATGGTCTCAAAGCTTTTTATTGCAGGAGCTAAAAATGATGTAAATACAGTTGCTGTTCTAAACAACTGAGTTAGAAGTGTCACAGGGAGAGGCCAGCTGGGCTGCTCAGGCTGGCCTCAGGATGACATTGCCTCAGTCAAGTCACATTTTCCAGGGCTCATTCCTCAGTTTTGCAAGTCCAGAAACTTAATTTTGTCAGGGTGCCCAGAGCTGATCCTACTCAATGGATGAGTTTGTGCTAACTCAGTGCACAAGAAGCCAGTGTATAACCTAGATTTGCTCATTTATAATGAGAAGGGTAACTATTAAAGGGCCCAGAAACTTATGATATGTGGCCAACACCTTCTTTTCCCTGTAGGGAAGTCTACATGGGAAGCCCACTATTATCCTTTCAGTTGAACAAACGTTTTGTTTTGTTTTTTGAGAGAGAGAGAGAGAGAGAGAGAGAGAGAGAGAGAGAGCAGGGGAGAGGGGCAGAGGGGGAGACAGAGAAAGAGAGAGAAAGAGAGAATTTTAAGCTAGCTCCACGCCCAGCGCAGAGCCTGACACTGGGCTCGATCTCAGGACCATCGGATCAAGACTGATCCAAAATCAAGAGTAAGACACTCAACCAACTGAACTACCCAGGTGCCTCTCAACAAGCATTTATTAGGCATCTAAGGTATAGGTCATTTTGATCCCAAGGATGTTTTGCATATATAAATAAATGGTTAATTGGAATTAAGCCAGCAAGTGGAAATTTGTGCCAATTTAAAACTTGCTCAATCTTCTACAGTTCTGTCTTCTGATTGGCAGATTCAGGCTTAGGAGAGACTAAGGTCTATCTACATGATGGGATTAGCCACAAAGATCATCCAACAGCCACGTTTACAAAGCCATCTTCTAAATATGGTTCTTAACCTAGAGCTTCAAAGGAATCTAATAGCCCACGGAACAAGTATGCAAACAACTGTACTAAATGCACTTGTGTTCTTTACTTCTAGATTCTCATATCAGGGAAAACTTGGTATCTTCTAAACTTCTAAAACTTAGAAACTTCCAGAGCCAACCTGGGCAATCGGGACTATCAATACCACCTGCTGATCAATATTAGGGCATTTCTAGAGTGAATTCTTCCTGAATTTTACAGCCACTTTAACCTGATATCCTCCTTGCTACAGGCCCAGCTATAATGTATCCTGGTCACCTAGATTTGCCCATGCATTTTTCCTGCAAAACTTTTCTAGTTTACCTTCTGTAATTCCAATTGGGGTAGAGGGGAGAACCAGACCATTATTCCTTTATCCTCCTGAAGAACTGTTCTTCTGATCCAAAGAGCCATTTGCTATACTTCCTTCTATCTTTCCTCTTGCTGTCATTTAGCAACCTCCCACTCAACCACCAACCTCCACTTCATACATTGTTCATTATTTTTCTCTCTGCTCCAAATATGTTCATGATCCTCCATGATGTCGATGTCCACATGAATTACTCTTTCAACTTCTTAGCCTCTCTTCTTTGGTGACCTTCACCTCCACTCCACTTTATCCCTCCTTTTCAATGTCCTGTCCCTAGGCATTATCACTACCCACAACTGCTCCACACCTACAACAACACATTCAGATATTCCACAACCTGCACACGCAACCTTCATCCTTCCATTTCCATCATTCAGTTGCTCCCTGCTCATGCTCTCATACAATATCCAAACCCTTGACCCTTCCATGTTCTCCTTCTCTGATAGCCCTCTTCTGTATTTCCCACCCTATCCATTTGAAATCCCATGGTGCATGTCTTTGTGTTTAGCCTCACATCCCTTGTTCTGTAGTCCTTCAGTCCAAAACTCCAACCCTGGATCAATCCAGCTGTCTGATTTTTTCTACACCCATATTTTGATGGCTAAATCTTACTATAGAAAGTCATTGTGCAGATTGGTGGTGCTACAAATTCACAGTCTCCAACTTCAATTGAACACTGGGTATTTCTTGCCAAATGTGGTTATTGCTCTTATTCTCCGGAGTGGTTCAAGCCTTCTCACTGTCTTCTGTCTCAGACTTTGACATCTCCTCCCTCCTTATCTTCCCTAATGTTTTCTGTCCCAGAGAAAAAGGAAGCATCATGGGGTGCCTGGGTGGCTCAGTCGGTTAACTGTTGAACTCTTGATTTCAGCTCAGGTCATGATCTCACAGTCGTGAAACTGAGCCTTGAAATTGGGCTCCACACTGGGCATGGAGCCTGCTTAAAATTCTCTCTCTCCCTCTCCCTCTTCCCCTCCCCTGCTTGTGCTCTTTCTCTCTCAAAAGAAAGAGAAAAGAAAAGAAAGAAGAAGAAAAGAGAAGAAAAGGGAGGAAAGGAAAGGAGAGGAGAGGAGAGGAGAG
>NW_024412377.1:82166253-82175132 GCF_014898765.1 Herpailurus yagouaroundi
AGGAGAGGAGAGGAGAGGAGAGGAGAAGAAAGGGAAAGGGAAAGGAAAAGAAAAGAAAAGAAAAGAAAAGAAAAGAAAAGAAAAGAAAAGAAAAGAAAAGAAAAGAAAAGAAAAAAGACAAGACAAGACAAGACAAGACAAAGGAAGCATCAGATGGGGAACTACCCTCAGCTTCCCACTACTAAGCCAACAAATTTACATGTCACCACATACATCCTTTTCTTTGCCCTTCAGTTACCGTGCAATAGATTCCCTCATCTTATTTAAGGCTGGTATACCAGCCTCTGGTAGTGCTGTGTGTGCTTCCCCTTTTGACCCTGGAGGAACTGCACTCCATCTGTTTCCCCTTTCTTCTCTGGTGTCTTTGACATTTACCTCTCTGCTATTCAATACTGTCAGTATTTAAACATGTCTGAGTCTCTAGTTACTATTTTTTCTTCCCCATTTGGCTCAAAGCAACTTTTTTTTTTAAAGAAAATATCTTTTAGTTCTTAGTTATTTAATTACTTCACTTGTCAGGACTTGTATGCTTATCTATAGCAAATCTCTAGTGTTTTCAACAGACCATTTTAAATGCTGCAAACTTGCTTACCTGGAAAATGGTTAGGACTTAAAACTCAAGCATTATACAAGTTTTTATTATTGTAAATTATGAAATATACAACAGCACATGATTAATGAATAATTATAAAACAAATACCCTTTTAACCATCATTCAGGTGAGGAAATACCCCAACCTATGCATCCCTTCTAGATACTTTCTCACACTTCTACAGGTGACCACCAATCTGAATTTTATGGTAACAGTTTCCCAGCTTTTCCTTATAAAGTTTAACTCTTTCTTTGCCTGCTCAGGCCCACTCTTCTCACTTCTCCACCCTGCTCTATATACAGGGAAGCTATCTTGTATGAACTGCATCAACAAGCTCCATTGGCCTCTGGCTTCCACTTGCATTTATCAACAGGGAGATCAGATGGAGTGGAATGAAATAGGATATTTTCCTCCCCTGCCTCCTCTCCTGGAGAGTCTCCCCAAGGGCTAGCTGGGTTGGTTTTATTACTAACTGTGTTCACCAGGGTTAGGCAGAGAAACAGAATCAACATGGGGTGTGTGTGTGTGTGTGTGTGTGTGTGTGTGTGTGTGTGTGTGTGTTTATATATATATAACAGTGTTATACATCCTGAACTGACATAAATGTCATATATATATATATATATATATGTCATATATATGTATGTATATATGACATACATATATATGAGGGAGAAGGAGAGAGAGAGAGAGATTTATTTTAAAGAATTGGCCCATACAGTTGTGGAGGTTTGGTGAATCAAAAATCTGTGTGGTAGGTCAGCAGGCTGGAGACCTGGGGAAGAGCTGCAGTTCAAGCCCAAAGACTGCTGGCAGAATTCCTTCTTGCTTGAGGGAAGTCCGTCTGTCCCGTTAAGGCCTTCAACTGATTGGATGAGGCCTACCCATATTACGGAGGTAATCTGCTTTACTCAAAATGCACTTATATAGATGTTAATCTAGAATGAATAAGTCACGGGAGTAAAAGGCACAGCATAGGGAATATAGTCAATGATATTATAATTGTGTTGTATGGTGACGGATGGTAACTACACTTGTGGTGAACATAACAAAACATAGAGAAGATGAATCACTATGCTGTACACCTGAAACTAATGTAACATTGTGTGTCAACTGTACTAAAAAATGTGTTTAATAAATGTTAATTACATATTTTAAAACACCTTCACAGAAATCTAGACTAAGTTTGACAAATGTCTGGACACCATGGCCCAGTCCAGTTGGTATACAAAATTAAACATCACAACAACCAAAGGTCATTGTTCCTGTGAAACTTAACTCTTCATGCAACTCTCTCCCTCTGCGTTCAATCTGCTTACCCCTTGCCATCTAAGGATAGTTATGCCTCCTGCTCTTATTGGACTAGGACACTGTACCATTCCTTATAGCTTTTCCCAAACCCTTCCCACACCTTTTATTAAACAATCTTCACTTGCCTAGCTTGAGAATATCACTACCCAAGTGTGTAATCCTAGAAAATAGAGTTTCCTGCTTTAGAACTTGATGGTGTGTATATTCTGTTGTGTCATGCTTCCTTTGTTCAATGGTATTTACAGAAGTTTCACCCATATTGTTACATATGACAACAGTTCATTTATTTTCAGTACTGTATAGAGTTCGAATACATGAATGTATCAGTATTTATATATCCATTCTAGGGTTAATGAATTTATGCATTGTTTCCAGTTTGGGGCTATCATAAACAATACTGCTATGACTATTCTTTACATATGTCTCTTTCCCTGTCCCTCTGCCCCTCCTCCCCCCATGCACCTGCATATGCTCCCACTCTCTCAAAAACTAAAAAAATAATAAAAATAAAAGTAAGTCCTTTAAGTTCTTTTTTTTTTAATTTTTTTAACGTTTATTTATTTTTTGAGACAGAGAGAGACAGAGCATGAACAGGGGAGGGGCAGAGAGAGAGGGAGACACAGAATCTGAAACAGGCTCCAGACTCTGAGCTGTCAGCACAGAGCCCGACGCGGGGCTTGAACTCACGGACTGTGAGATCATGACCTGAGCTGAAGTCCAACGCTTAACCGACCAAGCCACCCAGGCGCCCCTAAGTTCTTTAAAACCTTTAAAGGTCAGCTGGTAATAATGTTTGTGAAGTAAATTCCTCTAATATAATTTCACAAAGGAAAATTAATTTCTGCTTTAAACAGGCTATGTTTCCACTAAAAGAATTTATACATTTTATAATATGCAAGCATGTAAAAATATTGCATTCAGGGGTTGCAAATGAAAAAAAAAAGAACTGAGCAATTTAGAGAATAATGAATGCTATTTCCAAGACTAAAACATTCAGATCTCTGCCAAACTCTTTCACTTCTACAAAAGTAAGTTTTAGTAAGACTGTGTATCTCTGTGTGTGTTTCTGTGGTGTGGTGTGTTTATGTGTATCTATTGTGTGAGAGACTGTCTTGTGTCCGTGTGTCTGTGTTTCTGTGTGCATGTCTGTCTGTGCGTGTTTATGTATCTGTGGTATCTTGGGGCCAGGATAGAGAAGGTGGGATTTTAGTGGTATAAAAGAAAGGAAGGAATCCATTTCTGTTGGAACCCATCTTCCATTGGATAAGAAAAGAATAAAATACATTTATTTTTATTACCAAAAAACCCTTGACAATAGGTGAAATAATTGAATAATTTTATGTCTGTAAGTTTTAGACATTTTAATAAAACTTTATCACAAAAGAAATCCATGTCCATTGTTGTATAAGTTTCACATAAACACATCTGGCCACCCATTGATAACCACTTTATATCCTTCCAGATATATGTATATATACATACATATTTTTGCAAAATGGGATTACTGTCAATAAACCTTTTCTTAGCAATATGACATGAAGTCAACAAATACTTGTTAATTCTATTCCTAAACCATAGCAGAGTACAGGATATATGGAAAAAATTAAGAAAATATCTGTTAAATAAATGGATGAATCCTTTATGGTTGTCTTTGGTAATATTTTTCCCGTTGGCATGTTTATATATTTATGAATTCCATAAGAAGTGAGGATTTTAGGCCTTTGTTTTTTATGTAACAAATGCTGTTTCCCCCTATTTACACTTAATTTTAATTTTCCTCTTCCAAAAGAATAGAAAGTAACATTTGAACATATAGCTTAATCTCACTGAATAAAAAAGTCACCTGATTTAAATCAAATGGGGCTTCACTGCAACTTTTAAAGAAATAAATGAAGCAAATGCAACAGATGAGAGCAAAGTGCTGACTGCTCCTCACTAGAGGTTCTGCTCTATTTAAATAAAGATATGGGAGTGATTTGTAGATAGTAGTGCAGAATATGCCAAAAAGCAGTACATTTTTGAGTCAGAATGTCTTGGTTCTTATCCCACTTGTGCCCTTCAGCAGCTGGGTGATAAGGGAAAAATCACTTAATGCCTCTAAGTATCTGTAAGCAAATGATCTCTAAGTAGTATTCCATCCCTTAAAGATTACTTCCAGAATAGATACTTATTCTTAAATATGAAACAAAATATATCTAAACCCCCAAATCAGGCTCAGTTCCTCTGCCATAAATTTGATGGTAACATGAGAATATATATATGTATATTATCCTGTTTTATTTTTGCCATAATTATTTTTAAATACCTGGGTTTTTTGAGTTATGTTTAATACTTCTTGCAGAGAAGGTTTTGTTTTGTTTTGTTTTGTTTTGTTTTGTTTTGTTTTGTTTTGTTTTTCTCTCTGTTGGCAGAGTTGGTAGAGAGTCAACTCTGTGGACTAAAAGCAAGTATTTTGTGTTCTTAATTTCTCCCTTGAGAGAATCTTGGTATCACGAAATGGAACTATTAGTACAGTTGTAAATGGAACAAGCTACTGAATGATCCTTTAAATATACTCCATTAACTTTAGTTCAGTAAAAGTAACATCATGGAGTATTTTAGTCCACTGGGTTTTGTTGTTGTTGTTGTTTTTTAAACTAGGATATTATTAAATTAGAAACCTAATTTTACTATAGGCATTATTTATCTCCATTTTATAGATGAGGAAACCCAGAGTCTAGGAGATTAACAATGTGTCCCATTTTTTAAAGTAGGAGAGCTGAGACATGAACACAGGTTAGCCTGGCTCCAATCACTCTGAAAACACCATTCTCCTAAATATATATACATCCTGTCCATTCATGGAAACGTGCCCAGCTGAACCTCAGCCTGGCAAAAATAAATGCTCAATAGTTATTGTAACCACTTTATTACAGGAGAACTCAGTGGTGTGCAAGCTGAAAGTAACAATCTCCTTTCTCCAGCTGTCCTTCAAATTTACACTGTTACAACTGTCTGTGCTCCACTTTCACTATCTTGAAACCCCAGGTAGATTTTATAGTTCTGTGCTGGCTCTCATGTAATAAATGAAGTTTTAGTACCTAGAGTCCAGTCTGGGGTAATAATCCAAACACTAATCTCATTCCATTTAAAACTTTCCTTTCCTAGTTCAGTTTTGCTGGGGGTTGGAGGGTGGGGGCGGAAAGCTCTTACTTAACTATGTGGTTGTGACCAGCTTTGGTGCCCTCGGGAACCACAAATAGTCAAAGGTGACTGTGCTATATGGAACCCTACTGGTAACCTCCTATTGCACTTCTATCTGGTTTACCATTCTGAGAAGCCCATGGGCTTCTAGCAGCCTTCCTCCCTCACACTGCCCCTTCAGGTGGAGTCTATTTTGTGGAGATGTTAGGCTGGGTCCCTCCACAGGTGCCCATATCTAATCCACAGCTTTTTCCCAAATAGCCTTCCCTTTCTTTCCTCTTGAATAGAACGTGCCCATTTCATTCCAGCTCCACTGGTTTTGCCTACTTGCCTTTCCCACCTTTCTTCCTCTCTGTCAATTGAAATGTAATTCCAGCTAATCTCAACACACACCCTTCCCCATGAAGCTTTTCCAGATTTACCTATTCCTACAATGGTTTTCCCAGTTTGAAGTCCTGAGCACTACAGTCTGTCCAAAAAAAAAAAAAAAAAAAAAAGGCAATTTTACCTAAGAATATCTTGGATGAAGCAATAAAAATGATCAATTTTATTAAATATTGACCCGTGGATATATGTCATTTTAATATTGTGTGTGAGTTAACAGGAAGTATGCGTAAAGCCCTTCTGCTGCATACTGAAATACATGATTGCCTCAAGGAAAAACTAATAGTATACTTGTCCTGACCTGTGACTTGAATTAGTGACTTTTTCCATGGAATATAATTTTCACTTGAAAGAACACCTGACAGAAACCATGGTTATATAGCATTGAGTGTTTGCCAGGGTATTTTCTAAAAAATGAAAGAAGGTTGTCATTTCAAGGAAAACAAGTGACAGTGTTTAATGCCAATGATAAATTTAGAACAAAAATTAGAATTTGGGAAAACTTACACCTGGCACCATAAGTTTGACAACTTGTGGTGGTTATGTAGCTATGTCCCAATATTCTTTGATCCAGTTCTCCTCAAGAGGCAGGGCTTAGTTTCCCAACCATTGATTGTGGGCTCAGCCATTTCTACTAAAGAGCATATGGCTGAAGTGATGAGCTGTCATATTGAGATTAGGTTATAAAATGACTATGCTTCTGTCTTAGGTGAGCTCTTTTATATTCATATTCTCTCTCTCTCTCTCTGTCTCTCATCACTCATCTAGGACAAGCTGTCAGGTTGTGAGGTAGCCCTGGGAGAAGAAAGCCAACTGCTACACCTTGAAAACACTCAAGCAGCCTATGGAAAGGTTCACTTGGCAAGGAACTGAGGCTTGCAAGCAACCATGTGAGTAAACTTGGAAGTGGATCCTCTGAAGCCTGCCAAATGGCACATGAGTCAGTTTGGAAGTAGTCTGTCTCTCAGTTTAGCCTTGGAATGACTGCAGCCCAGCCAACAGCTTGATTGCAACCTTTTGAAAGACCCTGAACTGGAACCACTCAGCTAAGTCACTCTGGATTCCTGACCCACAGAAACTGTGAAATAGTTAAAATTTATTGTTCTAAGTTGCTAAGTTTGAGTAATTTGCTATGCAATAATAGATGATACTATAGCTTCCCCAAACTTAAAGACTTTTCTGATAAGAGCAGTGGTAATATTAACAAAGAGGGTTTTTTTGGGGGGGAGAGGGGAGAATAGAGGAATACCGGGAAATTGTTGAATGATGAAACATGTCAATGGAAAGTCTACATAAATCAGAGGACCAATATTATCCAAATGATCAATGCATGATGCTACGAAATCATGCATTAATAAAAGATCCAGTCAAAGCACACAACAGACCAATAAATTTAAATGTAACAGAGTATATGATTTCTATGTTGCAACTAACCCTTAGGAAACCACCACCTATTGAATGCTGATACAGGATCAAAGAAGACTGTCCACACTTATCAGCAAAGAGTATTAACACACTCCTTCCTTATACAACTACATATCTGTCTAAGGCTGAAATTTCCTCATGTATTTCAACCAAAATAGTGTACTGTAACAGATTAAATTCAGAGGCAGATTTGAGAAGCCAGATGTTTTCCATAAAATTAGACATGTGAGAGATTTGCAAAAACATAAACAATATCACTCATCTCACTACGTGTTTTATTTTGAAAAATAGTGATTTTTCATGAAAAGATTGTTATTGTTATTTTAAAAGAAACTGTATTAGTTGTATACTGCTGTATCACAAGTCATGCCAAAATTTAGTGGCTTCACAGTATTTATTTCTTATCTCACCATTTCTGTGTGTCAGGAATCTAGGTGCAGCTTCTTTGGGTTCCTCTGGCTCAAGGTCTCTCCCAAAGTTACCTACATTCAAGGTGTCCACAGAGCTGCAGTCATCTTAAGGCCTGCCTGGGGCAGGATCAGCTGCTCAGCACACTTACATGGCTGTCAGCAGGACCCAGTTCCACACTGCTGTCAATCAGAGACATCAGTTCCTTGCTATATCGGTCTTTCCACAGGAAAGTCACAACATGGCAGCTGGCTTCCCTCAAAGAGAGAGAGAGACAGAGGAGCCACAGTCTCTCTGTAACCGAATCTTGAAAGTGGCATCCCATCATTTTGGCCGTGTCCTTCAAAAAAAAAATAAAATAAAAATATGAATTAATCCAGCACATGCTCAAGGGGAGGGGATTACACAAGGGCATGAATACCACCAGGTAAGAATCACTGGGGGCCATCATAAAGACTGCCTACCATATGAATTAACAAGTATTTTCTAAATATCTCAGCATTAATTTCTAATAAGCTATTAATAGATACAAATCACATAAACAAAAATTTGGGGGGGTTCTCAATAATTTGTAAGAGTGCAAACAGCTTTTGAGACCAAAAAGTTGAGAATTGCTATTCTAGTAATACAAACATTGGCTTTCCACATGGTAAAGATGCAGGGCATTTTTTCAAGAGCTGATAATTCATGTCTTACTTTTATTATTATTCATAACTATAAACTCTTTTCCCCAAAATGATAGTATTTATAATAGCATTATAAGATACACAAGTACATAGTGAAATACAGTAATCTTTGCCAGAAGTACATATACAGTGGGTATAGTATCAAGACTTATAAGTACTATATATACCATATATTTATCACATATCTGAGGATACTGCATGAAAAATTTTTAATAATATTTATTCAATATACTAAGTGCTTACATTGATGCCACCAATAATTGGTGATTTTATTATTATTTTGTTCAGCAAATATTTGGAAAACTCTGGACAAAGAATAGTATTAGAGTTAGAGATTTATAAAGTTTCTAACAAATAATTTAAGGCAATATTCAGATGTGATTTCCATGAAACAGAATTTAATGGTAAAATGAATGAAGGGCAAGACTTTGGGGTGTGGAGAAAGGAGAGGAAGGAGGAAGAGAAGACATAGAGAATAGCCAGAAATAAAACACAAACTTATCTTACGAAAGAAAAAGAAGGTTATGTTAAGAAGTATGGGATATCTGGGGCGCCTGGGTGGCTCAGTCGGTTAAGCGTCCGACTTCAGCCAGGTCACGATCTCGCGGTCCGTGAGTTCGAGCCCCGCGTCGGGCTCTGGGCTGATGGCTCAGAGCCTGGAGCTTGTTTCCGATTCTGTGTCTCCCTCTCTCTCTGCCCCTCCCCCGTTCATGCTCTGTCTCTCTCTGTCCCAAAAATAAATAAACGTTGAAAAAAAAAAAAAGTATGGGATATCGCTAGCATCAGATACTTATAAAACTCAAAAAGAATGAAGACTGAAAAAGTTTTAGATTTGGTGATAGGACTTTAACACACACACACACACACACACACACACACACACACACACA
>NW_024412377.1:82175232-82181485 GCF_014898765.1 Herpailurus yagouaroundi
AAAAAAAAAAAAAAAAAAAAAAAAACCCGCACAGGGCCAGAATCAAATCTAAGTAGGAAGTAAGAAAGCTGAGACCACAAAGGGAAGAGAAAACTTTGGTCAGTAACAAAGTAACAAAAGAAGGTTGCGAGATCTAAGGAACAGGAGATCTAAATATGTACCTTCCTACTGTTCTTTAAGAACCAAAGAACTGACAGCATTTGCTCTTTATACAAGCCAATAAGGGTCAATTTTGAATTGTATTCAACTACATTAAACCAAATGGTTTGATAAACTAAATTTTAGGGCTGCCTGGGTGGCTCAGTCAGTTAAACATCTGACTTTGGGTCAGGTCACTATCTCACCATTTGTGGGTTCGAGCCCGGTGTCTGGCTCTGTGCTGACAACTCAGAGCCTGGAACCCACTCTGTGTGCCCCCCCCCTCTGCCCCTCCCCTGCTGGTGCTCGGTCTCTCTCTGTCCCTCAAAAATAAATAAAAAACGTTAATAAAAAAATTTAATAAACTAAATTTTAGAGATACTGCTTTGACTAAGAATTTTTCTATTTTTTTTTTCTTGCCAGTATGCTCTAAGTCTATCCTTGATTTGTTCCCTGTACTAAGCGTCCCTAATATCTGGTGTGATCCTGGCAAAACTACAGTTGCAAAAATTTGCATGACTATCTGTGATAATTTGACCTTTGCTAAGGTCAAAAAAATTTTTAAGAGCTCTGTTTCAACTCCCTTACTTTACTGATCAATAAATTTGAGGCAAGGGAATGTAGTTTCTACAGGTGGCCACATCAAGCCTGGCACTAATATCCCAAGTCTCTTAACTTCTAATCCTGGGGTCCCTTATTGGCATCACATTATGCAACATTACTTTTGATGATATTTTCCAAAATTACTGCTGGTGTAATTTTAACAAAAACTTGATACTTTGGGAGAAAGGGTTTGAGGGCGAATAAACCTCTGAAAAACAAGGGACACTGAATTGACAAGAATTGAAAGGTGTTAGCTTTTAGGATTAAATATTTCTGCTCCCTGGTACTATTTTTGGGCTTCCTAAATCCATCATTCCTTTTGTTCAAAATGATATATGGCAGGACCTTGTCTCTTGAGCCTTCGTTTTCATCACAAATAAATCAACCACATTTTGCCCCATTTACTCTTCTCCACAGACTGAACTCCAAACCTCTGGGGCCAGAGGATCTCCAATTTAAGCTAGGAGCGCAGTTCTCTGGGTCCGCATTTAAATCTCAGTTGCTAGGGCCAGAAGCACTCCCAAAATTGAGGGATGAGTTGTAGGAGATGGCAAGAAAACCCCTCGGAGCCTGCGCCACATCCCGGGGCCTTTGAGAGGTCCTGAGTGTTACAATACCACACACGCAATTCAGGACCCACCTTCCTTCGCCTGGAGACCAATGTCTGTCCCAGGCTCCAACTGGCGTGGCTCTGCCCTGTGCGTGACGTATGACGTCACGCGTTTGGCACGTGCCACCAGATCTGCAAGGACTATCCCAGAGGCTCGTGGTTACACGTGTTTGGAAGTGGGAGGAGGTGGGCCTTAGGCTATTGGTTTTTCATTTCCAAGTGGGAGGCTGCTGGTGGAGGGCAGAGGCTGCAGCCTTCTGGTCTGGGCGGGCCTGAGACAGATGCGTTAGGAGCGGCCGAGCTCGAGCTCCGAGGGCAAGGAGGCAGCCTGCACCTGGCACCTGCACCAGCACCTGCACGGAGCGCACCGCACCCTCCTTCGGACGGCGCACTTCCAGGAGAGCTGGCCTAGGTGAGGACAGCCCTCAGTGCCATCAGCACCTTGTCGCCGCTACCCCAGGCTACCTTCTGCTGAGAACAGCTCTGTTTATTGAAAGGAGAAGTGTTCTTTCATCTTTATTTTTTCAACTGGGTGATGATGAAACTTCAACCAAGAGGTTTTGAGCTTTAGAGAAATGACACCATTACCTGAAAGTAAAGTAAACTTTATGTAGAATATAAAGGTACTTAGTTTTTAAAAACATACTGATTTTGCCCCCAAAGGCTAAACAATAACCATTTAAAATGGTATACATCCCTGACGTCTCAGGTCTTCCCCTTTTTTTCACGGGAGTTCTTCCTTGACATGTCAATTGATAGTGACCTAGTCTTCTCTGTATGTTGATCTATTTCATTCCAGTATCACATGGGATGACCTCGTTTATTTGCTTGTTTATAGTGTCTTCTATAATGCAAGTTCAAGGAGAGCTATGATCCGGTCTGTTTTATTTAGCTGCTCCAGCTTCTGGCACAGTGCCTAATGTTTGTTGATTAGATGAAATGTTTTCTGACTCTGGCCACCCAAAGCTGGCACCCTTGCTCTTGCTTGCATAGGTGACAACATCCTCTGTATGTCAGTGTTCTTGTATTCATAATATTTTATTGTAATTGTCGCTGAATATGTCTGTGCTACACTACGTGCTCCTTTATTTAGAGTAAGGACTTTTATTCATTTTTGTCTCCCATGTGCCTGGCATACAGTGGACACTCAGATTTTTATTGAAAAGGTGGAAGTTATCCAAAATAAATTTTTTAATAATCTGTATCTTTTCTAAACTTTAGACTATCTAAGAGTATTTCTCCTCTTTTTGGTATTTTTTTCCCCCTGATACTGAAAGCCACTCACTCCAACTAAGAGAGGTAATAATATGTGTGGTGAAAATAATTCAAAATTTTGAATAGAGAATCTAGATAAGAGTCTCTGTTCTATTTTCTGGTTTGGAGATACTCTTAAATTTTTCAGAGCCTGGCTCACCATTTGTAGATAGAGATAATAATACTTACATATGGTCTATGTAACCATTCTATTTCTTTAGATAGAATCCTAAAAAAAAGCCAAACAAAACACAACAAAACAAAAGTGGCTTAATACACTCTTTTAAAAGAAAAAAAATAAAGATTCTCCATTCTCCCATCCCCTGCTTAGATAACACATATTAGACATATTTAGTTTTGAGTTTGATTGAAACTTATTCATGTACAAATGTGTAAAAACCACAAATTAGGCAGATACAATTTAAATCATTGGTCGGAAACACTTTATTTTAAATAAAAGACATGGTTTTTTACATAAGTGTTACATATAATCTTTACAATTTAGGACTGTAGGTTATTTATTAGTCTTTTAACATGTAAAAATTGTGTACAAAATAACTTAGAAATACCTAAGAGGATTGGTTGGTACTGGCTGAAAATAAATGTAGTCTCATGACAAGTTGAGATAAATTCACACCCAGTTAATTAAGTCTTGTCAGCGCTCCACGTCAAAGAGGTGTCATTGACCTGCTGTTAACGTGTTTGGTGGAAATAAAGAATGGGATCCATCATTCAGTGCATTCATTTTTGCCACTGTTGAATGAACATAATTTTCTTTGAGAATTATGTAGAATCACATGGAATAACTAGTTTTCTTTTTCATTGTGCTTGAATATTATTGGTTTGACCAGAGAGATACTTAAGTATTTGGGTAATTAAGTTATACATTCTGTGACCCTAAGTGAAGGGACCAAAACACACAATCTGTATTGGTTCCTGCAAAGGTTATTGCAGAAGTGGATAAATTTAAGGCTCCTAACCAAAGGCTATAAGAAATGTGGACTATGAATACTTAAGTGTATTTAGTATGTATTTATTTGCTTTACTTGACATGCTTCAATTTAGATTGCTTGTTTCCTAGGTGGAAGAATCTATCAAGATATGTAGCTGCTCAAAAACCCTTATTGGACAATGATAACTACAGATTTGATGAATGGAGTATGTAAGAAAAGAATGATTTTAATTTAAAATGTAAATTTATAGCAAAATTTTCTAATACTAAAATAAGATCTATTTTTCAATCACAGGTATATATAATATATGTATTATGTATATGGCATATATATGGTGTATATATATATATATATACACCACATATATGGTAAATTCCATATATATATATATATAATGTAGTTTACATTCATATATATGAATTCCATATATATATATTCCATATATATATTCCATATATATATATATTCCATATATATGTATAACGTAGTTTACACCATATATATGGTAAATTCCATATATAGATAGATAGATAGATAGATAGATAGATATATAACATAGTTTACATTCACCATAAAACCTGAACAAGTTACTAGTAAAAGAAATGGCTTCTCTTGGTTCATAGAAAATAGCAATAAGGAGTTGATTCTGTCCCACTGGATGTAAGCTCCAATAGAATAAGGGTTTTGTTTATTTTGTTATTTTGTTCACTCAGTGCTGAACAGTGAGGGCACATGTAGCTGCTCAGTAAATACTGAATAAATGAGAGAAGCCTCCTCCCTGTTATTACTGGAATAGCCATTAATGATAATTTTGTCACAAAAGTCATTATAGGAATTTGCTCTCCAGGTTTTTATTGTCTTATTGTTTTTATTAAATATTAGGAAATCACATATATTTATAAATCGTTGCAAGACATAAATAAGTATAGTACATTGACATTTGTGCACACGATTAAGTTTTAGAAAAAAGTAGGGTACTGTTACCTTGGAAATTGTTGTGTGCACTTGGACTAATCCTGTGTCTTAGTCTCACCCTCTGAGATAGCAACAAGTACACTGAATTTTGTTTATTGTTCCCTTTCTTTTTCTATAGTTTTACCACACATAGGTGTACTCCTAATATATTGCTTAGTTTTGAATATTTTTGAACTTCATATAAATGAGATCTTGCTATTTTTTCTGTATCTTTTCCTCATTCAATGTTATTACATTCCTGAGATTTATTCATGATGTTGTGTGTAGCTATATTTTTTCATTTTTACTGCTGTGTAATTAACTATTATGGATATATTATAATTTGTTAACTCTATAGTTAATAGATGTTTGAGTTGCTTACATTTTTTTCATATTAGTTAGAGCAGCAGTGAACATTTTAGTCCATGTATCCTGGTGCCAGAGGGGATTTGTCCAGAATTGAAATTGGTGGTCACAGCTATGCATATCTTCACTGGTACTTCATAATACTGTTTTTCGAAGTCATCATGCCAATTTACATTCTTATTACCACTGAATGAGAATTTCTGAGCTCTACATTACTGCTAGCACTTGATACAAGATGAAAGCAATGAGAATTGCAAGGAAAACTTGAACATAATTTATGCAAGATTTGAACATTGTTTTACAGTGACAGAGCTAATAGGCAGAAATTAGTGGGCTATATAAGAATTGAATAATATAATCAATAAGCTGAGTTTTTTCATAATGTAAATGTACTTATACATCTTTTGACTGAAGAATATATGATTCCTTTGTATGATTTAGGACATTTATAAAAAATTGGTCATGTACTTGTTCACAAAAGAAACATTAAAGTCAGGAAAGTAGACATTTTATGGGCAATATTCTCTGATCTAAAAGCCAATCAAGTAGAAACAATAATAGAGTATCAAATCTTAATGACTTGGAAATTATAAAACATAATTAAGATTGTTCTTGGAGCAAAGAGGAAATCACAGGAAGTATTATAAAGAACTCTTTAAAAAAATTATGGGATAAAGTAAAAGATTTATTTAAAGTACTTTCATTATTGAAGAAGAAAGACTAAAATAAGTAAATTTTGTACTTAAATTCTTTCTGAGTATAAATTAAAGAATAAATAAAGAAGAATGTATAAGATGAGAAATAATATAGATACAGAAGATTAAAATAATTACATTCAGGGGCGCCTGGGTGGCGCAGTCGGTTGAGCGTCCGACTTCAGCCAGGTCACGATCTCGCGGTCGGTGAGTTCGAGCCCCGCGTCGGGCTCTGGGCTGATGGCTCGGAGCCTGGAGCCTGTTTCCGATTCTGTGTCTCCCTCTCTCTCTGCCCCTCCCCCGTTCATGCTCTGTCTCTCTCTGTCCCCAAAATAAATAAACGTTGAAAAAAAATAAATAAATAAATAATAATTACATTCAGCTCAGTGACAACATACTTGAAAATCTTATATAAGAGGATTTCCTAATGAGATATAAATTATTAAAATGGCCCAAGAAGAAGAAAATTTTAATATATAAATTAACATATGAAATGTAAAAGTTGGTAAATCTAATTTTTAAAACAATAATCAAGACTAAATACTTCCACAATGGAATTCTAGCTAGCATTAAAAAAAAGCAAGGGGGGAATTTTATTGTATATAAAATAAACTTCTGGGGTTTTTTTTAAGATTTTTTTTCAATATATGAAATTTATTGTCAAATTGGTTTCCATACAA